>NW_022900940.1:7270673-7319923 GCF_012274545.1 Fukomys damarensis | reverse complement strand
CAGCCATAAAAAATGAGAAACTAGAGACATTTATAGATAAGTGGATGCATATTGAGGCCATACTCATAAGTGAAATTAGTAAATTACACATGTGTAAATACTGAATAGTTTACCTGGTGTGAAAAAGTAAAAGTGTAAATAAGGATTAAAATGTATAATTGATATTGCATAACAGGAAGAAAAATCTAAAAGAATAGAGGAAGTGGGAGGGGTAGGGGAAAGGGAAAAAGAAAAAAATTTGTGAAAGGAAAAACATTGGAACAATGTCTTTGTAAACTGGAAAGGGTGGAGGCTCATAGGGTAGGGCTGAGGAATGGGGAAAAATAAGAACCTGATAAGTCATATATAGGTACAAGGTCCCAATGATGACTGTAACTTTGTTGTGTACTTAATGTGTACCAACAAATTTAATAAAGATAAAAAAGATGGTGCCTTGTTGCTACATCTGCACATGGTAAAAGGGCTTGCTTAAGCCTCTTAGGGTACTGATCCCATTTTTAAGGGTGGAGCCCTCAAGGCTAATCATGTCCCCAATATCCCACCACTTAAAATACCATCACATTGGATATTAGGTTCCAACAAATGATTTTAGGGGGACATCAACATTCAGACCTTAGTAGGGACCTTCCAACATCAGTATAATTTGGAAAATCTTTATCTTCATGAATTACTGAGTTAATTTTCAAAATCTGCCCATTAAGAACTGGCTAAGAGGAACCATACCAAACATGTAGTTCTCCTTTGGCAAAGTATCTTCTCATTTTTCACACAGTTTATGAATGTAGGAAAATGTCCATTGTAAAATCTTTGCAGCTCATTATGGGAGCATTGCTATTTCTTATATCCAAATACAAAGAGCCAGAGATGGCAAGAGGGGCTAGTTCCTCATTAGTCTCCAAAGCCAGTTTGGCTTCTTGGCTGTCATTCATTTATCTTTTACATGAGAGAAAAAATTTTTCTGGATCCTTAATGTATTAATAGATTTTGAACACTTCACTCTTAAAAATCAGCCACACCTCTCACACACAAACACACACTCCTTTTTTGGCAGGCTTTTATCGCCTTTCTTTTTTTCAAAATTCATTCTCATTCCCTTTCCTGTTCACGTCCACATTTCCTGCTAAAGGAATCTTAAATATTCTTGTGCAGTGAGAATAATTATGGTAACTAATAGTGCCTTACAAGAGTAGTCAAGGACTGTACACGACAGGATCACAAGAGTAAACAGCACACAAAAGTAGGATAAACCTGGAGAAGTTAAGGGACTATTTTCAAGTGTATAGGAAGAGTATAAGACAGGGAATGGCAATTTTTTGCTGGAAAGGGTTGATAGTAGATACTTTCACCATGTGCACCATATGACCTGTTTCGAGTATAGTTGGCCTTTCATTATCTGCAAATTCTGCCTTCATGTTTTCAACCAACCACAGATTGAAAATATTTGGAAAAAATTTTATCTGTGTTAAATATGCACAGACCTTTGTCTTGTCCTTATTCTCTGAGCAACACAGCAAAATAACTATTTACCAAGCATTTACACTGTGCTAGGTGCCATTTGTAATCTGGAGATGATTTGGAGTATACCAGAGGAAGGGCATAGGCTGTATGCCAGTATCGCACCATTTTATGTAAGGGGCTTGAGCATCAGTGGATGTTAATATCCGTGAAGGTTCTGGAACCCTTCCCTTGAGAACACTGAGCCACCTTTGTGTCAACTTCACTGCTCTAGAGTAAAAGCAGTCGGATATTACCAAAGTGAATGAGTATGCCTTCCAATAAAACTTGATTAGCATAAATAATCTTTGCATCCAGATCTGTCCCATAGGGTACAATGTGTGGACTCTTGGTGTAAGGAGAAGACTAAGGGATTAGTAACCTGGGCTGCTATGATCTTGACACACAGGAGAGGAAGGAGTTACTAGAACTTAAAAAAAGGGGGGAGCCCTTTAGAGTAGCAGTGCTGTCAAGAGGGGCCTGCACCCCACAGGAGAGAGCTGAGGGGACACATCTGGACTTCATTACTCCTCTTCCTCCTTTGGTATCATACATGAACTGAACCCAGATCGAGGCCATTAAAGCAAAAAAGCCAATCACCCAGTTCTATACAGGCATCCTTCCTGGGCCGGAGAGTAGGGTACCAAAGGGGAGCTGTGACACATAGTGCATTTAGCGCAGATCCCCCAGTAACAAGGGCCCCCAAGGACATTTCTTCCTGTTGCTTGCTGCTTTGTCATCATAAACACCTGCACGTTTGTGACCCACATGTGCATTCTTTTAGTTTACAGCTAAAAGAGTAAATAAGTGAAAGAAGCCTGAGCGAAACTCTTTACAGAGACCCACTCACAGCAAACAGTCAGATAAAGGTTTCTAATCCCATGGGCCCTTGAAGCCATCCTCTGAATTCTTCTCTTTGATAGTTTTAGAGAGACATTATATTGTTAAGCTCTCCATTGGGGTTTGAAGGCACGGAAACCCTCTTTACTAAAATGAATGATTGAAAATTGGCCTTTTAGAGAATGATTCATCAACCATGCATGACTGTATGATGCCATTAAAGAAAGTATTAATTTAGTCATGTCCCGAAACATCACAGCACCCTGCAGATTAAGGTCAGCAGAAATGAATGTTTTGACAATTTTGAAATCTATGTTAATAGAGATTTTGGAAATAAGTCTAGAGAATGTGAATTGAGAATAAGTGTTGGCCTTGGCTTAGTCACAGTTTTTGTACTTTTTGTACTTCAGCTTCATGATTCTGTCTGAGTTTTCAGTAATATCTAGAACTGTGATTTCTTTATTGATAGCTCTTAAAGCTGTCACGCTAAATGCGACGCACACTATCGTGATAGCAGTTCTTTAAAGATCTTACATGAGGTAAACAGGTATTGATTTTAATCAACAACTGTATTAGTGAGTTCACTTAGGCAGAATCTTAGAAAGCTGAATATTGATCACTGCAACAAGCACCATAAGGAACTTGAGTTTAGTGCTGATGGTTGAATTATAGCAAGTGAATTGTCTTAAAGATAAATTTGTTAGAATTACATTATACTGGCTACGTTTTAAAGAACCTTTCTAGTTTCGCTCACCATCTTATTTATATGCAGAGAGAAAGGTACATGAAAAGTCCCTGCTAAAACAAGTCAGTGAGCTAGCAGGGTTTTTTTTGGCACACTGGAACCTAAGATAAGCAGTTGTCACGATGTATGTGTTGGTGATGAGGCAGTATACGGTTCAGGTCTCAAGGATGCAGTTTTGCTCAGCTTCCCTGGCTTGCTTAGTTAGAACTATCTGTTTATAATAGTTTTAGTTATGAATGGCTTTGAGTGATACTTCCAGTCGAGTATGCAAATTATATTGTTTTCATCAATCTCAATTTAGACTTTGTTCTCCCATCCTTAATAACAGTTAAAACTCACTTCCCCTGTTTAGAGTAGGTGAGAGAAAAGGAAAAATTTTAACAGAAAACAGGCTTCTCCTTTATGGTGGTGTATGTGTGTGGATATGCACACTCATCTATAATTTCTTCTAATGGACATACAGTTACAAGGTGATTTAGTTTGGTTTCTGTCTCCTTTTCTCTCTTCCTCCCACCCTCATTTCCCTGCTCCTCCTTTCTCTCCATCTCTATATTTTACCTGAACTTTCAAAATTGCACAACTAAGTAAATATTTTGGCAGTCAAATATGTATTTTTAAAGACAGTCACTGCTGAATTTTCTATAAAAATTGATCAATATGGAGAAGCGCAGAAAAACCGTACAGATCTATACCAAGCAGTTACACCCATCTCCTCTTCAGGCTGTGAGGAATGAGAGTCATGGGGAGCTCAAGGACTTGCTTCTTTCCTGTCCTCTGAAGGGTGGGGGAGCAGGGACTGGACCCACAACTGGGTGCTCACTTTTGTGAAAGGTTTTTCTCATTCTGAACTTTTTCTTTTAAAATTTGCATGCTTCTGTGAATACTTTATCTTTTAAACACGTTGCATTTTGTCTCAGCGGCAAACATTATCAAGTTGGTGATTAATTTTCCATACAGTCTAGATGGTTATTTCTCATGTTTCAAACTGAGAAGGATGCTGTTTTCATTTTCTGAAAGAAAAAGATGAGATTAGGATTCTGAGAATAGCTTTGTCTTATGTGGCGATGCACAGAGCTAGTGAGGTGTATTTGGAAAGGAGACTTGTGTGGGGTAAATTCAACCTTTTTCTCTGAAGTCATCAGGTCTGCTAAAGCAGAGTGATAGCAGACAGCAATAGGACAGAAGCCCTAACAGATTTACCAAAGTGAGCAAACACCCAAGGGAGCCACACAAAATATGAAAACTCAAGGGTGAATGATCAAGGCTCCTGTATCCTCTTCACAAGCAAGAGAGAAATCAGGATGGGGTACAGGGACACAAAGTGGCTTTTAGGAGAGATAGATGGGCCCGGAAGAGTACAGAGTGGCTGGGGACAAAGTTCCTTTGGGCTCTGTGTATGATGCTTGATTTTAACAAGTCTCCTCTTGTCTGGTATGAGTTTAATCTTTCTTGGGTAATGAAATTTCAGTAAGATGATTAAAAGCAATCGTGTTCCATCTTGGTGGATCTAGTCTTTAGGTAGATAAGGAAGTTCAGAGAAAACCTTTGGCTGGATCCAGGGATGGGATTGGGAGTAGGAGAGAAGGCCAGGGACACCTTGAGGCACTGCTTTCATTTAGCATGTTGAAACAACATACTTTTTGATATCATTGTCTGAGCCTGAACACCTGCCTTGCTAATGAGACCTCCATACCTTCCTGGAGGTGGGCAGCATTACAAGGAGGGGTGTTATACAAGGAGGGCTTTCCGGTCCTGGACACCTTTGTGATCTGTGAACAGCGCACATATTGTATTTGCTCTGTAGTTGTCTATGAGCTTTCTCAAGAATCGGCTGTGTAATTATAAACCCCTGTTCTTCCTTTCAAGTAAAGTATAATGCCATCTATGTTCCTTGGTTGCTTTTAGAGGTGATCATGCTAAATTACAGAAGTACTAGTTTTGAAGAAGAGAAAAAACCCTTAAAGATCTTAAACATTTTGTACTATATCAACTTATTAACTAATTTTTAATAAAATAACAGAGCATCACCTGGCTCTGTTATACCACCTTTCAAAGAAACGGCTGGGTGAGCTGAGAATAATACAGCTCAGTTGTATCTCACAGCTCTCAGCAATAGGACCATGCTATAAATGAAGTGATTGTTTAGCCCAGGACTGAACTGCCAGCACTAGGAGAGAAGATAGGGGTAGAACTGAATTTGTTTTAAATACTCTTTGCTTGTCTTTTAGGTGAGTCAGTATCAGTTTGTGCCTTTAAGCTCTTTTGCTTATTTGACTGGACTCATTGTCTTTGTTTCTCTTTTTGAGTAAATGTTTAGGGGTGACTAAAAAGCATTTCTCTGCTAAAGCAGCTCATTCTGCCTAGTTAATACCCTCAAGGATCCAGTTTGCTTTATGAAGCAGTCTCCGGCTTTTAGCCCAGAGGCACTTCTGTCAGAGGGCAGAGTTTCCTGATGGCCAAGAGATTAGCAGTTGAGAAGCTCAAGAGAGGGGGTTAGAGTGTACTTAGAGGGCAGCCTGTGGCCCTAGAAGGTGATTAATGTTTGACATTTTTTCCCTTTACAGACTGAGTGTCAAATATCAGGGAGATCTGGGTCTGGCTCCTTAATCTGGACAACTGCTACTTACTTCTCTGGGACGTTAGAACAGAGAGGACTTGCCCTTTCAGTTTCAGGCCTTGCCTTCTGCAGACCACTCTGGCCCAGAGGGTGTAGTAAAACCATAGTGACACCCTCTTCCTGACAGCCAAGTGTTTGCATTTGTGCTAAGACAGCAGCCAACAGCTTGTCTCACATTGGGTAGAAACACCCTTCTGTATTTTCTGGGATTTTGTTTTAAAGTATTACAGTATGGGTTCCTGTTTGGAGTGGGGTAACCTTGTGGAGGGATTGCATTTGTATTTATATACATAAACATACATATGCAAGAGACTGTTTTTAAAGACTTATAAAGTATGGGGGCTTGTGTCTATTTGAAAGGATGAAAATCATCTGTGATACTTACCTTTTACCCTTTACCACTGAGTTATTTCCATAGAACGGGGGTTGGCAGTTTTCCTGTTAAAGGCCAGTGATACATATCTTTGGTCTTGGGGGCTATCCCTGCTGTGCCTATGTTACTGTGCCATTGCAAGGTGGAAGAAGCCATAGGCACTATGTAAATAAATGAGTAAGGCTGTGTTCCGGTAAAATTTTATTTAAAAAAAATAGTGGTTTGCTGGCCTCTTTTAAAGAGTTCTGCTTCTGAAATACTGCTCTGGCTCTGTAGCTGGATTTTATCTTGAAGGACAGTTTGCCCCTCTCTCATGCTTCTAATATACCTTTATTCCAGAAATTGTCACCTGCTACACTCTCTAATACACACACACACACACACACCCTCTCTGTATGTTCCATTCTTCCCTGGCATCTGAATGCCCTATAGCTCTTGCCTAGCTGTTGGTCTGCTCTGAGGTCTTGTGTTAGAGAGGCTCACTTTAGTACCTCAAAGAGACCACTGATAGGTAAGAATGATCAGTAGTTTTATAAGCTACCAGTGGTTTCCAGCCAACCTCTGTGTCTGTAGGCTCTGAGATAAGCCAAGTCCCAGAGTGTACTGCGAAACACAAAGAAAGAGCTGAAAAACTCCCTGTGGCTAGGAAGCTGTGTATTAGGTTTATTGTTTTTTTTTTTCTTCTTTATCTCAAGTC
This sequence comes from Fukomys damarensis, assembly GCF_012274545.1. Taxonomy (NCBI): domain Eukaryota; kingdom Metazoa; phylum Chordata; class Mammalia; order Rodentia; family Bathyergidae; genus Fukomys; species Fukomys damarensis. The sequence continues at coordinate 7,313,157 of NW_022900940.1, read as the reverse complement.
TCCAGACTGAAGACCCTAGGAACTACTCTCAAAATTCCAGAAGTTTTTCCAGGTGTTCCATTAAACTATTGAAATCCAAGTGATAACGTGTGTGGTTTCCCCAAATATGGGACAGACGCTACAGTTTGTGTTAGGTTGCTCTTATAAATAAAACTGCTTATTTGCTCACCCTTTTTGGGTTTGTGTGATCATGTTACCTGTTACATGCTGTGTTGTGTGTTAGTACTCAGTTGTTTGGAGAGTTCTCCTTTCTGGTACTATAGCCCTGCTGCTTTTTAGTGACTCAGGTGTGCTTGAACCAGGATGCAACTGGTTATGGTTGAATTGTATGCACTTTGACAGCTGGAAGATACAGTATGATTCATGGGATTTGTGTGTACAGAAATCAGCAGATAACTTGGTTCCCTAATATCCATGTGAGGTTTCAAGGCTCATGAAAAATGAAAATATTCCAGAAAACCTGTGATATTTCTCAGTGTTGTAATGAATCGATCTAAGACCTTTCTTTTTTATAAGTCAACTAAAGTCTTCCAGAACAGAGCATATAATTAGATTTCTGCACAATTGAATTATTAAATAATGATTTAACCACGTGCACTTTAATACTTTGGAAGAGCTTATTAAAATCTGTGAAAGAGGGATACAAGATATAGGAAAAACACATCAATGTGGCTATACATTAAAGGGTCAAAACTTAGCATAGCTGTCAGCAAACAGATTTGATTTCTTATTTCTTCTTACTGAGTTTGAAGAGACTGGCTTTGAATACCTAAACTCTAGCTGATCACTCCAACTTGCCTATTACAAAACATAGATGCTAACAAGTGATTTTTTAAAGATCCTTTTTTTCAGTCATAATTCTGTTGCCACAACCTAATTAATTTTCTGAATGTTATCATCTTTTTTTCATGATTAAATTACAGATTTGTCTTGGAAGTTTTTGCCAAACCTAGTTCCATCTGCCCTTTCCCCACCCTAGGCTTTCCAGTGAGAGGAAGGCATGTTCCTGTCGTTTGGGGACAGAGCTCAGGACATGCCAATGGCAGCTCATCTTAGATGGTAACGCTGTGTTCTTTGGGTTCTAAGCAGCCAATGTTGTGGTTCACTTCTCTAAGGGTCTGGTGACATGGTAAGGGCGGCTGTTCAGAGCAAACCAAGACAGAGGGCCCTGCAGGGAGCGTCTCCTGGGACAAGACTCTCTCACCCTGGCAGCTGCAGCCTTGATTAAAAAGGTATGTGGCCCTCTGGAGCTGACTTCAACCAAATGGCATTGGTCTTTGAAAAATGTACCTCAGCAACAGGCCCTGCAGAATGTGTTTGCTTAAGGATTTTGTCCTCGCTTAGAAGTGAGAATGTGCCTATACCAGGATCACCCCTCACTAAAGGCATTTGCTATGAAAGTGTCTTCTGCTAATATGTTTAAGGATTTATAATGAAAACAGAGTCATTATTAAATAAAAGGACATTGACATAAAAAGCAGTAATGGTTGATAGTATCTGTTTTTTAAGATAAGAGTGTTGTCACAAAGGCACGATTTATGGTGGGAATACTGAGTAGCAGTACGGTGGCAGGTGATAAATTACTTTTCTCACCACTGGAGATTGAGAAAAAAGAGATGCCGAGACCCTTGTAAAACAGGAAAAAGAAAAGCACTTTACAGAAAGTTTGCAGTAGGACTGAGACTACATGTGTTGTTGAAATGTACCATTTCAGTCTCATTTGAGGGAAACCATAGTTAAGATTTACTTTTATAAAACTGAGTATTGAAAAACTTAGTTTATGCATGGACATCACATAGTGATGCCTTTACCTGTAAGGTGTCCATGTGTGTCATTATCATGAAAATAAAGATCAGTATCTTTACTTCTTCTCCATAAGTTTGCTTACTCATTTCTGCCCCTAGCCAGCTAGATGATAGCATATAAAAGCAAATCCTACTGATTATAGGAAATCAAGGGTGAGACCAAAGCTAGTGACATATGAGACATTTTAAGTCTACTGGAAAGTGTGAGCCCAGGGAGGGACTGTGGAACATGGGATCTTCCTCCCCAGCCTGCTCCATCCTTCTCTGTGCTGGTGGAAATTTGATACCCTGAAGATGGGGCTCCCGGGGCCACCTTATATATGGAAAGACTGACCAATGTGGGGACACACTGAGGAAGCCTGGATGTAGGCAGTTGGTTTCTCGGAGTGCTAGATTTTCTTCTAGAAGCTTCATTCCCTTTCACCAGACCCTGTCAAAGCCTCATTTCATGAGTAAATGCCTGGAAGTTGGTGCTGCATCCATGATGTATTTGCAAAGTCTCAGGCCATGTCCAGCGCCTGGCAGTCTCCAGTGCCACCTGGGATGAAATAAAAAACCAATTTAAGAATTTTATTCATGTGCTTCTTGAATTTATTCAAGAAATTTATTCTGTGACCAGTGCAGAAAATGAAATCTGCCTGTGATTATTGCTGTGAAATACCAAACTGTAGTCTTCAGTTTTATTATAGTTTGTTGCATTTCGTCTCAACCATGTGCCGCACAAGCTGGTCAGTCAGTGTTCTTTAGTTACTCTTCACTCATCCGTTCGTCTCTCAGAGAAATACTTGAAGTCTTCTGCACAGTCTTTGTCCTCAATGCCAATACTGAGCCCAGGAGACATAAGAGTCCTTGTTCATCATCCCTGTAGCTCACATCTTAGTAGGCAGAGCCAGGCAATAAGCCAAACCAAATAAATGTGTATACACTGGGCAGCAAGTACTCGGAGGAAAAGCAAAGCAAGGTAGGGGAAACAGAAAGTGATAGGAGGCTGCGGTGGTGCCATTTTCTCAGTCACTCATAGCTGTCAGCATCCCCTGGCCCTTGTCCTTCAGCTTTATATCCTGAAAATAGCTGTGAGGGGTGCACAGAGCCATCATCCCCATAACAGATGAGGAAGTCGAGGCACATTGTGTAAATGATGTAGCAAGAGTTGTGCCATGGGTAGATGGTGGGTCCCCAGAGGCCCCTAAGAGTTCTTCATTATTACTGCTGCCAGCCCTAACCAGCACAGCCCTGCCCTGTGCCTGGCCCCTGGAAAAATAGAAGCATATGAGTGTCTGTTTGCCCTTAGGACTTTAAGGCACAGTTGTAGGCACCGGGGTGGGAGAGAAGTGTAACCTCAGCACCCACCTGGAGCAGACTCCAGACCAACAAGCAGGATACCCAGGAGCACTATGGCACAATGTGGAGTAGCCCAGTGGCCCTGAGATCCCTGGGCAGGATGTGGTGTCTGGCCCAGCATCTGTGTTACATTGGGTGCAGGGGTGGCTTCTAAAAAGGCTTCACTGGGGAGCAACTATTCTTTGAGAGGGAAGAGGAGAAAGGGATTTTTATGGTGGAAAAGAGGCCTTGAAGCTTAAAAACCAGTGTGATGTCTATGAGACTGGAAGTGTACTATATACACATATGCAGGTGTGCAATACCTAAAGGTCATTAACCTGTACATTCTAGTCTCTCTGGTCACCGGAGGCTTTTTTGGAAGAAACTCCATCATCATTGCATATATTCTGCAAACTCTTGCTTATCTTTAGGGGCTGAAATTTTTATGTAGGACCTCAAAAGCCTGATTATTCTGGATTAATCAAAGAACAGATTCGTCAGGAGCAGAAATGTGATGAGGAAAACAAGCATGGGATTTGGAACCAGATGAGCTTGGTTCCAGTTTCAGCTGCACTCCATACCTGGAGCAAGTATTTTACATCTTGGAGCCTATACTTTTAGCGCCTGGAAATGGAAATAATATCTACATCCTGGAAATCAGAGGCTGAACAGGAATTTCAGCAAAGCTTTTTAGTTTCAGTTCCTCTTCCTCAACACCACCACCACTGCTGGGCAAATCTGTTTTTAAAATATCAGGTCGAGCATATGGTAAGCAAATAAAAACCATGTCAACATAAACATGGGGCTCTTTGCCCCCCCCCCATATCTGTGTTACTTATTTAATCATGAAGATTAAATCAAGAAGATTTTAATATCTTCTTAGTGCTGCCACTGGTCTTTTAATTCCTATGTAACTGTAGGGCAGATATCACGTATTAGAAGCTTGCTCTATATAAAGGGTATGCCGCAAACAGGGTTTGGTTATCAGCCAGCAAATTCCAAGCTGCTTTTGCCACCACATGCTGTGCTCTTGGATGAGTTGCCCTTGACCTCTCAGCCTGCCATTGGTTTTTTGAGACAGGGTCTCACTATGTAGTTGAGACTGACCTGGAACTCACTATGTAGCCCAGGTCTTGAACTCACAGTGATCCTCCTGCCTCAGCCTCCCCATTGTTGGGATTACAGGCATGTATCACCACGCCTGGCTACCTGCCATTGGTTTGTCTCACTGGGGGCCAGTTTGGAAAGTAGCTTTGGGAAGAGACTGTGTTGGTCTTTGTAGTAGTAGCACAGATTTGCTGTAGATCTGTAGGGCAGTGATTTCTCAGCTAGGGTTTGGAGACATCCCATCCGATTAGCACCTATCTCAAAGACTATAAAACTTCTCAAGTCAAAACTAGTTGTAATTTTACTGCTTCAGAAATACAGCATGAAATGCAAGATAGTAATGTGTTTAATTCTGCAGATGCTAATGCCTCTTGATTTTCCAAGAGAAGATTACTAATAAAGACACTTAAATTAGAGCTTTTACCCTTGAATTTAAAAAGATGACTCCTCCCTTGTCCATTATCATTAACTCTACAGAAGGGGCAGGCTCATGGTGATCTGTTCTGCTGCAGCTGAGCTCACCGTGGTGGTTTGAGGGCAGGGTTCTGGTGGACATCTCTTTTTACCTCCCGGATGGTGCTTTCCTAGGCCTGCTCTTTCTTACCCTAAGATCTTGCAGCTTATATGTTACCTGGCAAAGAAACCCTGCCTGAGTTTCCTCTTGGAAGTTAAACTGCCTCTCTTACATGTTATTCCCCTTCCCTTTTTTATTTCCCTTATGAACATTAGTAACTAGTTTTAATTCTTTTTATGTATGAGGTTTTTTGATCGGTGTTTGCTGCTTAGTTTTTCTCCACAGTTAGGGCAGGTATTAGTTCATTTTTCTGTTATCAATGACACAGGACCACAACTGGGTAGGTTCATAAATTGATGAGGTTTATTTGGCTCGTGATTTCAGAAGTGCAAGGTTGAAGGGCCACACCTGGTGATGGCCTCGACAACAAAATCCCAAAGTGACATAGGCCTCACAGGGCAGGAGACAAGGTGCGTACACACGTGTCTGTGTATCTTCTAGCCTCTCCCACAAGATAAAGCCACCAAGATCAACTGGGGACTCCATCCTGATGATGTTGTCTGATCCTAATCTCATCTGAAATGCCGCACCTCCAAACACTACATTTGGATAAGGTTTCTGCCTTGTATTACTTCATAGTGGGGATTATCTGTCAGCCCGTGAAGACTTGGGAGACACGCAAACCATATTGGAACCATGGCGGAGCATGAACACATGCACTCGTGAGGGCAAGGTCCCCATTGTTATGTCCCTGCCACCCTGTTTCAGTACCGGCCTGCCATACGATAGGCCCTGTGGGAAGGAGGATGAGTATTCATGGTCAAAGGCAAAAAATAGAGCGAAGAAAGGCTTCAAAGTATGAGAATTGTTATAAAAACATATTTTCACATGTAAGCCAGGTCTATACAATGGGTGATCAAAACCTTCAGAGGATGTTTAGATTTTAAAGAAATTATTACAATAAAAGACAGACTGTTACAACACTCCCCCTCAAGCAACTCTCCCTTGGTTCAAATAGAGTTATCGTTTTTACCACTCTCTAAAGCAGCTCTGGAAATCCTCTTTCATGAGAATCTTTACGAGGTTTGACCACAAATATGGTGAATGCTGCTTTTTGATAGCACTCACTAAGGACAGGGTCATTAAGCCATTACAGTGTGTCCTTATCTACCTTTTTCACTGGGTCTGGCACTGTAATTTCTGGCTCTTCCAAAAAGTCAAAAGGTGCATGTTTTGAATGGATTCAGCACATCAAGCAGCCACAGCAGTTCAACTAAAGACACCAAAGAGGACTTCCAGAACTGCTTCAGAAAGTGGCAAGAATAATGGGGTAAGTGTTTGATGAAAGGGGGAATATTTTGAGGAAGTCTAATGGCAATATGTCTTTTTCAGTAAATTTTTTTGTTTGAACACACACTGTAATTTTTGATCATTAGTCATATTGTCATATATATAGAGTTCTCTGAATAATGTTTGACAGATAAATAAGAGTTGCTTTGAGGGGGGGTTCCTCCCAATAGACTTTGAATTAGAGGCAATTTTAGTGCTTGTTCTGCTTGAGTAGACTTGATAAAATCTGTTAGTCATCAGTTTTGCTTTAAACCCTGAAAGATTTTTAAATTTTGGGAACCTAGCCATGATTTTGAACTCTTCTTTAATAATTATGCTTTGCATTTGTATACAAATTTTGTAGTTGCTAATTGTTTTTAATCATATCCATATGTAATCTGCAAGTTCCCATCCTTCAGATTACAGGGTGATGATTTAGGCACTGTCTGCTTGGAAGCACCCAAGTGATCTGTGAAAAGCTCTCTCTTAATGACAAACGTCCGTGTCTTTCACACTCCCAGATTTTAAAAACTTGTTCCTTTTACATCTTACCACATGGGTCCACCAGGATAGTTCCATACTAAATGACCTTTGTGTAAGAAACTAGATTTTCTCTTCTCTTTTCCACTCGTCTAACTCTATTATTTTAGGTATTTGGGGCTGCAAGTAATAAGGTTTTAGGTCCAAGCAGTTTACCTAAGGTACAAGGCATGGGTGATTCCCAGGACAGTGAGTTGGGTAGGGTGTTATGTAGGTCAGGTGAGAGTGAGCTCGAGCAGAGAGGAAACCTCACCATGGGGCTCAGGTTTAAACACATGCTGGAGGGAGCTGATGGAGTGAGGCTGAGGCTGGGTGTGAGATCTTAACTCCCTACACCACACACCCTGAATTGAGTCCATGTAGATGTGGATGAGAACGGACTCAAGGGCTGTGTCTAACACCAGGTGACGGGACACTTGGACGAGCAGAGCATGGGCATCACTGCTGAATTCCGAGCAGCTGTACGAGTAGGTGGGTAGCTGCCAGTATCACCAAATAACAACCACCATAACTTTCTAGCATGGGAACACGGAATTTTAGAGATGTGAAATAACCCAAAGTCTGGACCTCTGAGCAACTCCCAGATTTGGGATATGGGCTGTGGAGCTGGGCAGGTGAGGTTCTGGAAGGTGGGTACAGGCAGGGACTGGAGGAGCCTGGAGGAGCCAGAGGAGGGGAGACGGGGGAGAAGCAGCCTCTTAAGGCAGCACCTGCATTCGTGTTGCCTGAGCACCCATGGTAGGATGGATATGTTCAGAATGGTGCCAGTTGATGACTGCAATTACGACAGTACCAATAACCAAAGAGTTATAAACTGTGCTCGGGAGCTTGGGTTCTGAAGCCAGACTGCCTTGAATTCTGACTCTGCACCGTTTTGCTGTATTGTTTCAAGTGATTGGTTTCCTTCTCTGGGCTTCCCTTACCTTTTTCAGTCATACTGGGGTGGTGTTTGTACCTCACAGGATATTATAAGAATCTGGTGTGCATTTAAAGGAAGAATAAGAAACCTTGTCTGTTAATGGGATGATAGTAAATAATGTCATTTACAGCCACCCGGTTCCCTTCACGACTGCTTACCCCTGTTGTCAGCTGATGCAACATTATTTGCTATAGACATTTTGCAGAAATCCACAGTAGGCAAGCATGGCCTTAAAATGGAATCATATAGAATGGTACCAATAAAATAGGCTTCATGCTCCAAATTGCAAACAGAATCAGATGTAGAAACAGGGAGCTGCTTCCAAATTAATGTAAGGTTTTTAGTGTTTGTGAGTATGACCACAGAGATACGTTCTTTCTGAAAGTCTGCTTAGCTTTCTCCTGCATATTGTTGTTGGTTTATTAAGTTTTTCCACCTGTTTGGTTTTGTTTTATTTTTTTTTTCTTTATTTATTTTTTGGTACGGGAGATTGAACTCAGGTCCTTGCGCTTGCGAGGCAGGCAGCAGAACCACTGAGCTAAATCCCCGGCCCTGGTTTTGTTTTAATAGTAAATCCAAAGTGCCAAACTGTAGCCCACAGTTAAAGCCTGAAAGCATGTTTTCTGTTTATGGAAAAAAGGGTGAAGGGATTTAGAAATGCATGTTGACAATACCACTTACTGGAGATGGACTTACTCTTAAGGTGAGAAATAATTGGAATAGCCTAGAAAAGATTTCTCTTCTGTCCCCAAGTTTTTTAAAAAAGAAAGAAAAGAAAAAAGAAAAAGGGTATATCACTCTGCTCTCTATTTGGGCTTTCATTTCTGGAAAGAAAAATGCCCCAGAATATGTAAACTTTAGTTAGAGTTGCACTAAATGAAGGCTGGAGGAAGTAAGTGGTATGCATTAAAGCAGGCCAACCTTTCTAAATACTTTGTGAGGTGGGAAAAGGGTTTGTAACTCAATTTCTCCAAGAGAAAATTGAAGTCTGAATAATATGTTTTGTGTGTAGCTTACAGGGAATCTGACCCTTTTTATTTGTTTTTTCAGAGTCTCTGGAAACCATGTTTAATTTCAATCTAATGAAACACCTCCCAATGCCAGAGGTTTCTCAGGTCAGTTTTTATAGGACATGCTTCTCCTGCCCATCTTGTGAGGCTGTTGTGCAAGATGGGAAAGGTACACAGTGGAGGAGCTGGTGTAGCAGGGCTAAGCCCCTCTGGTTGAAAAGTTGGAAGGGTTCTGAGTGTTTGCCACTTGTCTTAAAAGCATCTCTAGCAGAACAGCCCAGCAAATGCAAAGACAACGTAATTACTCACTTGTAGATCTAAGCTTTTAAATCATAATTAAATCTCAACCAAAATATATATTTTATTCAGCCACCCAGTAGATCAGCTTGAAATGAAGAATTCTTAACTAAAGGGGAGAAAATCATTGTATAGAGTTTGTTGCATAGCTCCTTTTACATGGTCATGTTATGCTAATTGGCAAATGCCCTTCCCTTTGGATTGGTTTCCCCCGCTGTTTACGTAGTTGCTTACTGGTCCTCTTCCCATCTGCCCCACTCATCTCTCCCTGTTTCTCTCTGCCAGGCACTACCTAGACCCACGAAATAGCTTTTGTTCTGCTTTGTTTTAATTGCATGCCTGTGTGTTAAAACTATAGCCCAGCTTCGGCAAGACGTCAGACAATCTGATACCACCTTCAATTCTTCTGTCCATGTTGTAATTCAATATTTATTTGTTTAGATTCACTCATTTTTAAACATAAATGTGTTCTAAAAGTGGTCTCTTTTATATAACTAAGAAAAATTTTTTGCCAACAGATGTAGATTAGACCTCATGTAATGTCACAACCTAATCATTTATAAACGTCATCATCATTGGGGATTCCCATGATACCTCCCCCCTCATAAAATAGCACCAGAAATAAAAGAAAATGAAGTTCAGTTTGGGCCAAAACTATGAAATTTTATTCATTAAGCACGTGTGTACATGGGTACCCGCACACACACAGATACACACACACAGGGCTTGAGTAACATCTCTTAACTCATGAGGAGACTCACAGACTGAGAGTATACCCCTTAAGAGGGTATTTTCAAGGGTTCTCACTGGATTTAGGTATGGAGGAATTGTGTTGCTAATCCCTTCCTTCCATTTGCATTGTAAGAGGTCAGGCGACCCAGCTGCTGGTGTTTTGGAATGGATTCTCTAAAGTCTTGGAGATACCCACTTCTAATCTACACTTCTCAGATGGACCTGTCACAGCCCCTGGCAGGAGAGCAAGGCTGGAAAGGAAGGGGAGAGAGGGAAGAGCTTTCCTGTACATACTCTGGACTGGCTGGCTTCTACCTAGAAAAGGCCTGAGAAGGATGGGTCATTCAACCTGTTGTTGCCTGTATTTCTGGTTTGATGGAGTGAATGTTATAGAATTTACCATAATTTATGTGTTTGGGTGTGTTTATATATTAGGTTAAAATTTACTTTTCACAGTATTTTTGAACTATGATACTTACTGATGCTTATACCTTATAATGAACTCTTGAGCTGTACACAAATTAGAATTAATATTAATATATAATACTTTTTAAAAATTATCTGCCTACTAACTTTCTAGATATGCTCCTGGAGATTATTTTTCTTTCACATGCTTGAGAAGCTTTCCCCCACAGTGCAAAGCTAGCCGTATTTTATTTTCATTGTATAAACATAATTGGCTATACTTCAGAGGGCTATTTTCGGAAACAGGATTTCTGTATTTGATTTCTTCAGTCCTAAAGAAAAAAACACATATAATAGAAGCATAAACTTCTTTTCAAACTGTAAAAATTTTTATTTTATAAAACATACAGGCATATGTATGATGAAATGAAATCCCACCATCTAAACATAATCAATATTTTGATGATTTCTTATATGTAGAAAAAATGATCATACCAATTAACTTGCTCTGAATTTTGTTTTTTGTTTCTCTGTCAATGTCTGTAAGACGTAAGTGAAATTAAATTCTTCATGTTCTAAAACTCACTGATTACAGGATTAAATGATTTGAAATGTTTTAAAATCTTATTAAAATACATTCCTTTTGGAATCATTGTAATAACATAGTCTTCCATATTTTTAAGTGTTCTTTAGAAATGAAATGCAGATCATTAAATATAAGATACAATATTTGTATATTAAATGGAAGACAATGGCCAATGAGGTTAATTTATTGAAAGTATCAAGATACGTTCCAGATTTGTAATTATTTTTGTGTTATTTACAGCCATTAGTTGGATTATAGAGTTTGTAATATGAGGTCTTGGATTTAAGAATGTATCATTATTAACCTAAATGGGGAATAAAATCAACCACACACGGAATTTTATTGCTGCCACAGAAAGAAGAATTCAAATCATAAGAGGAGAAATAATCACAGATACCCACCTTCCTAACTTAAAACCAGTGATCAGCATCCAAGCAAAGATAACTTAGATTTTATTAACTGAAGCAGCTGTTCCCTCCACTATGGTACATTGTTTTCTCTGGAAATGGAAAAGCTCTTCAAAAATAAAACATACTTATGTCTTTTTTAAAGCAGCTGGCTTCCCAGCGGTGAGCTGGTTCTTAGTGGAGGAATGCATAGTCTTCATATTTTCTGGGGAAATGGAAGGCTGAGGCGCTCTGGCTGTTTTCCTAGTGCTGGGGCTGAATTAAGCACACCTGTCTTCTTGGAAGAGCCATGTAGGGAGGGTTTGCACGGGAAGGGGCTTGAGCGTTTGGCTTTGTGGCTGAGAAGTCCTTATATGACCTTGGTGACCTTTACAGAGCTGCTTAGACTTAATTTCTTTTCTTTCTTTCTTTCTTTCTTTCTTTCTTTCTTTCTTTCTTTCTTTCTTTCTTTCTTTCTTTCTTTCTTTCTTCCCTTTCTTTCTTTCTTTCTTTCTTTCTTTTCTCTTTTCTTTTTTGGCACCAGAGATCAAACTCACGACCTTGCGCTTGTGAGGCACGCATGGTGCCACTGAGCAAAATCCCTGGCCCTAGACTTCACTTCTTATGGCTGCCTTTGGCTTTTGGCATGAAGTAAGTCATCTCTTGAGCACTGGGTAGTCATCCTGACCATGGCTTCTCTAAATATACTTGTGCATTCAGGTTTCAGTTTCCACTCTTCAGTTACCTGTGTTTGGTCAGTCTGAAAAAAAAGGCAAATGGAAATTTCCAGAACCTAACAGTTCCTAAGTTTTAAATTGCGTTCTGTTAGGAGTGGTGTTATGAAATGCTTTACCATCTTACTGCTCCATTTGTGTCTGAGATGTGAATTATCTATTTGCTCTGTGTGTCCACTCTGTATATGCTTCCAGTAATCATGTGTTAGTCGTGGCCATCATCTGATTAACTGTTACAAGGTACTGTGGTGACCCTTACCTAGCAGCCCAATACAGCATTGCAGTGCCTGTCATTTCCCTCCCTCCCTCTGTACACAGGGGCCTCACATCAACCTCATAAGAAGCATGAGTATGGTATTTTGAGAGACAAAGGGGCCACATTTAAATAATTTTATTGACAATATGAAATAGGAAGAAAAGGGCTTAAGGTGTAGGGAAATTGGGAAGGGTAGCGGAAAGGTAATAAGGGAAAAGAAAAAGGAGAAAATGAAAAAATGGAAATAAAGTGTTTGTAAATGGGGAGGGGAGGAGGGGGCAAAGGGAGGTCAGGGATAAGGGGAAAAAATGAGAGCCAAGATCTGTCATATAAAAAGGTACAAGATCCCAATGATGAATGTAACTGTACTGTATCCCTAAAATGTACCAATAAACTCAACGAGGAAAAACATAATTTTATTGTAGTATATTGTTATAATTATTTTTGTTGTTAATCTTGTATTGAATCTAATTTATAATGTAACTAAATATAGATATGTATATATAGGAAGAGGTATGTGTACTTGTGGTTTCAGGCATCCATTGGGCGTCTTGCAATGTATTCTGCATGGGTGAGGAGGAGGCTATTATGAGATTATTTGATTGTGTCTTCCCACCCTATTTTATCCAACATTTTATCTCCAGACAGATACCATATCTGCTACCCTGAAGCCATCAGTAAGCATTCATCAAAGGAAGATGATCTCTTAATAGACCACTTTACTTCTTTGCTTTGTCTGAAATCTATTGACAAATGTTCAGGTAAATTTTGATGGCCCTCTTTTTAGGGAGATAGCATTACATTTTTTGCCAATAGAAAAAGAACAAAACTGAATTAATTGTTATTACATTTTAATATCAATACTTGGATTATAAGATAGTAAAGTTCAATTTTGTGTAAGTTGTTAAAGTCTGGAACCATATTTTTGGCAAAATCTTAATATTTTTTAGTCCCTTTTTTTCCTAATGAAAATATTTCATAGATGATAATGATTGCATTTTTTGACATTTCCTTGGCATTTAAACTACCCTAAAAATTTCAAAGAGGAAGGAGTTTGTAATTAATATGTTTATTGTAAAGCTGAGATTATTGAAAGTTAGGATTTCTTAGTTAGTGATGGATTAGGGGAGGAGGGAAGCTTTTCCAGAAATTTGCTCTGAGGAATCCTCCAGCATATTTTCTCTTTTTTCGGTACCGGGGACCGAATTCAAGACCTTGCACTTGCTAGGCAGGTGCTATGCCACTGAACTAAATCCCTGGCCCCCCAGCATATTTTGTTATGATTGCCTTTCCAGAGTCTTCATATTCAGAGGCTCAGACAGTACTTTGCATGTATTAATGCTGGACAGATGTTTGAATTTATGTGTGTATTAGTTATGGATGTGGAAGGAAGACATAAATCCATTTACACGCAGTCTTATGTTTAAACCTATTTGTATTTTCATACATTTTAAACAGAAGTTGATTTACCAGAATTACCATTGATTCTTTCCTTTCATTTCTGCCAAGCTCAGATCCTGAACTTTGAACTTTTTGTAGAGCTTTCCTTCTCCTGTGATGTAAATTCACTGCGTGTATTTTCTGTCACTTTTTTCTCTCCAAAGTATGACTTTGTACACGCCATTGGCTCAGACTGAAGCTGTGTGTAATGGGAGGTCAGCACGGTGGAGAGGACCTGAAGACAGCCCTTATATTTCATAAGGAAAGGGGATGCCAGGGAGAACAATACTTCTAAGAAGATGTCAATGGGAAAGTTTTAATTACTTTAGAGAGTTAAACTCTTTCTAAACATCCTGCACTATAGGAAATCTCTGCAAATTAGAGTTCTCCCTGTGGACTTCTGGATGGAGAGTTTGGCTCTGCCTTTTGATAACCACTGCAGCTGTTTTGTTTTGTTGTTCTGCTAGGAGAACAAAGTTTTCCTTCTGGGAGCTTCCCTGGGCCTTATACTTGACTTTTTCCTTGTTCCAAGTGATGTGCCTACGTTTTAGTAACTAGTGCTTGCTCTTGGGAAATAAAGTGGTGGCTCTAAAATGTTCCTTAAAAATGTCAGTGATCATGGTATAATCATCTTCCCTGAAAAAAAAAAAATTACTGGCTCTGATTCAAAAAATAACAACACTTTAGCTATAAATTCCTAATTGCTTCAGAAAAGCAAAAACAGACATGTTTAATTTTTCTATCCCCCCTGCAACTTAACTTCTTTGTCTGGTGATTGAAACAGGCAACAGCCAGTGAGGCCTGTTGGAGTCTAGTCTTCTCCCTGCTGCTGAAGGCTTTGGCTTAGCCCTCCCTGCATGCTTGGTCCTGCTAAAAGTATCAGTTTAGTATACTTGTCTTCCTACTGTATAAATGTTCAAAGACTCATTCTACCGAGAAGTTACTACAACACTGAAAATGTTTGTGAAAGACATTGTGGGCACTACATTGTCATGGTGAGAATGGTTGAAAATTCTGGAATAGGGCCTATTCATTTGTCTTAGGATTATGCCTAGGAGATCTTTTCAGGTTGAGATATGTATCACTTGGTTTTCTGTTTCTGTAATGAAAAAGTTGAGGGTGGGTCCTTTGTAAAGAAAAAAGGTTTACTTCCAGCATTGAAGGCAGAAAAGTCAATCAGCATGACACTGATTTGGTGAAGGCCTCCTGGGCTGCATCACATTTTGATGGAAGGCAAGAAGAAGAGATCGCAAGGTAAGATAGAAAGCCAGAGAGCAGTTGAGCCAGTTTTTTCTGTTTAAGAATTAACTCAGAGGTGTTAAAAGAATTACATTAATTCCTACTGAGGCAGTGTTCCCAATGATCAGATTGCTTCTTAGCAGACCCCATCCCCTAAAGGTTTCATCATCCTCGCACCACTATACTGGGGACCAAGCTTTTGACACAGGAACCTTTAGGGAACACACTCAAACCATGTCCCAACCATAGCAGAATATATTAAACTCTGCCCTAGTTTTAAAAACTGCCACATAATATTCCATGATAGAGATATTTATTTAGCCATTTTCCTGGATACATTGTAGTTTCTAAATTTTTCACTGTTACAATACTACAGACCATGCTTTTATGAACAGTGATGATGATGATAACAGCAGCAGACAGACAGCAACAAAGCTCTTACTACACATGCCTGGCGTTGTTCCTATCTCTGGGGTGTATGTGTATGCGTGTATGCATGTATGTGTGTGTGGGGTGCTCATGGGGATGAACACAGGGCCTTGTGCATGTTAGGTGTGTGCCCTACCACTGAGCTGTATCTCCAACCCGTTTTGAATTTTTATTTTGTGACAGGGTCTCATTAAATTGTCTAGATTGCCTCAAATTCTCAGTCTTCCTGCCTGTCTCTTGAGTAGCTGGGATTACAAGCCTTTACCACCACCACACCCAGCTTGTGTTTTAATTCTCACAGCACCCCTTCCGATAGGTATTCTTGTGTACCTTCTTATCCCCATTTTATATTTGAATAAAATGAAGCACAGAGAAGTTTTGTGACTTCACCAGTGTAATAGCACTATAGTATTAAGCTTCATCACTGGAATTCAAATCTACACTCGACTTTATAGGTACATGGAGAACTGCTGATGAGCTCCAACACCTCTTCATTTCATTCTGTGCTTTAAATGGCTGCCAGTGCAGAGAACCGATCAGCAGCTTCCATTTCACCCAGCAGCTGTGTGCTGGTGATGGCCAGGTTTCCAGGCTCTGTTTGCATCTCTAGTGGCCAGTGAGACATTTGTGTGTTGTTGTGGGTTACTTGCTTCCTCCCATATTCTTTCTCGTTTTTGTTTCCCTTTCTGAATCTGTGGCTCTGATGGGCTTGTTCATATGTGTACCATACATATTTTGTCATCTCCTGTCCCCGCTGATATCTGCCTTTCATCCAAACCCCGCCAAAGCTTTGTTAGAACTCAAGATAACCTCCCAGTCACACTTGCCATGCACTGCAGCCTGTGTTTATGTTTCTCCTGAAATCGTAGTGGACAGCTGAAGAACTGTGCCGCTGGGGGACCTGAGTTCACGTACTGGGTGTGGGTTGCCTTGATTTGCTCTCATTGTGTTTCCTCATTATGCACGGGGGGCAGCAAGTGAGATACGGTAATTGTGTCAACAGTGGTAACTCTATTTATACTGTTTTATATGTTTGTCCTACTGGTAGTCTCTACTTAATCTTTCATTATTCTGTTTTACGTGCTAATTTTACTCTTTAAACTATTTTGACCGGGATCACCTGATGTTTCTCTCCCCGTGAGGGAACCAAGCAAGCCACAGTGCTGAGCACACAGTAGGTCCTATTTGTTTCTCTGTGATTCCAGTAAGTCTTAGTAGGCTGAGAATGCATGACTCATCAAACAGCTCAGTAGGACTGGGTTGTTTACCCTCTAATAAAAACAGTGACCTTCATTCTTCAGCTCTGTTTCCCAAGTTCCCTGTTAGGGTATTTTCAAATCCTAAACAGTTTATTCTTACTTCTTCCAAGGAGCAGCACCTGTTTTCCTTGGGCAAATAATCTGCAGGCAGACATTTAGTTAGATCCACTTAGGATTCTACACACACACACACACACACACACACACACACACACAGATTAATGTTTTACCCATTATGTTTTTATGTTTTATGTCATTTTTCTCTTTTTTTCATCAGAATCTAGTTGATAAGAATGAACTGTGCTTTTGAAAGCCATGATGGCTACACACACGTACATGAACCTCATACAGACCATGGACATCTGCTCTCTGCACTTTATATTTTTCTCAGGAAAGAAAACACCTAATTTTATAGGAGCAGGAATAAATGAGATAATTGTGTAAACTCCTCAATGAATCTGCTGCCTATATCCAGTTATTATCCAATTAAAGTTAGTGGTTAAGATACTTTACGAGGGGAGAAACTTGAGTGGTGAGAAAATTAATAGGGCAGAAAAGGTGTAATAATGATTATTTATATGACACTCACTGAGTGTGGGGCTTCTCTATGCTTTTAAGGTACTTAGGTGTGTCGTAGTCACTTTCCCATCACTGGGACACAATACCCAACACCCACAGCTTAAAGAGAGAGAGAGGTTTATTTGGCTCACAGTTTCCTGCGGATTCAGTCTGGTTGGCTGGCACCAAGGTGGAAAGATGGAAGGGCATGGCAGAGCATAGCTCCTCACCCAGTGGCAGCCAGGAACCAGAGAAAAGGGAGGAGCCAGGGACAAGAATAGACCCTTCCAGGTCACACTCCCAGTGACCTACTTCCAACCAGGCTTTACTTTCAAACACAACATTCAGCTAGTGAGCTCATCAGTGAATTCACTGATGAGCATGGGACTCCCCTGACCCAGTCACTTTCCGAAAAACCCACCTCTGAGCATATGAGTCTTTTGGGGGACATTTTTATCTAAACAATAACAAAAGGTGTGTGGGTATAGATACATATGTACACATACTCCTCTAATTCCCTAAGAAAACTGGCTGTGATATTTAGCTGGGGACAAGGGGTGGGTCCTGAGAAATAACTGGGAAGACAGGCGAGAAGAGAATGTGCCCCAGGTGACTATAGAATTGACCTGCAGAACTGAACAGAACGTCTGCAAGGCAGGTGAGGCTATAAAAGGAATTGGACCATCTCTAGTATCTGAGTCACTTGGCCATGGGTAAGTGTTTCAGCTTAGCCCTTTCCTAGTAGTGAGTCCTCCAGAGTTACTGACCTCTGGGCCTCCCATGCTTCTTGAGTTCAATAAAAGAAAGAAAATAGTGTTAGTGTTGCTGTAAAAAAAAAAAAAAAAAAAAAAGTAAAATAAGATCACATGTAATCAAGGGCTTAGTCTACTGCTTCAAGGTGATAGCACTAAAAAATGTGTCCCTTTACCACTCTCAGGCTTTCCTCTGTGGGCTTCTAACATTAGAAGTGTGAGAATTAATTATAGAAGGTTCAAGTGAAACCAGAGAAAGATTGAGCAATGGCAGCCATGGTTTGAAGTTTGTGTGTCATGTTACCTCTACATATTGTAGTGTGTCCACCTCTGAGAAGAAAACACAAGCATCCCTTCATTAGCCACAACAGAGGTGACAAAACTAAACCTAAACTGAAAATTGGCAAATGCCATCCCTTTAGAAAATGATTGAAAACATGATGTCTGAATAGCTAATGATTTTGCATTCATATTTTGTCTGGAGTGGTAATAAAATTTAGAGGTAATATGTTGGGAGCAATTCTGCATAATTTTGGGGGGAAATCATTTGATTACACCTAGTGTTCCTGCCTGCAGGCCAGCTATGGCATGTCAAGACATAACTCCGTTTTAGCCTCCAGTCATAGCTCAGACCTCAATGGTCCAGTGATGCTGTGATGCTCCAGGACAAGATTGCACCAGCTGGAGACATCCTGGGAGGGACAGAGCCTCCATCTGTGTAGTTCCTCATTGTTCTAGGATTTCTGTTGAGCCCTCTGTCATCTGTTACATTTGTTTCTCCCACTGTACTGAACTCTGTCCTGAGACATTTGTTATATTTGTTTCTCCTGATGTACAGAATAAAGGTGTGCCTGTGGCTAGGTCAGGGGCTCTGATCAGGCCCAAAGCTCAGCTTCTTCTCTAAGTCTCATTTTTTCTATCTTTTCTGTCTAATAAATTAATTCTCCTTGTGCTGTTGTGGCTCACAGGAGACTAGGACCTGATGCAGAGGTTCTGGTAATGTCCTCTTTCCCTGTTCCCTACAGTAGTGTGTATGCTTTTTGTCATTATTGTGCTTACTTTCTTTAGAATTATTTTATTTTTATTCAGATATTTAATATGTGTTTAATTTCAGTGAATAGTGATGAAAATATAGGTGTGGCCATAATCACCATAATGGCTTAATCTTTTTAAAAAATAGTACATATAATAGAGGACGATGTCTTATCATTCCTACCCCTACTTGGTTTCTTCCCTCCCTCCCTCCTTCCCTCCTTTACTAGATGTATAAGAACTACTCTGAAGTTAGTGCATCCTCTCTGCAGCAGCTTTTCGTTGTTGTGGCAAAATACTTGAGAAAAACAATTTAAAGGAGGAAAGGTTGATTCTGGCTCACAGTTTCAGAAGTTTCAGTCCATGGTTGGCTGGTTCTATTTCTGTGGGCCTGAACAAGGCAGATCATCACAGTGAAGCTCACCCGTGGCATTCAGAAAGCAGAGAGAAGGAGAAACAGCTGGGGACAAAATAGACCTTTCCAGTTTACACTCCCAGCGACCTACTTCCTCCAGCTAGACCCACTCCTAACTGCTCATTCAGCTGTGAATTCATTAAAGGATTAATCTGTCGATGAAGTTAGCACTCTCATGATCCAGTCACCTTCCAAAAACAGCACCTCTGAGAGCTGAGGATTTAGCTCAGTGGTTCTGCCACCTGCCTTGCAAGCACAAGGACTCAAGTTTAATCCCCAGTACCAAAAAACAAAACAAAACAAAAACCACACATCTGAACACCCAAGCCTTTTGGGAACATTTTTGTACAAACCTTAACAATGACCTTCCCTTATTTGTACATTTAAAAATTTTTCTGGAATTAAAGTAAATGTTTTTACATTGGGTCAAATGTGAAACACAATACTCTTTCATTCCCTGTAATAATCCTCAATTTTCAGTATGCCCATTTTATAGATGCAAAAGCCTGAGGCTGGGCTGGGGATTTAGCTCAGTGGCACTGTGCCCGCCTCACAAGCACAAGATCATGTGTTCAATTCCTGATACAAAAAAAAAAAAAAACCAAACCTAGGCTTTAAAATGTCACAGTGGGTCCAGGGAATAAGCTCAGTGGCTCGTAAACACAAGGACCCAAGTTCGATCCCTGGTACCAAAAAAATAATTAATTAAATAAATAAAATGTCAAAATGACCTTTGTAGGTACAGAGCTAATAAGTCTCAGATGTGAGACCATATTGGTCTGATTTCAAAGTCTGTGCTCCCTGTCCAGTGCTATCTTACTTCTCTTCCTTGTGAACTATAAAGTTAAGATGAAAATAAACCATTCAATTGCATTAAAAGGACTTGATATGTCAGAATGAGCTCCACAGTGGAGACCTTTAATAGGCATGGCACAGTCATGCTCAAGAACTGAAGAGGAAATTATCAACTGTGAGTATTTTAAGGCCCTCTGCAGCAGATATTAATGTTTTAGACGTTTTATTTCAAAACAAATACTGTTTTTTACCCTGGAGCACTGAAAAATGTAAGAGGCCACGGTGAATGAGAGAACTGCCTCTAAAGAGCTTATTGTGGCGAGCTGACAATCTGCAGTCTAGAGACAGAGAATGTCTTTAATGGAGTGGAGGGCAGAATGGAGGACATAGCTGGAACCCTGCACAAATGCTAACACTGTGTAGTTTGCTTGAGCCCATTGTTGTTTCACTCTAACTTGGGTTAATGACATAGTTCTTATCACGTTGAAACCCAGAGATCTTTTCTGGAATGTTCATCTTAAGACTAGTTTTCTTTAATAATTTCATTGTAAACATTAAAAAGAACATTCACCTACTGAATGGGTATTGTCATCCATATGACTCATCCCATCAAGCTTGTTGGTTTCTGAGGCTGGTGCACATGCACACACACTTTGATGTTATTCATTCTCTCCTTATCCTGATCACTGTATTTCTTTATCATTCGTAAATCTAGTATTAAACTAAGCTGTCTTTGGTCAGAAGCCACAGTACACAGGTAAGCTTTCCTTTTCAAAAGCATAATTTTATTTTCAGTAATAAAGTTGCTTTGGGATCATTGCTTGAAGATACTGCAAATTTCTGCTCCTGTGAGATGTAGCTTGGAACTGTACAGGGCAGATATACTTAGCAACAGCAATGCTTTTCAGTTTTGGCTTTGTATAACTTAGGTGGGGTGCTTTTAGATAAAGAAGGAAGCCTGGGCTCTACCTTCAAAGATGACTGGTTAAATTGGTTTGGAGTGGAATCAGGACCTAGTTGTTTTAAAACCTTGCTAGATATGCATGATGACAGACAGAATTGAGAACCAGCACCTTAAAGCAGTCATTTTTGAACTTGAACGTGCAGCACCATCACTTCATGGGTTAAAACGTAGGCCATTGGGCTGGACACCTAGAATGTCTACTTCAGTAGGTCTGGAGTGGGTACGGCCAAGACTATGCATTCCTAACAACTTCCTTTGCTACTTCCCTACTGCTAATTATGGAAATTCACTTTGAGAAACCTTGGCCTTCAGGGATCTTTCCAGTAGCTTTATGTAATTTTTTTTAACAGAAAAAAATTAAGAAACCATGTCAATACAGTTAAATGTCCAGTGTTGCTTTGAGTAAAACAGCTGCTTTAAGCACGAATATTAAAGTCTTCTTTCCCCAGTCATACATAAGTTGGACCCTTCACTTTTCCCCATAAGTTAGTGTCCTCACTAACGGGCCCCTAAGGGTCCATGATCTGAAAAGGACTGGAAGCAGGTTATACTTAGCCATTGTTTGTATTTAATCTTAGCTAGAAGGCCCAGAGTGATTGCTGTTATTTTTCAAAATAGAAAATGCTGCAGGGGGTGCATAGAATTGCTACTTAAATTATGCATTCTTACTTAGGTGTGTAATCTGGGCAAGATGAATGGCAATGCTTAGAATGCTCTAGACTGCAGGAAATATAAAGTCTAAAGATGACCCAAACATAGGACTGGGCCCAGAAGAGAGCAGTTTAGCTGCAAAATATAGTATAGTCTGTGGCTAGATTTTGCATTTAATTGAACACTCTAAATTTCTGTGTGCTCAATTTTTACTCCTGTTTTCTTTTCTAAATACTTCTAACAGTCTGGTGTTAGGATGCCATCTTTGCCAGGTACTCGTTGTGTATTTGTTGTGTTACTGTCCATTTGTCCTTACCTGACATTCATGGAAGTGTGACTTACGTACACACGAGTAGGTGGCTGCTTTGTGTCCAAAGATCTGGTCTTTGTGTTTCCATGACTGGACTTTGAACCTAGCGCTGCAACAGACAGTGCAGCTTGGCTGGCTCATTCTTCCTTTTCGCTATATAATTTCTGTAGGGCAAAGGGCCATTTGCAAGCTGATAGAGAAGAAAAGATCCCATTCTATACATAATAACAGAGCCCTAATTAATAGCAATCATGAAAATCGATGTTGTTCACTACCATTGCATTCACCATTGTTGTCTTAGCAACTCCTGGACTTCACAAACAGAGTACCCCTTATTCTGCAATCAAATGAAAATAATGGCATGCCTTTAGCTTTGAGGAAGGAAATGTTCAAGTACAACCTCTGTGTGATTAAGCTTAACATTATTGTCAACAGAAAGTGATTGTTCAGAGGCGAGAAGAGGTAGGCCACCAGCCATTTGGCATATCAAAGGAAAATGCTCTTGTATGTCTGATGCTCCCCTTGACAGCTAACTTGTGCTTTGAATGGGGCAGGTGCTGTTTTCGGTACCATTTTCTTTCTTCTTCGGCTGCTTGAACATTCTTTCCCATAAGGACTGCTGCCTTTTCAAAATGTGTCTGTTTTCCATTTTTCCTTATATCTTCCTTGCCAGTATCTGCTTGCTTTCTTGTTTTATTCATTTATTTATTTATTTATTTATTCTGTCTTGGGGAGAGTCTCTTTCCTTGACTTGGATATACTGGCTCTTTGACATGTAAAATAAAAAACAGTTCATTTAATTTTTAGCCAAACCAGGTATTGAATGATTGACCCTATCAAATGGCTCACTCCAGAAACCTCATTTGCTCCCAGCTTCTTTACTGCCCCTTTATACTTCACTAATTTAATAAAGTGCTTATGTCAAGAGGCAGAGGCCAAGATCACTGACAAACAGCGTGGATTTCTACCCATCCCCTCCCCAGCCTACACTGGGGGATTTGAGTGACACTGTGCTCTGGTGAGCAAGTCAGGGCTCCAGGATACGGTGCTAGGAGACTCTCCTTCTTTGGGCACTAGGAGTCAGGATTCTTTCTCGGCTTTAGCATATTCAGTACATACCTCTCTGGGAAACACCAACTGCATTTCCTTCAGTGGAATCTTAGGGACATAAAATTTTTATATAGTCTGCTTCATGATATCCAGCAGCAAGCAAAAATATCCAATATTTGAGGGTTATTTCCAGAAAACTTCCGAGTCCTTAGACTCCATCAGTGAGCCATGGTCTTCGAGCACTTGTCTGTTTGGGTTTTTAGCACTGTTTTCTTCTTCCTGGCCCTTCAGATTGGCTGTTGGTCACCAGGCACCCATAGAGGAAGGAGAGCAGGGATGTCATCCTAGTCTTAATTTAGGTTTAGCAAATGCCTGAATTTCCCCCACTTAACATTTTCACCAGAGCCCAGATTCATCTTGGCAAATGCTCCCCCACCTCTCCGCTCTGAAACCCCTGTGCATTATGAAGGAAATGAAATCCATATGTTTCTGATTCATTTACATGTAGCTCATCAAAATATAGTTTTGTAAGAGCTCTTTGGTGTCCAAGAGGCCTTTGGAGCCTTTTTTATGAGTCTTTTAACTCCCCCTTACTCCTTTCCCTCAGAACCAGGAAGTCGAGCCTTGCCAAGAGTAAATGAAAATCAAGCTTCACCGTTGACTCTGGCTCTGGTATGGCTGGCCCACCTCTGGCCTGAGTCTGGTGCAGACTTGTAGCTTCAGCAACAAACCAAAAAGAAGAGGCTCTCATTGTTTTCGTGGCACCCTGGAGTTAGGCACTAAGGCCGCTTAACACCCACTTCACAGTGAGTTTGGTCTCACTCGGCCTGTCTCGGGAGTAGCAGTGAAGTGTGTGCACTCCTTTCCCAGCTGAGCCTTTTCCTTCTGGGCCTGTAGGCGAAGAGAAGATGGAGCCAGATGGCAGAAGCTAAGAGGGGTGTTCTGATACCCACCCCATAGTCATAGTTCTCCTGTAGCTAAGACTTTCAGACCACAGGTTTCTGTCTGGGTATATCCTTTGTCCAGGACTCATTTTTATTGGGACAGTAACAGGGGCATCGACCACTATAAACCTGACTTCAGAGTGGTATTGTTGGCACTGCCATCATTTAATGACATTTTTGAGTATCTAGTTTCTCCATCAGGAAAAGCTTACAAGCTTTCAGGAAAAAACTACCTACTGCCATTAAGACTCTGAAATTTTTACTCTGCAAAACCACAGAAATGAAATGAGTCAACATATTTCCAGAGTTCAGTTGAGGAGAGGCTGAGGGGTGTTTATCTCCTCTTTCCTGGGATGATGGAAATCCATCTGAGAGTTTAGGATTCCTCACTTGGGCTGTTGTCTTGAGCAGAAAGAATTCTCCCCAATCTTTGCACGTACTGGCTTGTCTTTTGGGGTCAGGATGTTGCTGAGCCTTGCAGCGGCCAAAACCTAGCTATCTAGAAATGCATGTTGTGGGAAGCAAAGCCAGACCTGGAAGTTCTCACCCTGTCTTCCAGCTGCTGAACTCATGCTCTTTCCAGAGCATGCTTATTTCATGTGGATGCATACCATGAAATTAAAAATCATTTGCTCATTCACAAATTACAACAACCCCAAACACACATCTGTGGAAGCACACTTCATCTCCCAGTACATCCAAACTGGCTGGAGTGGCTCAGCTCCCACACGAAGATGCCATCCTCACATGTAACCCAGACACATTTTGTGTATGTGTGAAGGAGAGAACAATTCTTAGCAGATTTAAGAAACACGTCCTAGCAACTATAAAATGGTTCAAAAGAGTTAGGGGTCAGTCAAAATTATATTTTTATAAAATCTTGAACTCTGAGCTCTGCCAGATGCCCTATAGCAGGAAGAAACTCGAAAAAAAAAAAGAGGAAGAGTTGTATTGAAGCTGTTTCCTTCCTGGAGAATTGGCATGGCATGAGTATGAGTATTCTGCTTTTGGTTGTAACCGTTATTTCTCAAAATGAGAGAGTGAGCACTTCTGTGATCCGAGGACAGACAGCTGTCCGTTCATCCTAAAGGTGATTTCAGAGAGGATCGTTGAATTTGTTTTCATTTTATCCTGTCTCTAACTGGTCTTTATTGTCCAACCATACTGGTTTATCAATAATATAATACTAAATACATTGTCCTTTGGGTTCTTTCTCTAGGTCTCACAGGCTAAAGAAACAGAAGCTAAGATTTACCCAGTGTATTTTCCTGCTGTTATTCACTCTTTGATTTGCCCACTTATTCAACAGATATGGAGCACCTTCCCTGTGCTAGGTCTTCTTCTAGGTGCCAGAGAAGTAGTACCCAAGATAGCTGAGGTCTTGGCCCTCACGTAGCTTCTGTCACATGGATGGAGCTTGTGTTCTAGTGGGCAAGGGAGTAGCCACGCTGGATGGTGAACTGGGGCTTTCAGCCTTGTGTTAGCTTTTTCATGACTCTAACAAAATATCTTAAGACAATCATCTTTAAAAAGAAGAGGAGTTTGTTTTGGCTCAGTTTTCAGAGATTCCAGCCCATGGTAACTTGGCCTCATTGCCTTTGGGTGGTGGAAAGACAAACAGTACATCAAGGCAGGGACGGCATGGTGGAGCAAGGTACGCACCTCGTGAGAGCTGGGAAACAGAGGGGAAGGTGGTGGGGTCCCAGTACACCCCGCTCAAGGATGCAACCCCAGTGACTTACCTGCCTTTTCTAGGCCCTGCCTCTTGAGGACTCCATCCTCTTCCAGTAACACCACAGGCTGGTGACCAAGCCTTGAATATATAGGCCTCTGGGGTATACTTCTCTAAACCATAGCAAGCCTTGGTCAAAAGTCACAATTTCCCTTCCCCCAAACACTGGCTATCTTCTTTAGTAGTGTCCCTTTTACTATAATGTGGAAGAAATCCTGCCATGTAAAACCTACAAACTAAAATCTTACTTTGAAGGCAAAGCATTTTTTACCAGAATGTTATACCCGGGAAATGTGAAAGGGTTTGTTTTTTACTAACATATTCAGAGTAAGTTTTCAATTGATGCTGTCTCAAAGACAAGAACTGATACAGTCTACTTGTTGACGTTTGCTGGTTCTCATAGGTCAGAATGATTAAATGTCAGTGACGCCTTATTAGGCTGGTACATTTTCTTTTTCTTTGTACGTTCTGTGTAGGAAGTACTTAAATAAGCGTACACAGAACTGTTGTGTGTGTTCCAGGTGCTCAGACAATTCTGAGCAGTCGAAACCATTTGCCTTTTGTCCATTTTGCAGTTTTTCCTAAGGTAGATGAAGTTTGTAGTGTTTGATTACAATTTACTTTTTATAACCTTTCCAGGAGTAGCTAATAGAATTTTTCTCAGTGTGATCTTCCCTTCCCCAAAGGGCTCATGCAACCATATAATCCTAGGATTATGACCTTTCCAGAAAAGAAACTGCCATTACTGTCACCTCTTGAGGTTTTAAGAAAGGTACAGAGGTCAGTCGGGAACACTGTTAGCCACTCAGTCTTGGCTGACAGAAGACAGGTAGTGTTGGGCACCCACTAGGGCTTGGTAAAGGTTAGCTGTTAGGTGGGCTGACGCTGTTAAATGCTCCTGCGAACATGCCATAAAATGAGCAGAATGATCCAAGTGGGCTTTTTCTCTCTTTATTTCTTCCCTTGCAAGATTTTTTCCTTTTGTATGTGTACATCTGTGCATGTTGCAGAGGTGGAGGATATGGCTGTGAAGATTGTGATGTGAAGGCACAATGTTCGATTTGGTTTTTATCAGATCTCATGCACATTGTGAAATCTGTGAAGAAATGACCCATGGGGCAATGCCTGGCACAAAATAAGCACCTCAGAAAATGCTTTTATTAATGGTGCCAACAGATAGTTCCTTCCTCTTCAGAAAAAAGTACATGAGTTTTACAGCATTTTCTTGAACTCTTTGTAAGTGCCAAGGCTCAACAATCAACTCTGTCTTTTCAGTTAAATAAGAAAAACAGAAAGCCAGAAGGCAAAAACTAGGTAGAAGAAAGTCAAGATAATCAGTGGAAAAAAACTCAGTGAAACGAAATACAGTGGCACCGGGGAGCCATCATGTCCCGAGTGTTTCTCTGAGGTAGTTCTTGGTATTTACAGTTTAAATATACATAATATAGAAAGAAAATTGTAACTTTATAAGGTTGTGTATTCATCAGCTCTCTATGGGTGCATGAATTAGCTGGAATGTGGTGATTTCATAATGTCTACCTGACATGTAACATCAAGGGTTACATATGCATGATTCTCATTTGAAGGTATAACCTTGATAAAATGGAAAAACAATATACACTCTTTAAAGGTTTAGTAAGAAAATCCCCTAATGCACGTAAAAGTTTCAAGTGAACTGATAGAAAAGAACAGCCATAAAAATACTAAGTATATTCTGTACAAAATAATAATATAGGTGGAGATAGTGCTTAGAATAACAAATGAGAGAAATATGCTAAGGGTTAACTGCAGGAGGAGGTAAACTCGGAAAACTTTATTATATATATTTCATTCCTTAATTTTCAGATAGTGAGCATGTATGTATTTTGTTAACAGCTGGAATTTAAGATTCTGAGCTAGGCAGGTAAATGTGCTTTCCATGAAGTATACTTAGTCTGTAGTCAATTTTAATAGTCTTCTTTTGATGTTCAGGTGTCTGGTCTCCTGTATTAAAGCCCCCGGGATCAACTTTGCTGATCCCACTCCCTGCAATGTACTTTATTTCGATTTAAACTGTTGGTCCAGTGTTATCAAACATGCTGTGGGATCTGCCAATACCAACTGCATGTAGAGCTTTCCCTGGAAATAACCTGGGAGAGGTAAAAAGCCAAAAGGCAATTCCAAGCCCTTTACCTATTAGAAATGCCAGTTAAGACTAGAACATACATACACAGATGCATGTACACACAATATACATGTTCATATGTGCATGCAAGTATGAGTATGTGTGTATATGGGAATGAATTCTTCCGTGGTAAATTTGCAAGAATATTCTTAAAGTGTAGATATGGTCCTTTTTGTTTTCAATGCAAGAGTCAGTTTCTTGTAATTTCTATAAGAGGGAGCTCTCATCTCTCAGGTGCAACCTGTACCTCCCTGCAAGCACTGCCCTTACAGTTCTGCTTAAGGCCTGGGCCAGGACCTGTGCATAAAGCACTTCTGCTGCAGGCTCTCAGGAGATGCCATGGGCTAGGTGCATATACCCAGTCACTGGCGTCGCAGTTGTAGGGCTCTGGACTTGCTTGCATTTTGAAATCACATCCTTGCTCCCATCTGCTCTGGGTGCTGTGTGTCCTTGGCACACACACTGTTGATACTAATGCCTGGGAATAAAAAAAATCAGATCTTAGAGTTTCTTTCTGGATGTCATCTTTATATTCTTAAAAAAGGCAGAATGTGAGCTGTGTGTCTTTGCATTTGTTCAAATAAAATATGAATCCAAAGGTAGAGCTTGGTGTGTCCAAAATTACCAGATACTTGTCGTGTGCAGCAGAAAATGTCATTTACTGTGGGACAGTTTTAACTTTGTAAGTGTTGGAAATGCTTAAGATTGAAGAGAGACCTATAAAGTACTATTTTGGTTTTGTATTACTCTGACCCTAATTACTTCATACTATCAATTTGGGAATTCTATTTCCAAATACTTTTCTGCTTAGATCTTTTATAAACTGTAAAGATCTATCCCAATATCTACTCCTTTGACATTTGCATAGTTCTGTCTCCAGAAAAATACTCCAGATTATTCTTACTTTCTTTCCCTTCCCCCCTGTAACTTTCATTTCTGATGATACCTCTTTTATCAGTAGCTCAGGGGTCAGATTATTTCCAAAGGTTGTTTGAATATTAGGTACTCAAACCATACCTTTCATCTCACCACACTGTCTAAAGAAAAGTAGGTCAAACACCCAAGTGTTTTCTAGCATTTGCCAAAATGTAGGTGGTATCAGAAAATTTGGAGATGAAAATAAAATAAGTCATGATCTCTACTCTCAGTAACCTGTGACACATATTGAATTTGTGTTAATTTTGAAATTGCTACAGTACCACTTGAGTGAAATGAGTTGGAGACACCTAGAAAGATATGGTGGCAAACGTGAGACTTTGCTATATGATTATCAGAAACTTCAGAAAATCTCAGTATAAGTTCAACAGAAGTATATTGTATATACAATGTAGAAAAAAGACTGGAAGGAAGCAGCAGAATGCCAGCCAACTTGCCGTCATGTATGTAGTGATTTAAAGTTTGTATTCAAGCCAGAAAGCCCAGTTATCCCTCTGTCTGGCAGTTGGACCACGTAACAAAGCTATTAACTTCTCTGTATTTCAGTTTCCTCATGTGTAAACGGTGTAATTATAGTGTATCACTAATAGGCTTGGGTTGATGAGATCAATTAATACATGTGAAGAATTCAGACCACTGTCTGACCCGCAGTAAGTGCTCAATAAATGTTAGCTATATTGGACCTAATTAAGTGGTATGATTAGGGTAGATTATATTATCTTCGCAGTCTTAAATTTTCTGTAATTTCAACAATGAATATGTGTGATTTTGATAGAAGAAAATATTTTTCAAATTAGGTCTTTTGGTAAAAGTTTTTTAAATGTATATAGTGTACCACAAAGGAGTAGTGCTTAGATGCCTAAAAAGCCATGTAGAACTTATTTTCATCAGGGTAGGTAACATTTTTACTAACACATTTAAGTTTCTTATTAACCTCCAAAATGAAAGTAAAGGGACTCCACAAGTCCTCCTAACCTCTTTGCTTCTCAAGAAGTTTTAGCATGCATTTGAATATTTCATTCCTTTTATCACTTGTAACACTAAGACATTCTTCGAGAATTTACAGGCATCTCAGGTAACTCAGTTAACAACTACAGTTGTTTCTGGGAAAATAAGTTTTTTATACCTCCACAGAGTAATTTAATGCTAACTTACAATTTTCAGTAATGAATTAACATTTATTAGACTTTGAGCTTTGTCGTTTTATGTAATACCATATATATCAAAATATATAGAATATACAAGATTCCTTCCTTATTTCTCCAAAGAAATTCAAAATCAAGCATTTTTTATTGTTGTTGTTGTTGTTGTTTGTGTAGGAGGAGTCAACCTGAATATGTAACTTATATAGATGCAGACAAAATGATCAAATATCAATTCACAGAAGTTTTTCATCAGTATATATTTAGGATCACAGATAAATTATATAAAATAATATGTCAAATTAGAAATAGTACCTTTTTAGTTATATTTCCCAAAGCATTTTATCTTTCCTTACATGTTTGGTACGAGAACCTTTGTCATCTCTGAGAACTACCTTTTTCTATCCAACAGGTTTCAGACCTACCAGCCTCACTTTTCTCTAAGTTTGTAAAAAGCACAATGTTCTTGAATCAAATAAGTTACAGGAAGTCTTATCCTGAACCTGATTGTTTATTCATGTAGCATTTCAACGTATTTCCCCATTCATTTTATAAAAGTGTATTTGTGCTCACCACAATTTACTCATTGATTTGCTTTTAAAATGAATCTTTAAAGGACTTCTTTGTATTATACTTTGACATTATACTTGACACCATTGTGTAAATATTCCCACCAGGAACAATTCTGGGTTTTGTTTTTTCTTTTTTTACTATTGTTTCACTTGTCTGCTTTATATAACAAACCATCTCAACTTTGTTGCTTAAAACACTCATGATATTTTCTTTCCTGTGAATAAGTAGATTCCTTAGGTTGGTTTTCTGCTAGGCTCCCTGGCTTCCTTCATGCAACTGTCTAGATGGCTGGATTATCCACAGAGGCCTAACCCATGTGTGCTGCAGTTGGTGCTGGGTGTCAGGGTCCTTTGGTCTGTGTGGTCCTTCCTGCTCAGGGGGCTCACACAGGCTCATTGATGTGGCACTTCCAGAGCATGAAGAGGAGAAGAGCAGAAATAGCAAAGACCTGGAGGTCTCAGAAGCCACCCTTGTCATGTCTCCAACATTCTGTTGGTCCCGATTACTTATGAGGCTATCCCAGATCTGCAGTGAGGAAATAGATTCCATGTCTTGGGGAGAGAAGGGGCAGAGAATTCTTCGCCATTTTTAACTCACCACAACCTCACTTCCGACAGAATATCAAGGGACTTCCACAAGCATCTAAAACTGACTTTGTTTGATTGAAAGTACTTTAAAAGCTGATGTGTCTGCCCCCAGGAACATTTTGTGATTCAAAGTTAGACCAGTAAGAGGGTAACTTGTACTATGAAGATGTGAATGGAGGCAGCTGCGAGGGTTGAGGAGTAATTACCTTACCTAGTATTTAGTAAATGTGGTGAAGTTAGTGACGCCAGCTCATGGAGAAACACAGGTCTGTTGTTAGTCTTGAAGGACAGGGACAGCTTTTTGGTGCCTCAGTTAAGGGGGAGCAGTGCTGTATACCATTATCGTCAGTGCCCTTGGGGCTACCTTTAAAAGGTTAACATTTCTTTAAGGTTATATATTTTAGGATAAGAAAGCAGTTTGGTCAGTGTACCTCTTTTTGGAAGCAACAGCAACTAGATTAAAAAACAAGGATGGGATGTAGCTTAGTGATAGCATGCTTTCGGAGTATGCTCAAGGCCCTGCACTCAATTCCCAGTACCCCTACAGAAAGAAACAAGGAAAAGATTAAGGAACAAAAGAGACACCTCCACATACTGCAGCCTTCTGAGGAGGAGGCCATCACATCACTGTAATTAGTAAACATCTGTGTATCCGTCAAACTTCCATGAGGGTGTAATTACCAAGCCTTTGGGTTTGCCTTTACCTACATCATTGTATAAAATTAAAACCAGATGAAAAATCAAATGTTTTATGCAGGAGAAAAATGAATGTAAAACAGGGCCTGCGCAACTCTTAAGTGCTCTGGGTTGCTGAAGGTTAACTGCATTGCCTAACATAAGGAAAGACCAGGAAACTGCTCTGGATGAGGAGCGGCTTCAAGAAACCACAAAAGAAAGAACTCCACATAATAAATACATTTTTAAATGCATAGTACACAGCATAAGAGGTCTGCAATTTGTGAATTATGTGTCCTATAAGAGTACATCAGGTTAATGCGTGTAATTGGAGTCCCCGGTGCTCTGGATAAGCTCAATTTTCCAAACCTTCAAAAAACTGCATTGCATTTTTGTGGGAGTATTATTTCGACTTGAAAAGACTCTTGTTTGCCAATGAGCAAAAGTAGAGTATTTACAGAAAAAGAGACAACCACAATGTACTCGAGTGTGTGGAGTGCATGCATGTTCTGCAAGAAAATTAAAAGTCTCTGCTTTCCATTGAGATGCAATTAGAGAATGTCTTTTGGGGCTGCCGGAAAACAGATGCAAGACCCCTAAAACAAAGAAGTGTAAAATAAAGGTGGAAAATTAAAGCAGAAGGCATATCTGGGCATCTCAGTTCTTCAGGTAGTGGCCCAGGCCCCAGATATATGAACACATTTGCATTTCTAGTTGTAAATGTACCCTGTGGATTCCATGACCAGGCCCACTTAGATCTGTGATAGAGCATTGAAGAATTGTTTGGGTCTAGAAATCCCCATGAGAACAATAAATTTGAGTTCTGATACCAGGAAGAAAGACCTCTCCCTTTTTTTAAAAGAGAGAGCAGATGTTTTATTGGCCATACCTTAACTAGGAATGTTCATAATTCCAAAGCATCCTATAGGAGGTGCAATGTTGAGAGTATTGCTTCGAGTTTATTGATGCCAATTCTCAACATATCTCAAAATATTAGATAGTTTCATCTCATAGGATTAAACCATCTTGTCTAGTAAAGCATATTTACCACTGTGAAACTTCAGAAGCTTGACACAATAAATATTTATTATTCATTGAATTCAAGGGCCAAGTGCAGTTCAGAAAGTGTGTGGGGGGGGTCTGTTCTTGGTCACTATTCAGGACCTGGCCTTATCCTATCGTTTGCCCCAACTCCTCTGGGACTTCTGTATTTCTCCACTTGAGAAGAGAGTGAGCATCCAGTAGCGAGAAGTAAGAGCACAAGCCAGGCTCAGAAGGGTGCACATCAGTTCTCTATGCATTCTGTTGGCCAGAACTCTATGACCTCCTCTCCAGTCAACTGCAAGAAAGGCTGAAAGACACAGTTGGACTCAGAACCACATCAGTTAGCAGAGGCCATCTCTATCTTTGCTGCTGTGCTGAGGGCAGGATCAGAGTGATCTCACCTGGGGCTCTCAGATGTGGTTATCAGACTAAGTACCAACAGTAGCAGGCCTTGCCAGTGGTCCAGGATGGTGTGCAGCACAAGTGACTTGCCATATAGTCTCAGCTGACAGTGTGCCCTCTGATTCAGTCCCTGCATCTTCCACCCCAGTCACCCTGCAGAAGTAGAACCACTTTGCTATACTCACATCTCTTGCTTTCTCATCTCTGATGCAGTGATTCTTGATGATGGAAAACCTGTTCCCCTTGTGTAGCAACCTGCCACTGCAGGTAATTTAAGAGCAAGGACAGCTGACAAACGTGTGGTGTTCTAGACACAGGGCCTTCCTTGCAGTCTGTAAATTATGGATATTGGTTTAAAGGAGTCTTTGTCTCTTAAAATAAGTTCTTGATGCTCAGGATTAGAAGCAGCTGGAAGTCTTTGCAGTGGACCACAGCTTTCAGATGTTCCTTTGTGTATTTTTTCAGTAGGCACGACAGATGCTCTGAAATGGCGCACATACCTGTCATACCAACAAAGCCACATCCTCAGGGCGTCTGCCCTGGTAGGAGTGATGTTGGATGTAGGGCAGGCCCTGGACCACCACAGGGTTTGCTGCTGGAGAGCCCACTGTGGAAACCTCTGCTACATTTGCATTCAGTCTGCACCACTGCAGGCGAGCTGTGAGGACTCCAAGAGCACCGGGAGTGCAGCCCTGGAATCCCAAGGCCTGTTCTTGATATTTTATTAATTGGTTCAATTTAATGAAACTTTCAGCATCTCTGGGGTACACAGTTGGTGTCTGGGAATCATTAAAGGTAGCAGATGCCAAGATCGTGCACAAATGGCTCACTGTAGAGTATGGTGGCATAGACATTTGGGTTTATTACTACGAGCAAGAGTCGTGGTCCCCCCAAAAGAAATTAGTTATATTCTTTAGAATTTTTGTTGCTGTTTTATCTCAATCACATTAATTAAACAGGTATCTATGTCTTGTTAAACAGACTTGTCTAGATCGTATTTCAGTTTTACATTGGAGTTATATGCTATATAATTATGGAGAAACCCCAAATTTATATCCCTATAAACTCTCCCTTTATCTGCAGTTAAATCCTAAGCCAATTTACTCCAGGGCATGGCTGAAGTCTGCTTTGCCTGTCTGTGCAATATCTTACACATGTGGGTGCATAATAAATACTATTCTGTCATCGCTTTCAAGGTGTGCATTATGTGCTCGGTCTACACCTTATGTAACAACAGAGGGCCAGAGAATGACAGTTTAGGAAATGCAGGTTGTAAGGTGCAATTACTGTAATTATGGATCTATGTGGAACTTGACTTGTTTTCACACTGCAATCTGCCTATGTGAACTGGCAGGTGAAACTTTCACAAGATACTCTCGCCGCAGAAAGCCAGCTAAGTGGATGGGTGTCTGTTTTTATTTTTCCTAAGGCCTTGGCTTTCCCCACACTCTTCCACCTCCTGACAACCATTGTTCTGCTCTCTACTTCTACCAGTTCAACTTTATTTGGCTCTGCATTCAAGTAAGATCATGTAAGATTTATCTTACTGTGCCTGGCTCATTTCTCTTGTACTGTCCTCTAGATTTATGCAAGTTGTCACAAATGATAGGATTTCTCCTTTTTAAAGCTGAATACTATTCCGTTGTTTATACAGTAGGTTGCCACTGAAATCTTGTTTAAACAGAAGAATAGTATAGCCTTGCTAATGGAATTAACACAGCTTCAGAATAAACTGTCAGTTATCCATGCACTCGTACAGTCATTGAGCATGGCATGCCAGGTATGGTAATAGGTAGTGGAAGACTGCGAGGAGACCAAGACGAGTAGGAATGAGGCGTGTACAATCTAGTGGGTATGGCAGATCATGGATGATCTGTCTTTTTATTTTTATATTAGCTTGTTCAATAAATATCTCTATTCATTGTTAGATGGCACTGTGTAAAAGGCAAGAGTACAGTCCTCATGACCATGCCCTTTTAGTGGGAGGATGAATAGGAAATAAGCCACAGAATCTGTATACGAGGTATCAAGGTATCCATATACAAGGTACTAAGGGATATGATAAAGACAGGTGAGTGGGTGGTGGTCCAGTGTGCCGTTTGGTGTAGAGGGGTCAACTTAGCTTTACTGCAGTGGTGGCCTGCACGCAGAGGAAAGGAAGCGGAGATAATGTGTGGTAAAGAGTGTCCAAGACTAAAGGAACAGAAACTACTGAGCAAAGCGTCTAGTAATACAGTCCACACCTGATTTTTTGACTCTATGATGCATTTTTTACGTTGTGTTTTATATTTTTGTAAGAGCCTCTTTTTCCCCATGTAGAAATAGCTGAATGGGGCCGGGGATTTAGCTCAGTGGTTCCACTGCCTGCCTCGCAAGTGCAAGGGCCCGAGTTCGATCCCTGGTACCAAAAAGAAAGAAAAAAAAATAGCTCAGTGGTTTCACAACAATAGTGGTGGTTTTTATGGACATTCAGTGGATTTTCTGTGTGCTGTGTGGAATATCTGACCCGAACAGTTCCAGGAGGCCACTCTTACAATCTGAGGTACACGGGAAGGCAGCCCCACATAATTGCTTTTTTAAAAAATAAAAAGAAATGCCCTTTAGGTTTATACTAAGCTATGAATAGAATTTTTCAGTTACTGTATTTGGAGTTGAAAATATGGAATAAATTGGTACACAACTAAAAATGTCTGTAGATCTGCAGCTCTATAAATAATTGAAGTTTGTTTTTGAAAAGGTTGGAGCAAGAGGGAGGTGGTGGAAGCTTTGTGACGAAGTTGTCTTCTTTGGTGTAGTTCAATTATGGTATGAAATGAAAGGAACTAAAAATGACAACTGGGCTGTGTGCTAATTTTGGATTCAGTTGCTTTTGTTTTAATTTTTGCTACCCCCAAAAAACTTTAAGTAATATGGAAACTTGATTAAGTTAACTTAATTAAGGGAGATTTCCTGATGAGCTTATTAGACTTCTTTTGTAGAATGCTTCATTTATTATCCATTTGAGGTTGAACCTTTTTTTCTCTTTGATGTTGAAATAATCAGATTAAAATCAACATGTTGCGAGAGAAGCGTGTAGACCTAAGGAAGATCCATTGTTGCTGGTTTTGCCTTTTAAAAATTATTATTTATTTAAGAGCAATTTTGCTTACAAGTGAAGTTAAGTACCAGACTTCTAGATTCTTCTGGCCAGTGGCCTAGCAGCTGTCAATCACCATACTGAATCGTATATTTGAAATGCAGCTTTTTCTCACTTCTTAGATTTTTACTTTGGATGCTGACCTTCGGAATATGTCTTGACAGTATACCCAGCAAGCAGCCTAGAGATTCGTAGCTCCCTCCACGATTTCCTCATGACCCTAGAGAACCCCCCTTCGCTCCCACTTTCTTCCTTGTTTATGGATTCAAGTCCTGGATTTCTTGGGAAGCAGGTAGTTTAAAGTCATGAAGATCAAAGTTCCAATCTGGCTCTGAAAATTCAAGACAGAGTCTTTTCTGTGTGTATTCCTCATCTGTGCAGTGGGAAGACCAATATCCCAGTCACTCTGTAAAAAGGATCACAGAGATGACTCATACAAAGCAGTCAGCGCTACACTTAGCATGTGATACACTCTGGTCATATCCGTGCTTTTCAAATCTGTTGTGATAGGAATTCTTACTTATGTTTCCTGACCTTTTAGGGGAACCATCTCTACAACTGGCAACCTCTGGGCTGAATATAAAAAGTATTACAGTGAACTAACACCGTGTTTTAAAATGTTGAGATTTGTTGCCATCTTTTAAAAATCAAGCTTTTACAGGAAAATCTGGGTTTCTGGCTTTAGGTGAAAGTGGAGACTGCTAGGCAGCATGACACCTCCCTGTCCTTTCCCACAGGGCCAGTAGTCAGCAGGGGCTGAGAAGCCCCAGCCTCTGTTTCTTCCTCCATGTTCCTGCCTGCTGCTTTAGGGCATCTAAAGTGCTGGCACTACCCAGTTTCAACGTTGGGCCAAACCCAGTGAGCAAAGGTATATATTTCCTGTGTGTGGCTTTGGGAATCTAAGAGGCCTTGAGATATGTTTGGCTATAGTCCAGGGCAAGTAGTCCCTAGTAAGCCTCCAAGTGGTAAAGAGAAACCTCTTCAAGGGAGGCTCTCTCTTTGATTGAGAATGTAGTGTTGGCTGGAACTGATCAAAAGTGCATTTGGGAAGTAGGTATGGACAACTGGATGAGTCAGGAAGATCAGCCTCTATTTCCAGCTGGAGAGTAGGGTGACGGATACATGCCCAAGTCACCTTCAAGTGTAACATGGGCAAACAAGTTAATCGTAGAGGTGAATGGGTAAAACAAGAGCAATAGCATCAGTGGACGAGGGCATGGGATTGCTCACAGGAAGGCAAAAGAAAAGACAAGGTTCAGTTAAGCCAAAACAAATGAGAGCGTTCATTACCAAATCTCTTTTGGGGTGGAATCAACACTCTTAATCAATTTAAGATAATTAAAAATCACAGTCCAGTAATCATTTTTTCTATTTCCTTGTCAAAACTTAATGCCTTCTCTAGTCTTCTTTGTAACTCACTAAACTTGTTACTACCAAATAACAAAAGAGTTAGCAATTGATGCATTGGTCCATTCAATGGATTAGTCACATCTCTTTCTTAAAATTCAGAGTTTTGATTGATTATATTTTGAGACACATAAGAAATAAATGCAACCAACTTCCCTAATTTTCTCCATAAGAAATATATATAAGACTTCTGGTTTAAATTTTCTTAAGAAAAAAAAGAATAACTTTTGATATGTATTGTTCACACCACAATTTAAGAGACTGCGTTCAGCTATGAATGACATTTACAATTTTATGGGCTGTTTGATTTTCATATTTGACCCAGATTTAGCTTACTCAGGTACATCAGGACTTTTTACAAGATCGCTTTAATGGTTACTTTGATTTTTTTAAATTCTCAAGGCATTAAGTTTTGCCTTGGTTTTAATAGAAACTTGAATATGTTGTCATTGATGTTGAAGCTATTCATGTTTAATACTGGTTCTCAGCTACGATCCATTTCCCTGAAGGATTTGGTAATGAATCCGTACATAATCATGGTTTTGTCATTTGGTAGTGGTCTTACATAACCACTTAATTTTTATTGCAGGAGTGTTAAGTCATAAAAAGTGTCTGCACTGGGCTCAGTAAAAGAACCAGACCTCTCTAGACATCTTTGTGGTCCAGCATGCCAGACTTAACTTCAGGATATAGAAAATTCAGTTCAACGGGACCACTGCAGTGAAGCCAAAATATAACCCACAGAATGAAAAGGGAATCTGTGTTCTTTGGCTTTATATTAGGCTTTTGTAGTGGTCATCACAAGTTGAAGGAATTATAATGCAGTGAGTGGGTAAAATTATGTAAAATTATGCAAATAACAATGATGGTGACAGCTGACATTCACAGGGTTTACTTGTGCCAGGCATTGTTCTAAGGGTTTGCCATGTAACGGTGCAGGTCGTTATCACAGTAACTCCATAAGGAAGGTACTGTACCTCTCCCTTATTTACAGACAGATAATTTGAGGCCCAGAAAGATGAAATGACTTGCTCAGTTTAGTGCATGTAGCGAAACGACAGGGGTCAGACTCCACTCAGCCTGGTGTATCGATGGCCTTAAATCCTGTTTCTCTTTTCAGGAGCAGCTGAAGAAAACAGCTACACAGACACAAATATGTATTTTCACCTGTTAAGTCCATCTGGGACCTGGACATGCCTTGAGATAGCTTAGCTTCTTTCCTTGCACTGTTAGGATATTAATTGAAACCTCCTCTTGTAGTGTATCCAGTGTTAAGTTTATTGAAACGCTTCATGAAATATATTACACCTTCCTGTTGTTTTGAAGAACATACAGAAGGTGTAGTTTAAACATCTTGACATCACAGTGAGCTTGCAGGAGGGACAGTGAGTGTCCAGCTCTTCCCCAAGAGAGTTCCTGGTCAGTTTCTTCTTTCTCTTTCTGTAAAAGCTAAAGCTGTACTTTGAATTTCACAAATCTACCGTTTGATGTTTTGCTTGCTTTTCTAGTCTTTTCCCTATTAAGGGACAATTTACTATAACTCCGTCTTCCTTTCATCTTTCCTCTTTGGCCTTAGGAATCCATGGTTCCCCATCCGTGGATTCAACCACCCACTGATCAAAAATGTTACCATCTTGCCGATATGTATTAGGTACTTGGACCTGTGATAGCCACAGCTGCATCTACACTAAACATGTACACTTTTCTCCTTGTCATCATTCCCTACACAACACAGTACAGCTATGATTTACATAGGATTTGTATTGTCTTAGGTGTTATAGGTAATCTACAGATGAATTAAAGAATACCAGAAGATGTATGTAAGTCACATGCAAATATGACTTGAGCATCCCTGGATGTTGGGTCCTGGAACCAGTCACCGTGGATACTGAGAGAGGACTATTTAACCTGTTGTAAGACAGGAAAGCAGATAACCTGGCTTCCTCAAAGAGTGACGGGATCACTAAAATATGGGTTCCCTAAGGAAAGACAATGCTAGGCCCTATGTATTCATCTGTTTCTTTTTCCTTTTTGCTCCTCCTTTTCCTCTCCCTCCTCCAACTAGTTTTTGGAGTTGGTTTGAGAGAATTAATTATTCAGTCAAAGTGATGTAGTTGAGCTGGGTGTGTTGGGATGTCCCTTTCCTCCCAGCACTGGGAGGCTGAGGCAGGAGTATCCCAAGTTGGAGCCCAGACTGGGCCACTTAGTGAGACACTGTCAAAAAAAAAAAGGAATTTCATTTTGAAAAAGTATTTTCTTTAATCACCAGTAATATTGAACATTTTTCATATATTTATTGATTGTATTTCTTCATTTGAGAAGTTTCTATTTATATCAGATGCCCATTTTTAAATTGGGTCTTTAGTATATTTTCTGCCCAGACCCTTGTCACCCTCTGGAGAACAAGTTCCATCTTACTGTTTATCTTCCTTTCCCATGTCCTCACTGCTTGAGGCCCCTCGCTGAATGAAGCACTTTTGAAATGCTGGAAAATTAGATGTGATGGCTTGAGTTGCAATGGATTATCTGGGCTATGTTGAGGCATACCAGGGTGAAGAGGCCCTAGAGTTAGGCATATGAGTGTTTTCAGTATGTCTACAGGTTGGGCAAGGTTGGGAGGAGAAGAGTACAGCATATCTCAGGCTCCCTCTCGACCTTCCTGGATATAGCCATCCCCTGCCTTGACCTGGGTTCCATGAGCACATGGACGTCTGCTGGAGCCAAGGTGATAGCAATGAACTTTTCCCAGTTGCTACCTCACCAGCACTGAACAAGAAGCTGAACCTCCAGCTCTTGGGGGTTTTTAGGTCCCTATTCAGAGCATAATGAACGAGAAACATAGTTTGTATCGAAAGGCAAGCCAAAGGATGGTGGGAGGGGAAGGGAAGGGAGAGGAAGGAGAAGGCGATGAAAAAAGAGTTAAGATGTATTGTACCAATTCTGCACAAGGAATGTAATCATTATGAACTGCAAACATGTATGAATAAAAAAATAAAAATTGAAAAATATTTAAATAAACAAGATAAAAAGAAAGGCAATGTGTATCTTTCCATCAGAGGTACTTAATTTTTTGGCACTCATGAACCGCAGTTTTGCATTCTTCCTCTACACCCCAAGCCATCAGCACATAAAGTAAAAAAAGTCTGTTAAGTACTCATAAGCATATACTCATTCTGTCCAAGTTCTTTTTGTGAACATGGGTGGAGAAGCAAGTTTTACATCCCTTTCAGTTAGATATCTTTTAAGTGTGTTGAATCAGATCCCTACTAGCTGTTATTCTTCTCTCCCCACTATTCAAACAATTTTTAGGACTAAAAGTGTCTATTTTTTCTTCTTTTTATTCCTTTTCCTTCCACTCCAAAAGACACAGACCTTGGTGCCAGATTCTATCCAGGGGGAGCTCCCTTCACCAGGAGCCCACTCCCTCGTTCTATTGGTGGAAGGGGTGCATCCCCCCCGCCACTACCTGGCCCTGCTATCCCATAAATATTAAGAATACAGACAGAAATAGAGCAAAGAAAATCTTGTTTTATGTTTAAAGTAGCAGAATTTGAAATAGTCCACATGACCTCAGAATCACATGTAAAGTATGATCCCATTTCTGAATCATTTGTTTGTTCTTTATGGTCTCTCCCAGGAGTCTCTGCCCCTCCTGGGCAAAAAGTGGGCCATGTTGTATTTTCGTGGTGTAAATCTACCTTTCATAGAACCCCACTTTGTTTCCGATGGTTTATATGATCTCTGAAGTCATTACTTGCCACCTGCCTCTCATGGCCCATTATTGCCAAGGAAAGGTACTTCTCTACCTTGATATTTTCAGATTCCACAGGAACCTTTCCCTGGTCTTTAGAAGGGAAACCAAGTAGTTTAACTTTACTGGCATTTTTCGGAGAAGCAGGACAGAGCCTTTGAAGAATTAAACAGCAGGTTTTTGATGTTTTCTTTTGGGTTTTTTTTTTTTGTTGTTGCTGTTGTTGTTGTTTTAATTAGCTGCTCCAAATGCCAGTTTCTCAGGCAGGTCTAAGCCAGGAAGAACCCAAGGAAGATGCATCAGTAAGAAGGAATGATTTTGCTTCTGTCTTGTTAGTCTGCTGTGGGCAGCCCTTGACCTCACTGCCTGCTGCCCTTTGACCTTACCTTGACCTTTATAAGAGTGATTTGCCTGAGTTGATAATGTGTGGACAAGCAGTGGGCTTCTGCTGTGCTAAGGAGGAGACCTCATGAATAGAGTCTTCCCATCATGGAAGAAGAGTTCTTTGTGGTCCTTATTTTTTGCCCAGTCTGAGTAAATTGCAGTTTATTTCTGTCATTTAGTTTTGAGGTCAAGTGGTCTCACTGGGTGGTCTGGGACAGGACAAGGAAAGTGATGATTTAGGATTGCTCCCTTCCTTCTTGCAACAGTGCTGGGCCCCCATTAACTAGAGCTCTGGCAAATGTGTCTTTCTTCTCTTAGGAGTAGACACATTGTTTTCCTAATCAGTTATACCACTTTAGAACAAAGAAACAACCAGCTTCCCTGAAGCAGCTTCATTCATGGGCTGGGAAATCTGAGGCCAGCTAAGAATGTGTTTATCCCCCCCATCCTAGATTTAGGAATTCAAAGTGGCCAGGCTGACGTTCAGAGGCAAGTACAGATGGAATTTTTGATTTGTCATAAGAAAATTTGGAAACTTAGAATTGCCTATCATAATACCCGCTGAATTCCAGGACCTCAGCATTTTGGCTGCCGTGTGCTCTGAAAGCAAAATAGCTATTTCTCATGGGTTCTCCACGTTGAATTGATGCAATCCAGGATAAATTATGATGCGTGGTCTTAAAGACTTTTAACTGGTTCCTGTAAAAGTGGGCAGGGGGCATCACTGAGGAAGTGGTTGGGAGAAACTTGTCATTTTTTTTTTTTTTTTGGAG
>NW_022900940.1:7220055-7270358 GCF_012274545.1 Fukomys damarensis | reverse complement strand
TTTTTTTTTTTTTTTGGAGCACTTCCCTTTGAATGTCCAGCACTGTGGGAGGCCTTCTCCAAACATCACCTCCATTTTCTTCAGCACAGGGCTTTAAGGTGGGTGATATCCCCATTTCACAGAAGGTAAAAACCAAGGCTTACAGAGTTCGTGGGATGCACCTGGAGGGGGTATGGGCACATGGTTCTCAATTCAAATTGAATTAGTGTTATTTTGTGACCACAGATGTGTTTTTCATAGATATACCTACTGTTTTTTGGCTGTTTTGCTCCCAACAAGGTTGATGAGTAAAAATGTCAGGAGAGATGTAAGGGGAATAATGTTCTGAATCGACGCTGATTGGGCTTAGGAAACCAAAGTTTCCAGCTTGTGGTAAAATTTAGAGGGAGGTAATCATAATCTCCCTAGTTCTTTATCTGTGAAATGGGTGTAGGGGGGTATCTCTTGGGTTGTAAAAATACTCTGATATAGGTATACTAAAGTACATCGATTTAATAAGTATTTGGCATCTTTTAGTAGCAGGGTTGCGCTTGACATTAGATTTATAGTGGTAATTGCTTATTTATGAAATGCTTATTCTGTGCAGGGGGGTCATATTAAGTGCTTTGTTTATATGGTCCCATTTGATTTGAAGCATAGGACATGAGGTAAGAGCTCCAAACCTTCATCTACAGAAGATGAAGAAACCACTGCCCACAGAACTTCAGTAATCTGCTGAGGTCACTCACAGTTCATGGTAGAGCTAGGATCAGGATGCGGCCGTTCCTCTCTAAAGCCTGTATTTGCACCGTGACAATACAGTGTCTATGGTGTATTGCCCCAGTGGTCCCTGCTCTCAGGAAGTCCACAGTCTAGTGAGGGAAAGGACAGAAGTGAAGCAAACAGGAAGATAAATTATACTGTGCTAAATAAACGCTATGAAGGAAAGGGTCAGGATGAGATGAGAAAGGTAGCAGAGCGCTGAGACTGGTAAACGCAGGAAGGAGGCTTCTCTGAGGGCACGGGACCTGGCAAATGCAGTTCCAGAAAGTGGGGAGCTGCCTGCTTGGCAGAGGGACACTGTGAGCTGGCTGGAGGTGGGATGCCTGGGCTCACGTGGAGCAGCACATGTGGTTATTGCTACAGGATACCTTGGGCTTATAGGATAGCAGAAAAGAAATCTCCAGCTGCCACTGAGGATTTAGTGCTTTCTCTATTTTATTACGTATGTTCAAATGTATAAACAGGAGTCAGGTTTTTCATGAATGCCTGTAACTGGCCCCTCTCATAAATCCTCTGTCCTCTCCCAAATGGAGGAAAACAGAAGGAGGGAGAGGTTTTGAAGGGGTGCTTCCAAGTATTGCTCTAGTGCTCTTTTATGGGGCTTGGTTCCTTAGAGCCTGACATATATTCATAAAACTTGATGTTCCTCTACATTATACTTAAAAAAATATTTAACAGAGTCATAACTCTGAGCAGGGAAGCCCTCAAAAACCCTAATCATTACATGTCAAAACATGCTATATATAAATGTAATGAATGCTAATTTATTTTGTTCTGCTTCTAACATCAGGATCATGCAGACCACCAGAAATGTTTCATGGAAAACCTTTCTTTACTGTTCTTTATCTGTACATTTTGATTTTGCCATAGGAGACATATTTTTTAAAATTATTAAAAATAATGTCTCTTACATTATTGAAATAGTCTCTTCTGTGGTGTGTTTCCCCTCTTGAGATGCGCTGGCTGTCTTCCCAAAATGTAAACTAGGATTATATTCGCTTTTAATTTAAATGCCTGGTTAACAGTCACCTACCTGTGCTGTCTGTTATGCATGGAAATTAATTAAACTGGAGCTTGCCAGTGAAAACATACCCTTGTCAATATAGTTTTCTACACTGTAGTCCTGTCTAGGAAAAAAAAAAATCCCTTTTATTAGAAATTGCTGATCTCACATCAAAGCAGCGAGAAAAGACCAAGTTCTCTTTCATTTTTAATAAAGAGGCTTTCTGATCTCCAAGGCACACCTGATCGTGCTGCTTGTGACACAGGCAGCCTGCAGCGAATGGCCCATAGGAGTAAAGCCTGCTTTCAAAGGCCACTGCTTCATTCCAGACTTGATCTGTTTAGAGCAGCTAATTGGATAATCAGGGGGAACTTGAAATCTCCCCATGATTGCCTTTAAACTGTGGGTGGTGATTTGTATCGCTAACTTTTTAAAAGACTGATTTTTTTTATATCTTTGGAAGGAAGGAGTTTTGTATTTCCTACTTCACTTAGACAAAAACCTCTGTTTCTTGTTTGAGATCTGCCAGCTAGACTTGTAGCCTCTAAAGTTCTTTTATACATGGGTAG
This sequence comes from Fukomys damarensis, assembly GCF_012274545.1. Lineage (NCBI taxonomy): Eukaryota > Metazoa > Chordata > Mammalia > Rodentia > Bathyergidae > Fukomys > Fukomys damarensis. The sequence continues at coordinate 7,268,024 of NW_022900940.1, read as the reverse complement.
CCTCAACTGCTAAGAAAGGTGGCAATGCCTTGTCATGTCTTCCTCTTTGCAAGCTTACATATTAAAGTAAAAGTCAGCCCTTCAAGTTCACGTTTCCCAGAATACAAGCGCCTGGAGGGAGAAGGGGTGAGCGAGCCCTCTGGTGTCTGTGCGTGAGGAATAGTTCATGATATTCAGACTCTGCATTACTGATTTATAAATTTGGTAATTTGATTCCTGGGCTTCCAACCCCTTTTCCAAAGCACACAGGGTCCTCTGCCAGGGCCCAGCAAATGCATCCTCTCCTCACTCATTTCCCGCTGCTTTCCCCATATCCTTTCTGCCATTTGAATCTGTTCTCTTCTAAGTGAAAGCAGCTTCCAAGAAGCACTGGCCAGCAACGTCTGAGCAATGGGAGGGCTGCATGTTGTCCCGCTGTGCTATCTGGAGGAGGCTAAGGTTCCTTTGAAGCTCTTCCACCTCTATTTATGGCACCATCCTGCTCTTTCAGCCTTTAACCAGTTGCTGTTTCTGTGATCATAGTTTTCACTTGCTTGAAGCATTATGAGCTGTACTCTTTCATAACCTTCCTTGTGTCTCTCAGTAAAACATTGTTTTCTGCAGAGTATCACTGCCCATGCTGTTGTAACTGTTTACATAGTTTTTAAAGCTGACACTGAGGTTTGGTTTTGTTTTATTTTATTTTATTTTTGGTAGCCTATCGTGCCATCTCTAAAGAAAGTTTTTCTTTTAAACATCTCTCCCTTTTATTGCTTTTTTCTTGTCATATTTTATTGGTCAGAACATCATGCTTTCTCTTGAGCATCTAGCTTCTCATTTAGATGTGTCATTAATATCTGAGTAAATTCGTCATTAACAGTGACACCCCAGAGTACTGTCACATTTGAAATTTAACATAAAAACTGCAGCCTGCGGTCATTCATTTTAGATGCAGATTTTAAAGAGTGCTTTTTCCACATAGTGACGCAGTCCTCCAGAGACAATGAGGACAATTATTATAGCTCCAGTTACAAATGCTTCACAGATACCGGGTTAATAGGTGAAGATCCACCATATTATTTAATTCTAACAGTCTCTGGAGAATGGGTCTCATGGTTAGAGCCATTTTACTGGGGAGAGGACTGAGGCTTAGAAAAGTCCTTAGAAATGTGCACAGCCATCCCACCCTGAGTGTGCCTAACCTCATCTGATCTCAGAAGCTAAGCAGGGTTGAGCTTCGTTAGTACTTGGATGGAGAGGCCAAGTAACCCATGCTCTTCACGTAGCATAGTGATGAAGCCACGATCTGTGCACTACCTTTGGAATCTGTGCCCTTCTGCCACTATGATGCTCTGAAGTTTGCACTCCAAAGCGAGTCAGAATGTCTCTGCACATCAGTAACTGGACAGTCTAGAAGCTAAATTACCAACAGAATGTTAACCGAGCAACTCTACTTGTGAGGAAGATCTACTTGTGCGGAGATGTGGATCTCCTGTGTATCTGTTCCTTTAGTGTCGGTCTGTATTAGGGGTCAGCAGATGTGTTCTAAAGGGGCAGCGGAGTCGGTGGGATGTGCGCTGTCTGTCTCAACGTCTCAGTTCACGTGTAGCATTTGTGTCACTAGCCAGTGACAGTATGAAAACGAGTGGATATGGCTGTGCTGTTCCAATAAAAACTTTATTTATGGGCACTGAAATTTGAATTTCACAGAATTTTCACACATCACCAACGATTATTGTTGTTTCAGTCACTGAAAGGGGCTCAAGGCTTACTGAAATAGCCTGTGGGCCCCAATGGGCTCCTTGGCTGTAGTTCGCTAACCCTGCGCTGACCACTTCCTTCTCCATACTTTGGATAGATACAGAGGTGTGCGTTTGACCAACACTCCTGCACACCATCAGTACCATGACGACAGTTGGTTAACATTTTTGAGGGTCTTCTTTGACATGGCAGCCCCAGCCTGGGCAGGCAGGACCTAGAAATGGATGAGACAACCTTTGTTGTCACAGAGTTTCCAGGCCAGACGGAGAGGAGCAAGGAAGAGATAAAACACAGAGACCACAGCCTGTGAGCAGCACTTCAGTCATGGACATTGAACCCAGTCTTCAGCAAGCTCCGAATCTCAGACCCTCTGCAGCTGCTTCTCCCTTCCCCCTCCGTGTCTCGCAGAAGACTGTGTCTTTTCGGAGCGACTCCTAAGTTTTTAGGTCATATGATGGAGTTCCTGACTCCACACTGCTGTGCTGGAGGAGATTCAGAGACCACAGAGCAGCAAAGGAACCCAGCATCTTTTTTAATCCGGCGCCATCTGCCCGCCCACCCCTCCCCAAAGCACATTTTGAGCCTCTGAAGCTTGGCGAAGCTTTCAGCAGCTGATCTCAGCTCCTCAGAAATGAGAATGAACAGGGACAGAGGTTCTGTGTACTGGCCACGGAAGCAACGTCCAGAAGCATGAAGTCTCCCTGGAGCTGAGTGCGATATGGGGGCCTGATGCAGCTGTGTACGTGCTGGGCAGGTGACAGTCCACCAGCAGCGGGATGGTCCTGAGGGATAAAGTGCATGGCACTGCTTCCCTGTGTTCAGTTCCTTTTTGCCTTGCAGACACGTCTCACTTGAATTGAGCTCTCAACTCTGCCATGCCAAGACTTCTTGACTGTATTCCTGCTGGCTTTTTCTGCTCCCTGGCTTCCAAGCCAGGTGTGATGCACTCCTTCCCAGCCTCTGCTTTTTTTTTTTTTTTTTTTTTTTTTTTTTTTTTTTTTTTTTTATTTTTTTTTTTTTTTTTTTTTTTTTGGCAGTACTTGGGATTGAACTCAGGGCCTTCACACTGAACTACATCCCCAACCCCTTTCTTACATTTTTTTATTTTGAGACATAGCCTCTCTGCTGGGTTCAAAGTTGCAATCTTTCTTCCTTACCTTCCCAGAAATGTGAGATTAGAGGCCTGTTCCACCAGGCCTGCTTCTGGCCCCTGTTCTCAGATGGAGAGGACTCTGTCTCAAGCACACCGATTTCAGGTTAGTACAGTCCTGAGTCATACTCTCCTCACTTTTGTGGGTGCATTACCATCTAGGTGCTGATCCCTTTGAATCACGATCGCCAGCCACACCTGCCCATAGTTTCAGGCTTTTTCTTGGGGAGCTCATCTTCTCCTTACCAAGACCTGCTTGCCCTTCTCTCTGCCTCTTCCTCCGTCCCCTCTCTGTGTGTTTGTGCACACATGCATGGATGTTCATGCTGAGTTGGGATCAGGGTGTCTTTCATAGCCTTCCTTTCTCTTTTGCTGCCTCTCAGCTTGTTTGGACCCAGTTAATGGTGATTTGCATTCAAGATTTGACTATAAAGACAACTTGAATTCTGGTCAAGATGTCTTTTACTTTAGTTCATTATTTTTTTAACTAGGGATTGAACCCAAGGCCCTCACACTGATCTACACCCTCAGCCCTTTTTTATCTTTTGAGACAGGATCTTGCTAAGTTGCCCAGGCTAGGCTCAAACTTGTGACCTTTTTGCCTTAGCCTCCCAGAGTTCTGGGATTATAGCTATGTCCCCATTAGCAGCCCTAAGGAAACACTGCAGTTAGATGCAGCTCCCCGTCGCCTCTCTCTTTTTAACCAGGGTGCTGGTGGTATTTCCAAATATAAATCTAATTGTGTCACCTCTGCCTTAAAACCCTTTTGTGTGTTTCCTGTCCCTTTATGGGCTGCTGGGTGTAGGATTCAGGCTGTGTAATGCTGCAGGTGCCATCCTCAGCCTAGTCTGTGTGAATTGGACCTCCTTTAGCTGTACATTGTTGGTATATCTGCCCTGCTGTATATGGCAGCTCTGGCCTCCAGGGGTCCAGCAACAACTGATAGGCCATGAACTCCTATCCCAGTATATCACTTGCAACACCCCCAACTGTAAACCTCAGGGTTTCTGATTCAGTAGTTCTGAGATCTGGCCTGACAGTCTACCAAGTTTCCAGTTGATGGGATGCTCCTCACTCTGGGAACACACTTGGAGAACCACTGGCATAGATGCAGCATGACATCACTTGATGCTTTTCTTGTGACAACTCTTCGCTCCCTTAGGGCTTCTGGGATAGGCCTAGTGTGGGCTGCTGAGTCAAGTTTTGCAAAAGGTGGAGGTGTTTCCACTTTATAAAAACAAATGCATGATTCCATTTAGTTTTTTTTCTTATCATTATTGAAGTGTACATGGAGAACAGTGAGAACATTCTTCTTGGAAAATATTGAATCAGTACAGATCAGTTTGAAGTCCTTTCTAACTTCCCCTCATGTTTGCCCCAGAAGTTAATGTGCTTACCAGTTTGATACCTAGCCCTTTCAGGCTCTGTTCTGCATTTTTAAGTAGAAAAAAATGCCCCTTTTGCTGGTGTTTTCCCCTCCTCTGAGAGTGAATTGTATCATATTGGAACCTGTGTTCTGTAGCATGCTATATTTCACTAAGTGCTTTGGGTCCTCTCTCCATTTGGTGCTACTGATGCAAATGCTGTTGGTCTTCTTATCTTCTCTCATTTCTTTCTCAACCTGCTCTGTGTCAAGAGCTCCATCAACCCATTCCAGTGCACCCTGGCTTCCTGGTGAGTGTGGCCCATGACAGCCCGGCAGGAGATCAGAGTGAGGGGAAAGCGAGACTGGGTTCTCATTCTCTGCCCTCTCCCTGGAGGAACCCTGTCATATGACCTAAAAACTTTGGAGTATAGAAGGAAGCTCGGTAATTCACAGGCTCTCAAAGTGCATTCTGCAGGAGGTTCTTGCTTTGCTTTTGGTTGCTGCCCCATTGCTAGCCTTCCCCCGCCCCTTGGTACAGGGGATTGAACTCGGGACCTTGCACCCACTGCTAGCCTTTGTGATGGCCCTGACGCCCACTTTGTAAAGCAATCTGATTGATCTTAAGTGTGTCATCTGTTTCCTAGTGGTAACTTTGCTCTGTAGATGCTATTATCTGAATGTTTATGTTCTCACAAAATTTACTGAAATGCAATCACAGTCATGTTGCTTATTAGGAAGGGCACTTTCTGAGGTTAGGCAGGTCATAAGGGTGGAGCTTTCATGAATAGGATTAGTGCCTTTATGAAAGAGGCTTCAGAGGCTGCCTTGTGCCTTTTAGCACCTGAGGACACAGATAAGGAGCCTTCTTTAAACCAGGAAGCAAACCCCCCTGACACTGAACCTCCCAGTGCCTTGGTCTTGGACTGGCAGCTTCTAGAACTCTGAGAAACTAAATGTTTTGTTTATAAGCTACTTACATTATAGTGTTTTGTTATAGCAGCCTGAGTGGACTTAGATAATAAATATTCCTCACTCCTTTTTTTAAAAATTATGGAAAAATATACATGACCAATTTGCCATCTTGGCCATTTTTAAATGTGTGTTACACACATTCATATTGTTGTGCAGCTCTTACTATCCCTCTCTGGTGGGACATTTCATCATTTCAAACTACGACTCTATACCAGCAATGGCAAACCTTTTATAGACCGAGTGCCCAAACTACAAAGCCCATACTTATCACAAAGTTCCAACACTGGAATTTAACCTGAATGCTTGGTTGCTAGGGTGATACTCAGGCAACTTGGCTCATATGCTGACTGAGAGGCTCTGAGTGCCACAGATGTGTCACACTGCTCTATACCCACTAAGTGACAGCTCCCTATTTCCCCCTTCCCCAACCCCTGGCAAACACCTTTCTGCATCTCTATATAAATGTAGCTGCTCTAGCTCTCTCTTCAGTGGAATCATACAGTCTTGTCCCCTTATGAATGACTTATTCAGCTCTTAAAGGTTCATCTATATTGTCCCATGTATTACAAATAACTTCTAAGGTTGAATTATATTGTTTGACATAGGACATTTTATTTGTCTGTCCACTAGTGGACAGTTGGGTTGCTTCCATGTTTTAGCAATTGTTAAAATGCTGCTACAAACATGGTTTGTCTTCAGGATATTACTTTCAACTGGGGGGAGTTCATATACCCATGTGCTGAGCTGCTGGATCAGATGGTAATTCTATTTTTAAAAGCATATGCCATACTCTGTTCATCTTCTCATGTTTGTATCATTTGCTTTTGCTTTGACCTGAGAGACTCATGCTGATAATTGTTCTACCTAAATGGTGTCCTGTATCAAAGAAACTTGTTTTAGTCCTGTGTTTAAAGTCAGCTGGTTTTGTCTCAACTCTTTTGTAATTCTGATGCCAGCAACTATTTTGGTTCACAAACGATATTAGCAAAGTACATTGCAGAATCTCTACATCATCTTGCTTGTGAAATATAAAGCCATTTTCAAAGCACATGTGTAAATTACAGATATGGATTCAATTAAATGGCACACTGGATAGTTTGATTGCCATAGCTACAGATTATACAAATATTCTCTAGTTTCCTTGCTGACATTTTGAGGGTATCCTCTTGGTAAGCCACAGCCATCTGTCCTTTTAAAGAGTCTCTTGGCCTTCCTTTGTGCCTAAACCTATCCTTGACACTAAGTTGTTTTTTTTTTTTCAGTTTTAATTGAGTTTATTGGTACATTTTAGGGATACAGTATAGTTACCTTCATTGTTGGGATCTTGTACCTCTACATGACAAGTCTTGATTCTCATTTTTTCCCCTTACCCCTGCCCTCCCTTCACCCCCTCTTCCCCTCCCCATCTACAAACACTTTATTTTTCATCTTTTCATTATCTCATATTTTTTTCTGTTCCCTTATTACCCTTCCCCTACCCATCCCACCTTCCCTACACCTTTAGCTCCTTTCTTCCCATTTCTAAATGTCCTTGACACTAAGTTTGAGGGATTTTAATTATTCATCAAATATTTATTCTATTTCAAAAATATTAATAAATTAACATATTATATAGGAATTGGTCCAATTGAGAGCTTTGTATAGGAAGACCTTTTGAGAAAGCCTTAGCAAACCCAAGATTAAAAAATTAAACTGTGATTTGCTTATAATTGTATTGTAGGTTTCCCAAAAGTTAGTCATGCATATGAATGATTTTCCATTTTAATGACAAGTATCTTATATTAAGTACTTACTGTGTCCAAGCACTTAGCTCTTAGATCCACATGCCTGGTCTTATTATTACTCTCATAAGACTGAAACATAATAGAATTATCATATTCACTGACCAGGTAAGAAAATGATATTCAGAGAGTTTAGGTAAATTCACCAAAGCAGAGTGCTAGGAAATGAAGGATCCAAAATTTAAGCCTGGATCTTTCCACTGGTTAACACTTCCCCTTTTCAACATGTGACAAACACACGAGTACACACCACTCCCTCTATAGGTTTGGACTGCTTCATTGTGCCCTTGGTGGCAACCAATGAACAGTCCCCTCAAATATCAAATAAAATAGGGATAGTCTGTTTGCCTCATTGTGAGGGGATCTGAGGAATCAGGATTGACAAAGAGAAACTCCAGTATGGCTCTGTTAACAGCTCACCACAACTTAAACTCAATCGTCTACTGTTTGTAGCTTTGCTTTGATCTAAAAGAAGCCTTAAATCTCAAATCTGTAGGCAAATGAGCATAGCCCACACCAGATCCAGACCATAAATGGATTTGTAGCATTCGGCTCTGGAAGGTTTGGGCAAGTATCCAGAACTCTTTGTCCTATAACAAGTATAGACCTTTTCTGGAGTGTTTGTTTTAAATGTCAGAACTTGAGGATAATTTTGGCCAGAGTTGGTTTCACATTTTTCATGGGTACCTATTTATAGGTCTGAATCTAAATCTGTTGTTTTATCCAACCTACCCAGAGTCATAAAGACAAAGACTGATCATTTGACAACAAAATTTAAAACATATATATGGCAAGAAATACATGCCTAAAATTGGCAAGAGTAGAGCAGACTGGTCTTCTGTTTTAACATGCTTCTACATGTCAAAGAAAAAAACAAACTACCCAATAGAAAAGTGAGCCAAGAGTATGATCAATTAAGTTATAAAAAGGTGCTCGGCTTCATTAATAATTAAGAAAATGCCAAGCAAAACGATGTTAGTGCAGATGTAATCATCCTATTATATGCAGCATTGATGAGTGTGTTGACATAGGCATCCTCATAAACTGTTGGTGGGAGTTTAAACTGGTGCAGCTTTTGGCAGTATCTATTAAAACTAAAATGTGCTTTCTGTCTAGCTCATAATCAGTACTCTGGATACAATCAGCAAAGAGCGCATCAAGATGTATACACACACATGCATTCACATACATATAGGCAAGAACGCTGCTCATCATCTTATGCAATGGAAAAACACCACCCAACAACCTACCCCTTCCTCCACAATGAGAAGTAAGTGAAATGTTAAATCAGTGACCACACATCTGCACACTAGAAGCCCTCTTAAAAAGAATGAAGTAGATGTGCAGGTGCTGCTTTGGACAGAGCTTCAAGCTTTGTTGAAAATATTTGTATAAGTTGTTTCTTAAAACGATATCTGTACACTGACTAGTATGTGCTTTTCTTTTTAGAAGGATACATAAATCCTTAACAGTGGGTAAAGCCGTGTGGGGATATGCGTATCATTTCATTATTTCATATCATTATCATTTCATGTTATACTTTATTTGAAAACTTTTTCCTGTGTATTGTTTATTTTAAAAAAATAAAATTATGGAAAGCCTTGTGAATATTGTTGTAACAGTTACAGATAGCCAAGTAAAACTTGACGTAATCTATGAAATACAGTTGTGCTTTTTGGAATGAAAATAACAGGAGTTACCCATTAGGAGCTGAGAGCTGGTTTTCAAAATGGCTATGATCTGGATAAATCCTGGGTTCCACTTTTCTGTGGAAATCAGCTTTTTAGAAGTCATAGGTGGAGTTACAATTGAAGTGCATTCAGTAATGTAGGTGAGATGATTTCCTTTATAGGAATTGTGGGGGGATGGAAGAAAATATTTCTAGGCATTTGTGCAGGCTGATTTTTGGTGGGAAAGGAAGTTCTCCCAATTATCTGGGTATCAAAGGACACATAGGCTTTTGTATCCTTGCATCCTTCAGTGTTCCATGTCTAATAAACTTGTGAGGCTAAACTCTTAGTAGGGTGTTCATACTGAGAAACAGTGTAGGGACATTTTGCTCTGTGATCAGATGCACTAGATTAAGATACCTTTTCAATCATATTCTCACGTTGTAATGTAACTGAGCTTACTTCCTCATCTGCAACATGGATTTATGACCAAGGTCTCCCTACAGAATTGGTGGAGCTCATGCAGGAGAAATGCACATCTCTACCTGGAACACAGTAAGCCTTTATTGGTGTCTGTCTTACCATTGGACCACAACTATCTGATCTCAAATGTGTGTTCCTTTCTGTTAGGTTAATGCAATAAGTTTAGGTTAGTTCATTACCTGGGGTTCTGACAATTAGTTACCTGGATTATAGAAACAGCACCAGTTACCGGGGAAAGCTCATCCAAGGGGTCAGAACGCATATATGTGAAATACATGAATGGAAGATTCACATTTATTGGTTGAAAGTTTTTAGGACAGATACTCACTAGAAGTGTAGGACTTTAAGTATATTTGTGCACTTGTGGTCCTCATAGTCCAAATCTAAACCAAAGACATTGACAAGACCTAAGTAAATCCTAACAGCTGCCCCTCTGCCACCTAGCCTACAACTCAACACTTTTGTTTTACAAATTTTTAAAACCTACATCTTTCATAGAACCATATTTTATTGCTGCACACATGCACAGATGTTATGGTCTGTTTTCTTGCATTAACTATATAATTGCCTCAAGTGTACCCCAACAAAGGAGTAATTTGAGGTTCATCCCCAATCTTTAAATGTATTAATTACATCTTGCACCAGCCAATTCAAACAGATCTCAGAACTCCTACCATGGACATCCAGTTTTTCAGTCTTTTTGAAATCTGCCTTTCAACAGGATCCAAGCAGCAGTCCCTAATCCTGAAGGCAACATAAGTACTGTACCTCTTAGTAACCCTTGGTTGTCTTGCTTATCCCAACCAAAGGTGATTTTACATTTACATTTCTTACCACTCTCTTCAGATGGACTCTTCTTAAAATTAGATTCCATGCCCCTTAGTGGTTCTCTTGTGTTTGACAGGAGCAGGTCTGCTGGCCTATGAATGTGCCAACCACAAGGTTGTAGAAGATTTGTGTATAGGAGCAAATACGATTCTTCAATTTTGGTCGTATCTTTTAACTACATGTACTCTCATCAGATTGCCTAGGTTTGTGTGTCTGTTTTCAAAAGTAATAAAAATTAATTTATTTAAGAACCACACATTATTACCAATTACCACTCAAATGTGGGTCTGGCTGTTTAGTATTGTGGGGGCCCAATATTTCTATGGTTGATCATTTCGGTACAATTTCAAGAATCCTAGAAGATCTCCTCAGCTTCAGGTTTCATCTTAGTTTAGAATGCACATGTTAAATGTCCTGACTTGAGTCATGGAAAGATAAAAACTTAACTATTGTTCGATTTGCATTGATACAGAAAAAAAGCAGATGGGATAGTTATAAACACATGAATGTTAACAGGTTTGCTTCTCAGGAGTGCTGCTTAACAACTCCTCAACTGGCCAGAGTCCAGCTTGTTAATCATTAACCTATGGCTGAGCATCTGCTGCCCCTATTCAGAATTAGTTTATCATTACCTCTAACTGCTGCCTTTTATGGTTCCAGAGAGCTTCTATGAAATCTCTTATCACTGCCAAGCCTAATCTTCACATACTAAGGCGGTGGAGGGCAGTGGGCTGATATTTCCTAGCTAGACCAGAGTAAGTTTATGGCCAGTTGAAGAATTTGTAATCACAGCTGTTTTAGAAAGCAGAAAAACAGCATGCCGCTCAGTCCGGGAAGGTGTTTGGATGGTACTTACGAGTTTGCCTTCTCATGCTTCACTTCCAGTGTACTCCTGGGCAACCTCGGGTTATTCCACTTGGCCTTTCACCATAGAGGTAGATTGGCAGAGTCAGGGTGCCCTGGCAGGCAGGCAGGCAGGCAGGCTGGCTCTGGGGCACCTCCTTGGTGCCCCGTGTTCAAACCCTGAGAAGTGGCCCCAGCTAATTGTCAAAGATGCCTTCTCTCCTCTAGTTTCTCCATAATCTCTGTAACTGCTCTGAACAAGTTCCATTTTTTCCTCTTCCCCTCCACTCCTTTCCTCTGTGTATGTGTGGAAAACATTCATTTTTCTGATTGCCAAATTACATATTAAATGAAAGCAATATACATCCAGAGACATGGTAGGAAATCTGGACAATATGAAAACTAGGGGAAAAAAATGGCCTTTAAAATTTAATTTTCAACACATAAACTGGGCTAATTTTCATTTTAGTGTCTAAAAACTGCTTTTAAAAACATAAAGAGCTGAGCATGCTCAAGTATGAGGGACTATTGGCTACAGGGCTTTCAGTTTGACCCTATACTAGAGCTGGAGGTTTAATAATTACAGTACAGGTTTTATAAGCTGCCAAAGGGGTTTTTCTGGACCTCATTTACTAGAAAAGGCAAGTTAGGGAAACTTTCATTTATATTTCAGGGTTTTTTTTTTTAAGAAAACAAGTATGATTTGGGTTTTATTTATGGAAGGAAGGTTGCCCCCCCACCTCAAAAAAAAATGGAATTCCCTTTTGACACTGTTAAATGATGCCATTGGGTTTTATGTTTCTGGGATGGCACCCACATAGATACAGGCAATGTTGAAGGATATGGACTCCTAATAGCATGTATGTACAGTTTACACTCCTGAGCTGAGGGTTTATGAAACTGGTTGAAGAATGTTTTATTGAAACAAGACAAATATTTATGAACAATCCAGAATCATCTGTTTTGCAACGTAAAGGGTGTTCGGAGTGGAGCAGAGGTTCCAGGTGTTTCCTGTCTGAATTTGGAACGTCCTCTGCTGCTAGGGCTGGTGGAGTTGTGCTTTCCTAAGCAAGAAGTTTGGAATCAGACAGCTTCCCTTCTATGGCTGAGAGCTCCCAAGGCCATACTGCATTTAATAAGAAGAAAGCCCTCCTGAGATTGTGTGTGTGTGTGTGTGTGTGTGTGTGTGTGTGTATTCTGCTCTATTACATTTGTCACTTAATTTAAAATAAAAACACACACATAAATTTGTTTACAGAAGGAGTGTGTGTGAACTACTGCAAGCGTATAAGGTCTGGTTCTTAAACGCATTCATACTAATCAGAGGCTTACTTTCTGGTCTCCCTGGCTTCTGTCTCGTTACCATCCCTGGTTCCTGTGAAACAGAAATATTATGTAGTTGCCTGGACGGTTGGAAGCTGTTTGTGTAAATGCCGGCCGTTGTGATTTAACTGTCAGCCCAAAAGGCCTGCTTTGGAAGGGCTTCTTTTTAGCCGAGCACAATGAGGTGTCTGTTTTAGATGTAGCCAACAAGACTTGGTCCAAATACATGGATGTTTTCCCTTGGCCTGCGGAACTGCTTTTCCCAGAATACTCTGCTGTGTGTGCTGGTGCTATGGAAAGTACTTCAGAGCAGTGAGAAAATGTAGCCCTTTTTCGCTTCCGTCCCTTGATCTGCCCCAGGACAGCGGCCCCAGGGTTTGGATTTTAAGAGGAGATTGCAGCAAAGTCATTAACTCCAAGGTCAAGTGCAATATTAAAACTTTGCTTCTGCACAGAGTGTCAAAATACAAAAGCCAGACCAAATGTGGAGCTCAACGTGATTCACCACCTGCAGCCCAGGTCTGGAGCGGTGGTTCATGGGCACCTTGCCTGTGGAAAGGATGTGCAGTGGACAGCAAGGAGTAAGAAGGGATGGTCATAGGGAGGACTGTTTTTCTAGCATGGATGACAAACACCTGAGGAAGTGTCCTCGCTTCCTTTTGAGCCTGTCACTTTTGGCACTGGCAAGAGGTTTCTGCCTCCTGCCGGGAGTGCAGGAGAGCACCTGAAGACAGACGTTTGCTCATGTGTTTTCTATTGGGGATAAGGGAGGAATTTAAAACGGGAAAAAGCACACGAGGGAAATCAAGTCAGCAATTGCTACCACCACTGGTAGCATTTTACCACACATACCTTGTGTTTTTTTGTTGTTGTTGTTGTTGTTGCTGTTTGCATTCTATGTGTATGTTGAAAAATGATGAACACATTTTTGTATTTTTGTGTTATAATTGCAGAGTGACACATAACTAAAGCCTCCCTTAGGTCTAACCCTTCTCCTAGAAAATTAGACTGCTTCTGCTGCAGAGGTGAATTCTTACCATGAATTTAATGTGCATATTTCTGTCTGTATTTTATACTGACATGATCTTTTTAATTTCCCGCTGGCTCAGGCATCTTTGCTTCCATAGAGCACAAAGTTTATCCGTCACCCTACTGTTGGGTATTTAGATTGTTTGAAGTTGTTTTGTTTCTTTTCCAAGTGAAGCTGCTGTGAGTCTGCATTTTCCTTGTTGGATACATCTGCTGTTTCTTCTCAGGTAAAGGCCTTGGAATGAACCTGGGCAAGATCAGACTTTAAGCATTCTGCAACAAGTTTTACCTATCCGTGGATTTTGTTTTTATACATATATATTACTGTTGTGCTGGATTTGTGGCTCGAATTAACAGGAGAATGGACAGAGTTAGCCTCAGGAAACAGAAAATGTGCAGCGGAGCAATAGAATCTTGAAGCTAAGTAGTTTGCTGCACCAGTTGCAAATCTCTAGGGATTTTTCCTGATAATCAAAATACTTGCTTTGATAAGAAACATTTGTTTGAGGCCTTTCCTCCCCTAACCCCAAGCCCCAGTGTCCAACAAATGAACCAGTCCTGGTAGAAGAAACAATTGGCTTTTTGTTGTTGCTTCTTCTTTAAAGGTAATCTTTTGTTTTCAAAACATTTGCAATTATTGCAGCTAAGGAACGGGGTGGGGCTCCTCCAGTGGAAACATTTGTGATGGTTCTCAGAGCGACCTGGAGAAGAGCACCTGCCAGGATTCAAGGCCGGAAGTTGTCTGTTTGGTTTTTACTCAGGCATCTTTTGGCAAGAATTGATTATTCAACCAGAGCTGAGAGACACTGTTTGGAATTGCTGGGGCAGCAAGGGAAGAGGCTAATTTCCATCTGAAGGCCTAAAAGCCTGAATCCTCAATGAAAAAATTAAATTTGGGCGTGTCTTTGGGCGTGTCGCTGCTGCAGTGTCTCAGGTGAGACACTTCCACCCTTCAGGACTCAAAACCTATTTTATTGCTAAGTTAATAAATGTGGAGAATTCTGTTTTGAGCAGTAGCACCTTAAGAGAAGCCCTATGTGCTCTCCAGTTCAGAGCCTTGGTTTACATTGATGAAGGAACTCGGACAGATAGTATGAAGCGATTGGTGTAATTCACAAACATTGGAGAAATTAGGGAAGAAACAGTGTAGAAGGCTGAGTCTGCCACCTTCTCAGGGCTGGGACCGCACGGATCTGTGGCCCAGTGGGTCCATCCCAGCATCTTCCCAGCACCTGTCTCAGGAGAGGTGCTCCATGGCTGTGTTATCCTGGAGTCATGCCAATCTCAGGGTGGCTGTTTTCCAGCCTAAATGTGCAGACAAAGTCATTTCCTCCACAGCAGCTTGGAAAATAAGAAAGGAAAAGTCAAATACATGAGAAATGTAAGCAGTATAGTGAGCCTGTATGTTTTTATAATTATTAACTCTGTCTTGCCTTCTTCCACAAAGGATTTAAGGCAGCTTATGAAAGCTAAACAGCAATACCAAGACCCTCTGTACACAGCAGGGCAGGATCTGCCACGGGAGGCTTCCAGAGCGCAGATGCTGGAGGTGGGTGGGGTGGACTTTTGTCTGTGCTGCGGTATGAAGTTTTCAGGTCTGTCTGTATAAGTCACAGTCATCATATGAAAATCGAACCTCGGAGGGACATTAGTGGCTCTGTTACCAAGGGTTTTTCTTTTTCTTTTCTTTTGGAGGAGGAAGCCTTGAGAAGGAGGTGAGGGAAGTAAATGAGAGGAAAATAAATATTTCCCATCTTAGTAATTTTCTCTGCCATACTACTTAACAGATTTCTGCTAGAAAGCCTTGTATGCTGACATTTCCAGAGAAGTTAAAAGTAAAGACCCTGTTTATGTTTGTAATTAAATTCAAAAGCAGGCCCTACCTGGGAGGGAGCTAGTACCCGCCAGTGACAGAAGGCTTCTTTGCAGGTCTTCCTTGAGGACAGACAACCGCTCATTCCTAGATCCCCCTCTAGCGGTCCCTTTGGTCACTGTGGTCTCATGCAAAGGCAGCAGCAGAGCTGGTCCCAGTTGGAAGCAGCGCCCACTGGCACCACTGCCTGTGGTGTTGCTCTGAGGTGAAACCGGCTGCCATGATGATGGACGGGGTTCTGCACATGGAAACTTGGTTGGCTTTTCTTCTTTCTTTCACTCGATTTCCTTGGCTTCTTTGTTGCTGTCTCCAGATTTCTGGAGGGTGATGTAAGGCTGACCTTGGGCATATGGGTCTGATAACCAGAGGGAGAGAAGGCTTCTTGGACAATTACTCTGTGCAAGGCTCCATTACTCGTTCAGAGTGTCATGAGGGGGGAGTGGTTTCTTTAAAGCCAATTCCTAGTCCATAGCCACAGCTGATGTGAAGAATGAGAAACAGGGCAGTGCCTGCAGCTTGGTTACAGGGTTTTCTTAGAGGGTCTGGCTTACAACTGCTAATAACTGAGTTCCTTTTCATACGGAGTTTAGAGATTGGCCAAGGCTTTATTTAAATCCGTCATTTTTTCGCCAAGGGTTCATCTGCCAGTACTGATTCCTCATACAGCTGATTCTAATTAGTCCTGACATGATCAAACTCCATGACTTCTCCAAGTTACTGAAGTAATACGATCCATTTCTGAAACCACCAAGAAGACCCAGAGCAGGAAGAAGCAAGCTGTCGTCTCCTGTTACCCCATCTGGCGTGTGGCGTGTGTGTCCAGTATGGGTGTGGGGTGTGTATTAGAGAAGACAGAGTGACACCGAAGGTGTGCGCTCCCCATGCATTGCGGATGAGATCTTCCTGGTGTGTCGTAGCCCGGTTTTACTGAGCAAACTGCAAACCGCATCTCTGTCCTTGTCGGCGAGCATTTTCTGGCTTTAGTGCTTGTAAAGGCTGTGTAGGTTCAGCGTACTCCTGTTGTGTAACTTCCCTGTGGGAGGTTGTCATTTTTACCACTATAGTGGGCGCCTGCACGTCAATCCTTCTATCCACTTTGCATTTTTCTTAAGAATTAGAATGGAAGTTTCCGTACTAGTAATGCCAGTACCACCCCTGGAAAATGGTGACTGTTATTCTCCACCTGTAACGTCCAGCTGAGTCTCTCCTGCCTTTTCATGAGTGTGCAGTTCTGTACAGTTTTTTTTTTCATTAATTTTATTGGTGCTTTTAATGTATACTATATAATGGCATTCATCGTTGGAAATTTGCGCCTTTACATAATCAATCTTGGCTCTTGCTTTTTCCCCATTCCCCTGCCCTCCCTTCAACCCCTCCCTCCCTATCTTCAAAGACTGTTCCCGTTAGTTTTCACTCATCATTGCTGTGTTGTTGGATAAAAATGACGATACTTCCTTATTTTAATTATGACTTGTTTGATGTCTGACTGGGCTGAGTGTTGTTTCATTCTTTACTACCTGGTTATGTTTCTTTGGAGGAGCATTTGTCTTCCTCCCTGTGATTGGGTTGGCGTTTTCATCTTTAAAAATTTATACAGATGAGTTTTATTTGGACCAGGTATCACCTGTTTCATCCTGCAAACAGCGTGTCCTCCCAGTATATAATCTGCTTTCTCCTGACATTTGAGGGATGCAGTCGTAAAGCTCATGCTTAGGAAGCAACAGTGCTTTGCTGCTCCTTTGCCCGTGGACTGTGCGGGTTTGGCCCAGCCACCCTGGACCCTGTGCTTTCCCAGCCCTCAGGCACTGCCCTGCTGCCCGTCTCTGTGACCGGAAAGTGTTTTCCCGGAGGGGGTCTGAAGAGTGAGGCTTTAGTTTAAGGGGAAATTAGGCCAGGAGCCCTCTCCCTTCTGGATGGCTTGGAATGGAACCCCTCATAAAAGAGGCTGAGAATATCGGGTGGGCACAGGGCGCTTGCTCTCCTGCCCTCCCTTTCTTCTATGTGAGGACACAGAAGGCCCTCACCAAACCCAGGGCTGATGCTTTGGCCTTGGACTTCCCATTTCCCAAAGCTGTGAGAAATAAATTTCTTTACAGACTACTCAGTCTCTGATCATGAAGGAGAGAGTTTGCTGGAGAGACCAGTAGGTTTTATAACCCAGTGCAGGGGTTTTGTTTTTTTTGTTTTGTTTTGTTTTGTTTTGTTCTGTTTTGTTTTTTGACGGGGCTTTTTGGCCTTGAATTTTAGGGGGAATGTGGGGTTGTTTTATTTTGCTTTGTTTTTGAGACAAGTCTTTGCTATCTAGCCAGGCTGGCCTCGAACTTTTGGCAACCCACCTGCCTCAGCCTCCCACGTGCTGGGACTACAGGCATTTGCCCCCATGTCCTGCTTGCCTCGAATTTTTTTAAGGGAATTGATTTTTCTTCACACTTTACACTCCTCTTTAAAACAAAAAGACAAATCACCAGCAGACTCACACAATATGAAAAACTTTATGGCCGTCTAATACCTCATTACTTTTTTTCCAGACTGGGTTCTTGCTTTGTAGTCCAGACTGACCTGGGACTTGCTGTGTAGCCTAGCCCAGGCTGACCTCAGAGTCTCCCTTCTCGTGCCTCAGCTTCCTGAGTGCTAGCATATTACAAGCATGTGCTAGTGTACCCAGCCCCAGTGAGCGTCTGATGATGAAAATAATGTTTATTTTGTTTTGGTTTGGTTTTTTGGTACCGGGGATCGAACTCAAGCCCTTGTGCTTTCGAGGCAGGCGGCCGGCAGAACCACTGAACCAAAATCCCTGGCCCCATAAATAAGTTATTTAATACATATTAAATAATTAATGGGGGTGTTTCAGTCTTCAGAGATTTGGTGCATTCAATAATGTATTTTCACAAGATGGACAGTTAGCCCATCTTCATTTTGGTGCCCAGTAGTTCTGCTGGTTTGTCATATAGAATAAAATTTTTTTTAATTTGACTAATCTGCTGTTCTGATTTTTGTGAGAGGAGTTTGTTGTTTAATTTGTTGTTTTGCATTATTTCTGCCCAGTCTGTTTTAGATCGGTTCTGTTAAAACAGCAACAAACTTGACACAGTAAAGAAAGTTGCATGCATTAAATTCTATGACTTTTAATTCTGAGCCAAATTCTGTGCTTTGAATCCCGAATCAAAGTCTGAAAATTAAAGGAACTCAGGTTTGTTTGAAGGGTTTTACCCTATCAAAAAGGGCCCTAAATGATCATGGGAAAACAGCCACATAAAGTGGAACGCATGTGTATAGAAGGATAGCTTATTTCTTAATTAAAAGAACAAAATCTTTTATTTCAGCTGGGTAATCTCGTACTCCTAAATTCCAAACCACCTCCCTTGGGTGTCATGCTATCTTAGAATAGGAACGGGATTTGGCTATATTTCAAAAACTTGATAGAATATCATGTCCAGAGAGCCAGGCGCGCTTGCTAGAGTTGTGCAGAAGCTCTCCTTTTCATATCACAAGCACACATTCACATAAGCACATCATTGTTCTTGTTTTTTTCCATGTTTATTCTGAGACACCTTATTCTGAGCCACTTTCCCAGGAAAGTGTTTTCTGGTGTATTTCTCTCTCATGTTAACGTCTGTCATGAAAAATTAAATTATACACATGCACTTTTATCTTTTTATGTAAAATTTAGTGACTTCAGTTGGTATAAAACCTCCTGAATAAAATGTGGTACAGGGTGGGGGTGTCGCTCCGGGGTCACTTGCCTGAGGCCCTGGGTTCCATCACCGGTGCTGCCAAAGAAATAGGGGGTGGTGTGCATTTTGGACGTGGGAAAAGTGGTTTGTAGTTGTAGGGAGTTGAGTCAGAGCCTTACTTCATTTCTCAAAAACTTGGCGCCCAGAAGATGGAGTCATTGCAGAATATGTCAGATCTGGACTCAGCAGCCAGCGGTGACTGGGCAGAAGCTGCCCCAGTTCATAATGGTTGTCCAAGAAGACTCGGACGCCCAGCGAGCCTGCATTGAGTCTGCTGCTGCAGCTGAGATGTGGACTCCGAAAACATAACATTCTCAGTTTGGAACCAGAGAAGTTGTCATGGAGATGAAAATCTTCCTGGAACCATAAAACCTCTGCCTGTCATCCAGCTGGAGCCCCGTATTTGCACAGGTGGTTCCTAACGGAGAAGGGCTGAGTAAAAACAAATCTATTCTTCCTGGATGGCGCCTTTATGTGTCCAAAAGAATATGTTTCCTTTCTGAGTCGCTCAGTTAATGACCTTTTATCAGCTAATTAAATTACATGTAAATTTTATGTGAGTTGATTTGTTGTACCACACTCGCTGACTAACCCCCTGTTCTCCGTGTTAAGCATGGATGCAACTGTTTGGATTAATGGTGAGAACAAGATGCATCGGGTGGTCACCTGGGGAGGATAATCAGGTACCCAAGGGGCACAGACACAATTCATGGCTCGTAGTGTGATGTTAAATTCCATTTAATAAGGCAGAGGATGAATAACGGGATGCCTAGTGCAGCCACATCTGTGTTCCGTGGAAAAGAAGTCCCACACCCAAATTCCTGTTTCACTGAGTTATGTTTCAGATGCTGAGGTTGTCAGCACAAAAACGCATCTGTCCAAGTTCTCTCCTACCCACTCTTGCTTTCTTGCCTATGTGTCGAAGAGCAGAACTTGATCTGTGTATAAACTTGGTATAAAAGCTTTAACTGTGGGTTTTCTATTTCAGTCTGTGATGCCTTTCTGGCCCCAAGAAGTTGAAAGCTTTTACCAAGTTTCTGGAGACCAATTTGGTTTTCCTGAGAGACTTGAGGCACAATAAATGCTGTGTTGTATTTTTGGAAATGTACTTGTATTCCGTCATTTAAGACATTGTACCCTGCCCAGGGAAAAGCATTAGATGATGTCCTGTATAATCAAAAACTACCACATTAAGAGAATTTTTTCATTGTTCATTTGGTAAGAGGCAGCAATAGGAATAATATTTTTGAATAAAGCTTTGTGGATAAAGGATCAGTTTAAAATGAATAATTTGCTTTGCTGAAGGCTGTTGTATAAAGATTGAAATTGTTTCCTTGAGATTGAAAAATCTAGAATTGTTTGTGCATGATGTTAGATTTGGTTATGCATTTCCAGACAGTTAAGCCACCCATCACTTTAAATGGCACTCACACCAGATTTACAGCCTCCGTGGAATCTTCAGGTAAATAAAGCACCACTTATACATTCGCTTGTAAAGATAGCACCTAATAGAAATTTGAAGGAGCCATTAAAAATATGTCTACACTTAGCTTATAAAAGAAAGTCTGGTATCTAAAAATGGTTCATTTTAAAAAAGCTTACCTGCGTTCTTCATACGATGTTATATGTTTATAGTAAAATCTTTTTTTTTTTGGTACCAGGGATCGAACTCGGGTCCTTGCACTTGCAAGGCAGGCCACCAAACCGCTGAGCTAAATCCCCGGCCCTTATAGTAAAATTTTAAAGTTTTAAAGTTGAGATCAAAAAAGCCCTTAAGATAAAATAGCTTTAAAAAAAAAAAAAACACTTGAGCTAAAGTTGCTTGCAAAAAACCCAAACTACAAATGTGTTAGTATGACATTATCTGACCAGAATGGATATTTGTATGCCCTGCCCTAGAAATATAAGCCACAGCTATGCTTTTCCACCTGTCCCCTTTGCACATATGAAGAATCTCATTTTTCTTAGTTCTTTAAACAGTATTCAAATTACCTATCCTGTAGAAATGATATATGCAAAACACTGGCAGAGGTGTGCCAGAAGGTGGCGCTCTAACACCACATGTCTGCGTGATTCCTTAGGCCTGAAGAGAAGGGGAGACTGTTGTCTCCCGCTAGCTGAGCTAACTCTGGATTCTTTCTGTGAGATGCAGCACAGCACAGCTGATCTTTAGAAAAGCCAGGCCTCCCGAGGGATTCACTTTCAATCCGACTGTAACGTCCTTGACCGAGCTCCCTGCCCTATTGCTGTACAGTTGTAATTTGTCATCCTTTGCAGTTGCCCGATTTTAAGACGCCAATTCCAATGCTACTAGCTCATCTCGGTTCACTGAAAAGAAAGGTCTGTGTTAGCAACTGCTTGCTTCCTTTTTTGTAAGAATCTTTTTGAAGTATGTTTCATACATTACTCAGAGTAACTACTTTGGAGATAACGATAGTGTAATAACGGTTGTTATTTTATTATTTGAGCATGAAATTTTGTTTTATTTTTTCATAGTTTTTAAAAAGATGCCAACTCCAGAACATCACATACCACCAAATATTAACTCTGATAATCTGGCCTTGTCTACTGGGAAGTCCACTGAGACTTAGAAAGATGAGTATTAAGTAGAATGAATGGTTATTAAAGAATGATTTCAGTTGGCAGTGACCTTAATTTATGGAGAACAAAATATCTCTTCTGAGATCCAATTGATAATTCTCCTGTTACGGGAAACCATCTATTGAGACACCAAAGAACACCATTATGAAAGTGGATTTCTTCTTCCTCCTCCTCCTCCTCCTCTTCCTCCTCCTCCTCCTCCTCTTCCCCCTCCAAAAATTGTACATACCCATCATTCTGGCTGTAACTAAGGTATCATTTTGACTGAAAACATAGTGATTGCCTCAGGAGAAGCTTTACACTTAATTCCATATTGTGATTCTTGACTTGATTCTTCATGATCTAATTGAACCAAGGTACATACATGTATCCCTATCCTGCACCTTATTTTCTTTCATTGCCTACCATTGTGTTTTTCTTCGCTGAATAACACAGCTACAAAAAAAATGTCTCATTTTGTTTGCAAGCTGGAGACAGGTTGAGCATAGTTTTCTGATAGCTTGTATTAGAATTGAGATGACAGTGTCATCTACCTATCTCGTTCTCACAAAATGTGAACCAGAGGGCCACATTTAATAGGCTTTCTTTTGATACTGTGAGACACCAGCCTTGTATCCACCTCTGTTTCTTAACATGTTTTATGCTTCTTACATGGTAGGCACATGATCAGTATGTGTTGAGTGAATCATTGCTGGATTTGAAATGGGGGTGACTGAAAATAAAGGGAATACAGTTGGCCCTTCATACCTATGGATCTGCGTTCTCAGATCAACTGCAGTTTGAAATTACTTCCCCATGTTACATTTTTGCTGAGCATGTGCAGACTTTTTATCATCCTTCTACCATTGTATCAACAATACCCAATAATGTTTACTCGGTATGTGCATTGTATACAGGAGGACGTGTGTTATATGCACATACTGTGCCGTTTTTGTACAAAGTACTTTGAGCACCCCTAGATTTTGGTATTTGCCTGAGGTTCAGGACCCAAACTTTTGAAGATACCAGGGACAACTATAGTTAGGAGTCTTCTGGAGTCGCTGAGTAGAGTAATAATGGTGACTGATGTAGAGAAATAGTGGGGAAATTGGAGACAGACCAGTGTGCCCTGTTTGAGTGATAGATTCCACAGAACCTTTAAACATTGCAAGATCCTATTATTAAAAACAGGCCCTGAATGGAGGCATCACCTCTGAAGCCCTGGTCCATCCAACAGTGGAAAGGCCTTGAGGTGCCTTTGGCTCAGGTAAGGTGTGAGCATAGTTTTAACTGGAGATGAAAATCAAGTAGAGGGGTTGGTTCTGTCATTAGAAGCCCCACAGAAAATGGGGGCAGCTGAGTTTTGGGTTTAGATTTTGCAGTTTGCATCAAATTAATGAAGTTATGCTCAAATTTTAGCAACATTTATGATGATAACCTCTCCAGAAGTTCCAAAGATTGCAGGTACTTCTGAGTTGTCTTCCTGGACTTTGGAGAGAGAAAGTAGACTGCAGAAAGAAATGTATAACTCCATCCTTACTCTTGAGAAATTTAGAGACAAGATTTAAATATTGAAGGCAAAAGCCAGTGAAACTAAGTGAAAAAATAAAGAAATGATATAACTCCAAATAGGCAGAAAAGTCAGTGGGTAAATTCATGTAGGCAACAGTTAGATAGGTTAGACTTCAAAAAGAAATAGAAGCTTTAAGGTAGAGAATTTAGAGAGAAAGAATTTTTTTAGACATCGTGGTTGTGGTGGATAAAGAAATGGCTGGAAATCTGTTTGAAGGTGGTTTAAAGGAGCCCTAGCGAGGGTGGCAGTGAGAACTGGCTGGTGGCTAGACTGGGTTAGAAAGATGCCAGTGCGGAAGGATGAGGAGCTTGTCTGTAATCCAGTCTACAGTGAGTAGCTATTGTTGCCTGGGGAAGAACGTGTTAAGGTTGTGTTTTGGAGGGATCACTCTGGTAATGACACCCACATAGACTGGAGCCATGGCGATTAGCATTTGACAGTCCTAGTAATTCAGTGTTCCAGGAAAGGTGGCGCATCACACATAAAAATGGGGTGGGAATGTATCAGAAGACAGGCTCGATCTTAACTCACACACACGCACAGCAAGGGGTGTTATAACACTGGTGTTCTTTACAACCCCTATGTGGCGATTGGGTTTTCCAAACAATGAAAGAAATCTAACGTCTACAACAGTGATAATAGCTGGTGTCCTTTGGGTTTCCTGGCCACTGGCTCTAGTCTAGGCATGAAGTGTGTGTGCACTCAGCCCTCATCTGCACAGCAGTAGAATGGGCTTTATCATTTGACAGGCAAGGAGATGGCATCACAGAGAGGCTACATATCACCATGAAGACACCACTAGTGGACAGAAAACCTACCTCCTCCCCCGGTACATGTAGGGCATTGTGAAGGATGCCATTTGATGCCACATTATTGACATGTCAGCCTGGTCTCTGGGCAGTGACTGGGATAGTTCTAGAATTAGGATAGTTGCAGAAAATCCAAAACTAATTCACATCTAGAACACCTCCTCAGAAGCATTGTGCTAGTAGTAACAGATGCTCCTGGAATATTCTGGGTGGTGAGCTGGGGCAGGGCTCACAGGGATGTGAGTGACTGTATGTCAGGGCTGAGGGCCTGAGAGGTAGTGGCTCCTGGATCAGTCTCCACATGTGAAAACTTGCTGGTGCTCATGAGTTCCCAGTGTCATCTGGGGACCAACCTGAGCTTTGGAGGTTTGTGACATGGTCAGAAACTCTGTAGATTCCATGTGAAAACTCAGTGAGATGGAGACTCACTGGTCTCATTCACTAACATAACTTTGTTCCATGGGCGGGATCAGAGCCTGTACCTGGTGGTGTTGAAGGGAGCCAGAGAGGAGGCATTATGGTGGGCAGGTTACTAAAGGGATCCAGAACAAGCAGTCAAATTCTTACTGAGCGTAAGAACCAGCTGTGTGGATCAGTTATCCTTATGTGGTGTCACTGGCCCTGAGAATCCCCTGGCTTCACATGTGGCCACCGAGTATGATTTCTGTGCGCACTGCAACAGTCCCCTCAGTTTTTACCACAGAAAACAGTAGCAAGGCTGACTGGTCATTCCCACAGCCTCCACTTAGCCCTGCTTGTGTAGGTATAGAGTCCACTGCTGAATCTCTGTGGGTTTGTTTCTCACGTATTCAGCTGGTAAGGGGTGGGTGTTGGGAATGAAGCTGTGTTTTTGTCTTAGGTTCTCTTTAGCCGCTTAGTTGCCAGCTGTAGTTTCTGTGCCAACTGCCCCACCAGCTACCATCATGAGGGTGACAACCATAGGTCCTCCTCTCTCCACTCTGGAGGTGAGGGTCTTCTTGGTGAGTCAGGGCATAAATGAGGCCTCCTGAGGATGGACCCTAAAGAAAGCAAGCATGGTGTCAGGAGGACAGAGAGAGGGGATGGGAGCAAGCGATACTTTCACATAGAATGACTAGGCCTGGTACCTGTACCACATCTGGAAAGAGAGGGGTAAAATCAGGATTTTGGTATCTACCTGTGACCAAGGCAGATGACGTGGATCAGCAGCCTTCCCTTCTCTAAAGTAACTTTGGAAATAGCAGACCTCAGTCTAGAGACTGGGGAGGAGCGGGAGCCCCCCTGCACGCTTGGATAGGTAAGCTCAGCCACTTCCCAGCCCCCCTCACCTCTCCGCCTGCAGCCTGTGTTGCCAAAGCCCTTCTGCCCTGGGGAAGGAAGGGCCCTTGTGGGTGCGAGTCCAGATGTGCAGCAGACGTGTGAGTCCCTGCTGTGTTCCCGATGCTATGCAGAGCCAGAGAAGGACTGTGCGCCGTCTAGGGGAGTTTTCTGCCTGCCTTACATTCCTGAGGCGCTCAAGGCAGCCAGTGGATTCCTGTCTGATGTCACTGTCATAAAACTACATAAGGTATGTTAAAAGAAGCTCGGCAATAAATCGATAACTACTGAAGCTGACTGAGGAGAAAGACCTCATTACACTGTCCTCTTTACTTTTCTATTTATGGGAAATTTTCCGTAATAAGTAAATAATTTTATTGTTTTAATAAGCAACCTTAATGCTTGAGCTTTTCCTAGTTTTTTAACTGAGGTGCACCTATGATACTAGCTTTTTTTTTATTGAGTTTATTGGTACAATCTAGGTATACAGTATAGTTACATTCATTATTGGGATCGTGTACCTTTACATGACAGGTCTTGGTTCTCATTTTTTCCCCTTGTCCCTGCCCTCCCTTCACCCCTCCTCTCCTCCCCATTTACAAACACTTCATTTCCATGTTTTCAATTTCTCATATTTTTTTCCTCTCCCTTATTACCTTTCCCCGACCCTTCCCACTTTCCCTACACTTTTTAGCCCTTTACTTCCTATTTCACATTATTAATTGTCTCATTAGGGTCCTATGTACTATTATAGTTTTTCACACCAGAGAAACTATTCGGTATTTTAGTTAAAGAAATCTCTGTATGAACATTAAAAATAGGGAATCCTAAAATAAAACTAAAAAGGAAAGTAAAAGAGAAAAGGCAATGATGTAAGATTAAGATAATCCTTAATTCTGAAGATGAAAATGGTCCCTGAACATATTTAAATTGCTTCTTGCTCTTGTAGTCTTCTTATTCTTTTTTTTTCATTTAGAGAATACTTTATTAGTTTCTGTTACAGATTACAGATACTAGCTTTTATAGATGGATTTTCTTGTGTTTCCTCACCATTAATAAATATACCAGGAAAATAAGGACCAAAAGCCTGTTTCATTGTTTCCTTAATAATCTCCCTGTCAAACGAATGTGTGCCACTGCTTTATTAACATTTGCTTTTTTTTATTTTTGTTTTTTGTTTTTTTGGTTTTTTTTAATGTACAGAGCAAACAGAGCAAGGAAGCAAATGTTCCTGAGTGGTCATGTTGGAATTAATCATATTCTTTAAGAAAGCAAAATAAACAAGGTCCAAACCCAGATACTCTGTAATAGTGACACATTTATTTTTAAGCTTGAAAAATCAGGCCCCAGGTGTATATTAGTCACATCACAACACAGACATGTAATTTAGTGCATTTGTTAGCCACAGCAGTGCACTCGTGAGTCTTAAAACCCTACCCGTCGCTGCACCCAGCCATCAGTGATTCTGCTGTGCTCTGTGATGAACACAGATGTAAGGGGAAAAGGGACCTGCCCTCCACTGGCTTTCGGTGGCACTGTTGCTGGTAATGTTAACTGAGATGTTGATTGTATAGTACAACTTCTCTGCTTCTTGCCAATTGGAAGGAAAATTGGTCATTTGGTAAAGCATTAAGTACAATATGTTTTAAATAATGTGTATGGGACCAGGGATTTGGCTCAGTGGTTCTGCCGCCTGCTTGGCAAGCACAGGGTTCTGAGTTCGATCTTTGGTACTACTACTACTACTACTACTAATAATAATAATAATAATAATATGTATGTTTTGGTTTCTATCTTTTTTGGGGGTGGGGGTTTGAGACAGGGTCTCACTATGTAGTTGAGACTGACTTGGACCTAACTGTGTAGCCCAGGCTGGTCTTCAACTCACAGCAATCCTCCTGTCTCAGCCTCCCTTGTGCTGGGATTATAGGCATGGGCCATCACGCCTGGCTTGATTTCTATCTTAATGTAACTTTGTTATGTAACTTTTTTTTGGCTAACTGTAAAAGGACACTTTTGTCAGTTAAGAAAGTTTGAATGTAGTTATAATATTAAACAAAGAAATTAAGGTAAATTATGTTATGTGTGATAACAGCATGGTGGTTACATGCTTTTCCTAAAGTCTTTGTGTTGAGATATGGTGTGAGGTGTTATAAAATGACATTGTTTCTGAGATTTGCCTTGAAATCCTCCAAGAAATAAAAAGAATGGGGGTAAATGAGGCGACTTGTTTTTTGGTATGAGAATCGAACTCAGAACCTTGTGCTTACAAGGCAGGCAGTGGCAGCACTGAGCTAAATCCCTGACCTTGAATGGGGGGCGGGTTGTAAATGAAGCAGAGATGACTGACCGTTGAATCTGTGTGTTAGGTCCATGGGAGCTTCCTAAATCACTCTCTCTACTTCTGTATGTGTTTAAAATGTTTCTGTAATGTATTATTTAAAAGCCAAAGGAAAAAAGACATAAAAATCAGGATAGTATTCACCTGTGCGGAAGAATTGGCTACTCGTGTGGGAACCCTCAACAGGTGTCAACAGTTTGGAGAACGTTTTTAAGCTGACTGGTGGGCACTAACCCTCTGTACCATGTGTGTCTTGTGGATACCTTCTTTATAGGTGTCATACATTTTATTTTTAAAACAAAATTCATCTTTGGGAGTAATTTTTTCAAATACTTATCTTGACTTTGAACTTCCTAAAAGTCTTCAAGGCCGCATTTTGATGAGTATATAATCCTCATAATTAACACATCAATTAAGAACAGATGAACTGGTGATGAAATTCTTGGAAGGGAGAACGGGAAATGAGGTTGGGGAGAATAAGGAATTAGGTCAGGTTAAAAAGAAAATCTTTGTTTTTCATGGTTTTCATCTTAGGCAAACTTCCTGAAAGATTCAACAGCTCTGAAAAGTGATTAGTCTTCAAAAAAATGAACAGTTTTACTTCACATATTCTTTCTTTGGATCTGTGTTCTGGTTGCCAATATCATAAAAGTTTTACCAAACAGATATGTGACCCCAAAAGTGAACATAAAGAGGAGTTCTGACCCCTGTGTGTGAGAAGACTTACGCCTGGATGTGCCCTGAAGCACTGTTCATCATGGAGAAAGAAAATCCCCAATGTTAAACATCCTAAGTGTCCATCAACCGCAGAATGGTTGAATAAAGTATGGAATTAAGAAGCAATGAAACAAATCCTACTAACAAGAAAAGATCTCTAAGACTTAAGGGAAAAAGCAAGTTACGTGATAATACACAAAGCTTGATAGCATTTAACAAAAGACGTGTCGGCCGGCGATACAGGGTTAGGAGGAAGCCTGTCTGTCACACAGGTGCAAGAGGCTTCTTTTTGGAACATATGGCGATCAAAAGGAATTTAGCTCTCTCAAATATGTGTTCGCTTTTTTGCAAACAAAGTAAGTTTATGTTTTAAGTAATACAATTCTTTTAAAACGGAATTGCTAAATGAAATCTTTCTATTGAAAGAGGATTTTCAACCATTTTGCAAAGTGATTTTTTTTAAATTTATAGTTTTTTGTAGTACTGGATTTTGAAAACTAAGCCATATAGGCTATCTTGTGGTAAGTTAGGAAGCCAGAAATCAGTTTGCATTGTTTGTAAATTATGTGTACTCTTAGGATGTTGTCTTTTCCAACAAAGTGGTGTAGGGAACTAAATAAACAAATGAGACTGTATAAGTGTCCTAAAAATTATGTGGGGGAAAAAAAGATAAACAAACAAAAACTGCTTTATAAATTAAATATCTTAAAGAAGCTAAGCAGTCGTATCCAAAGCCAGTAGGTCTTAAGTATAACGTACAAACATATATTAAATACAATAAATACATTCATGTAATTCAATAAAAATCATATGAAGTTGCTGTGAAACTTATTTATAAATACTGTTCCATATGTGTAAACATTTTCCTTCATAGATGGTATATGAGGTATTTGAGTTCCTTTATTGCCTTTTTGGATTACAGCCAATGGCCTTGAGTGGACGGATATGGATTTTATTCACGCACTTTCCCAGGTAAATGTGTCAGGTCTGTCCGGCTCTGAGCTTCGTAGCTAACCAAGGAAAGGGAATTATTATAGGGAATGGTCAGATTTGGACACTTACACAAAATTAGTTTTCTAATGAATGGAGTTAAAGATCTGTAATTGCTAATATAATAGAAAAATGATAATAGCCTTTTACTTTTTAGTTCTGATTCTGATCTTTCCCATTTTGTAGTAGAAAAGCCTTGCTGTGAAAACGGGGATGGGCCAGTGGAGAAAGATCATATTGGTCTGGAACATGTGTGTGAAAACCCTGGCCCAAATGGGCCTCCGCTAAAAACAGAACAAAGCAAAAATGACAGTTCTTTGGCTCAGGCAATGGAAAAATAGAATTGTCTAGTTTGGGCTCAGTTAGGTCTAGGTCTTCAGCAACTCTTGTCATTTGACATTGGTCTCCTTCCTTTATTTTCCCCCTTTTTCAGTACTTAGAAGTAAACCCAGGTCTTTAGCTCTGGACTACCTCCCCAGCCTTTTTAAAATTTTTTTGACTCAAGGTCTCGCTAACTTGCTTAGGTGTCCAGGCTGGCCTAGAACTTGGAATCCTTCTGTTTCAGCCTCCCAGAGTGCTGGATTACAGTTGTGTACTACCACACCCAGCCAGATGCTTGGTTTTAAAGGGACCCCAAAAAACCAGTGGGCACGTCACTGTTTGTGCATCAAAGCCTGGACACCATACTGGCCCATCTCACAAGGGCCCGTCTTCTTTCCTTGCTCCAAACTCCAAGCTCCCGTGAAGAGGAGCCTTTGATGTAAACACCTAGGTACTCACTGAGTACAGCTGTGCATATCAGTGCTTAGTGAGTGACCGTCCTGTTTTCTTAGCAAATCCCACATTTCCCAAAACAGATACGGGGCCAAGGCCACAAACTCAGATGCTCCTAAAGACAGGGTAGGCAGAGCACGGGACTGAGCGAGCCAGTGGCCTGGGGCCAGTTGGGCCCTCGCCCCAGCCTGCCTCAGCCACTGGTCCCAGCCTAGTGCTGGGCGCCTTGAGGGGATGGGGGTCCACAGCTGCCTGCCATTTACAAGAAAAAGACAGAAATCTGGTCTTTTCCATGAAATATTCTGATTACTTAGTGTGGGAAACCAATTTAGAAATTGCAGCAGCTCCTTAAAATCCATAGGAAGAAGGCCTGCAAAAATGCTGGTGCCGGGCGCGTCTCCCTGGCAGCTCTCTGGATGTTTATGACTGCTGTTCAGGGTGGCTGGTGCACCTCGCTTTCGGAAGCTGGGAGTGGGGTCTGGAGAAGCACATGTCCATGCAGAGGCTCCCACATTCATTCGCTGTTGGAGCACTGACCATCCCGAGCAACAATCCTTGGAATGCTGGGTCCGGTTGGGCCTCTTTCCACACAAGGTTCTTTTGTTCTTCCTAGTGATGGGAAAACCTTGTGGCTCGAATTAACAAATCTCTTCTCCCATGACCTCATATGCAGTTTAAAATCTGTGTTTAAACAAGGGGTCCAAACCCCAGCTGGCAGTGCGTATTTCTGGCCTCTCACATGGGTTCTGGGAAGCAAGGCTGTGGCCCGTTGATCCAGCACAGAAAGAACCCAGGCATGCAGCGGAAAGCATGCGGACACCACAGTTCCCCTCTCGGGTCCGTGTCCCACGGGCAGGCTGCAGAAAGGGCCCCTGGGGAACCACTGAGCCATTTATTTATAGGCTAAACCTGGCACAGTCCCTGAGGCAAGAGTGGCAGGGGCTGCAGGAATGCCTCCTGGAGAAAATCACAACGATTTCAAATGTGAGTTTCTGTAACCTGAGGAGGAGCCCTTGTGGTACTACAGGGTTCCTGCAGTCTGCCTGCCAGGAGGCCAGAGGGCCACACTTCAGAGCTGAGCAAAGGGCTTTGGGATCGCAGCCACCTCCCACGCTCTCCTGGAGCGAGCTGAACTGGCCCTGAACTTGGAGAGTTCGCCCCACAGGTTTTTGCTGGATCCTGATATTATGGTTTTGGCCTAACAGAGACCCTGTGCTTTAAGGACTGCTGTGCTCACACTTGCCTCTGGCTAGGGAGCCTTCAGACCCTGTTTTCTTTGGCAGCCAGCTGGGCTGAGTCGCTTAGATTCCCATGAAGATGTGTATAAAAGGAGTAGTAGCCACTGCCTTACCCCAGAAGACAGGCTTGGGGGTCTGCGCTCACCCAACTGCCGAGAGCCAGGACTTCTTGTGACTACCTTAACAGTCTGGCCTTTCTCCTTAAGTGGGCTTGCGTGCTGATTCGGCAGGAAAGAGAAAGCATTTCTGCTTCTCTCTGTTTCTGCTGACTCAACTCACCTTTAAATTTATAGCTGGAGAATTAGTGAGGAAGACGCCTTTGTATGGTCACTGGTACAAATGCAGCGATGAAGATTTTTTCTGCACTGGCCCCTGAAGGGGTACTGTGCACAGAGAAGCCACAATAGCTCTTGTGCCTGTGGAGAGGGGGCCACGCCTTTCTCCAGGCCATGAAGTGTTGAGCTAAACCAATCAGTATGTGCTGGTAGTAAGTGCAAGACTCCTAACAGGAGCACTGAGGGTTTTTTCTCCCCATCGTGGACTTGTGTGATCTGAGGTTCCCATGAGCAGTGGTGGAAGTCAGTCCCCAATACAGAATGGTCACTGTCAAGCCAGGTGTAGTGGGACCTTCCTGTAGTCCAGTACCCAGGAGGCTGAGGCAGGAGGATTGCAGGTTTGAGTCCAGCCTAAACAACTTGGTGAGACTGCCTCAAAATTTAAAACAGGGAGGGAATGTAGCTCAGTGTGAAAACCCTGTGTTCAACCCTAGTACCGCCCAAAAAAAGAAAAAAAAGGAGACAAGACTTGTAGGGAGAGATGAGCCTCACCAGGCTGCAGGCATGCCAGGATGTGAAGATGAAATTGATTGTTTGGGGTTAAAATGTCTTTAAGGTTCTGTAGGGCAGGTAGTGCCAATCACAATCAGTTCACCAAAGGATTTTTTTAGTCAATCTGTACATTGTCATAGGAAGACATGGAATTATAAATAACATGGCTGATTCTACAAGCCGCTCACAGAGTTGGACCCTTATTTGTAATTAGATTTGTGGGCTGAGAAACAGTCTGCACCATCTTGACTGTGGTACCTCCAGGGATGTGGCACACTGCCCGTGGTCCAAGCTGGGACCGCCTCGTTATTTTATTATCTCTTCTGTAGAAGAAGCTACGTCACCAGCCTGTTTCTCATTGCCTTAAACCCTTCTGGCAGTCATCGGGGAAGGAGGGTTT
This sequence comes from Fukomys damarensis, assembly GCF_012274545.1. Lineage (NCBI taxonomy): Eukaryota > Metazoa > Chordata > Mammalia > Rodentia > Bathyergidae > Fukomys > Fukomys damarensis. The sequence continues at coordinate 7,235,687 of NW_022900940.1, read as the reverse complement.
TTGTTCACCAGGGTTTGGATATCTGAGCTGTCCTGTGTTGGCAAAGATACAGTGATGAACCTGACCAGCCGTCTTATTTACAGGAAGCAGTGCCAAATGAAATTCGTAAGGTGCTCCTTTGTTTAAAAAAGTAGAAAACAAAACAAACACATTAAAGGTGCTAAAACCCGTAGCTTTTCCCGGGGTGTCTCCCGTGGCTTCCCTGTCTGCCTGTCAGGATGTTCAGTTTGGTATTTACCGCCACACTTCCTTGGGCAGGGAAATATTCACAGGACACAGGCGGCCCCTGCGTCACTCGGTGCGGGCACAGCCCCCAGCTGCCCAGCCCTCCTGCCAGATGCTGCCTGATCACGGTGCACCCCAGGATGGAGATGCAGCCGGGTAGCCCCTTACCCCGGTCCACAGCGGACAGGGGCTCTCCGGGGTGTCGCCGTGCCGGCGGCCTGCGGAGCCCCACCCTGAGACGTGTGCCTGAGTCCAGCCTTGTGCTTGCCCAGTCCCCGCCAAGTATGGGAGTCAGACCTAGAGACGGAGGGAAGGCCAGGCCAGTCCCACGAGGGACTGCACACACGCACGCCATCTCCCAGTCCCCAGTACATGCTCGCTGCCTCCTCATAGTTTACATGCAAGAGACAAATTCAAAGATAAAATTATTGTGAGTTTCAGGGCAGTGACTGCAGAACATTAATCCCTCAGTACAGTGCCCTCCTGAATGCAAGGTGCCAGCTGTGTTGGTTTAAAAAGAGAGAGAGAGATGGTGGAGAAGTTACCTTACCCTCCACCCCATAAATATAATTTCTACTAAGTGCTATGTAAGAAGTAAACAGGAGGTCAGTGCAAAGAAAGATCAAGATAGTGAGAGACTATTTTAGAGATGGTAGATGAGCAGCCTGTTGGGTGAAAAATCATTTAAGTGCTCCAGGCAGCGAAAACGGCATGTGCAAGGGCCCTGAGGTAGGAAAGAACTTTACTCATTGGAGAACCTGAAAGGAGTTACTGGGACTAGAGCATAGGACTGAGGAGAGTAGCATGACACAGGGGGTAAGATTGATGGAGGGCTCACAGATATTTAGAGTCAAGGATGAGTTTTATTCACCACAGGCCTCAGTTTCCCCAAGTGGTACTTACAGCTTTCTATTCCTGCCACCTTGGGTGTCTTTTTGAAAGGTGCAGCACAGCCTTTCATCTTCATCCCAAGGAAACCTTTAATGGAAACATTTAGACTTTAGTGAATTGCTTCTAAGAGGGACTTTTTGCCATAGCTAGGGACCAGAGCGGGCACATCCATGGGCAGTTAATCTTAAAATCGAAGCATTCTGTGCACCTTCCATTTGTTCCCGTGAAGTAGAAAAGCCTGGTGCCTCCCTCACGATGTTACTGAAAAGAACTCATGTAAAATTGGGGGAAATCAGCCTGCCGGAGGTGTATAAAGCTGGCTTTCCCCCCACTCTGCTGTGAGAGAAGAAAACAGTTTCTTGGGCTCATTAGGTGCTTTCTCTGGAGGCCGTGCCCTGCTGTGAAACTCTTCAAAGGGTGACTGCTGTAGGTAAGGAGCAGTAAAAGGTCCCCCTTCTGGCAGGGAGCAAGAGACCATCGGGAAGGTCACCTGAGTTTCAAAAACTGTCTTCATTTGCCTCAAATAGTGATACAGAAATTATTCAGACTGTCCAGAAGCTGTTTTTAGATACCTAGGGGGAAAAAAACAAAACAAAACTTAATATTTGGGCTATTTAATGGGATGTGTTTGTCCTGTATTTTTGAAATACATATATATATATATATTTTTTTTTTTTTCAGCCAGAGAAGCAAACTTTGAGTCACTACTAAAAACAAAGTCCTGAAAGGCCTGAATAGTCTTAGCAGTAATTAGCTGGTTCAAGTAATTGTGACATTTTCATCTTGTATATTGCAATGGGCTGATTAGTGCACCTCTCAGAAGACAGCTTTCTCTCGGGAGCTGTAATGAATGAATATATAAAATAACTAGGTTTCTTTGCACCATTTTATTATTTAAGTACTTACTGTATAAATGATTTTTCCCCTACCATGACAAAAACCATTTGTTTTCTTGTGAAAGAAGAACATTACCCTTTAATAAGATGAAAGTAAATGCTGTTTAAAATCAGAGTATTTTTTGAGAATATGAGTGCATTGCATTTTAGAACCTGGAATTGTCACCTAGGAAACATCTCTATAAATTTAGGGACGTTGGGGTTATTGGGGCAAACGCAGCAAGTTGACATAGAGCTCTCCCTAATGAGAGTCAGTTACTGTTGTGGGATATTTTTTTAGTATGTCCACGATGAAAATCTCCTGGAATTCCATGTGTTACTGGGGTTCTGAGGTGCTGCGCTCTCCCCGGGGTCCTTTTCAGGTATCACCCACCAGGTAGTGTGAGGTGTTGCGTTTACTGCAGGCACCGGAGGTAGGAGGAGCAGTGTGCTCTGCAGAGTTCGGGCCAGTGAAAGGTAGGAAAAGAAGGACGCTGCAGTGGCCAGACTCGAGGTTAATGTCCACTGTCTTTCATATCCTCCATTCTGACATCAAATTGAGGCCATTCTGTCAAAAAACTACTTGATTTCACACCAGAAGAACCAAGGATAGCATTCTCTGGTTCCAGGTATAGTGCTTAAAAACTGTTGTGGAGGGCTGGGGATTTAGCTCAGTGGTTCTGCTGTCTGCCTCACAAGCATAACGTCCCAAATTCGATACCTGGTACTCACCCCCCACAGAAAAACTGTTGTGGGAATGTGTCCTGTATCTTTGTAATTGTCAGGTCATGCCCACTTGCCTGACCATTTTCCTACGCACTAATCTCTTGCCTCACATGTACATGGGAAATTTTGAATGTGTGTATATGTTTTTGCAAATTTATGGCAAGTAGTGCAATATAAGATACATTGGAAATAAACTTTGAAGCAAAGACATTTTTACTAGAAAAAGAAGTCTCAGGGTTAAGGCTGTTGCTTCGGCTGATTTCTATCTTTCCGGTCCCTTCAAAGGTAACTTTTCTTCCTGATAGAAGCCACTTCATAAATAATCAAAAATACCTCCCACCCCTGTCTCCCAATTTAACCAGTGCTACAGCGAGGAAACTTTCACGGACGTGGCAAACTAAGTGTATGGCTCCTTCTTTCTTTGTTTCTGAACAATAGTAAGACACAGATAGCATTTACCACTCTCAGTATTTTTAAATGAACATCCTGTTGCATTCACAGTGTTGTACAGCTGTCACTAGTGACTTTCCCTAAACTTCCTCATTACCCTTAGCAGAAACTCTGTAACCATTAAGCAAACACATAACTTTTCATTTTTGTTGGTTTAACGGGGCTGTTTTCACTTCTTCTGAAACTCATATTGGTCAGTGGCCTGATTGTTTTCCTTCTGCCTCCTGCCCCACTTCTGCCCAAGTGCCCTCCAACTCTAATGCTGCAAATTCCCAGCTGTGCACTTGTCCTGTGATTGGAATCCCACCCCTCCCATCCATGGGCTGTTACACAGGCCATAGAACTTGGAGTTATTGCCCATCAGAGCCAGATTGAAGTTGACCTAAAAGCAAGCCTTTCCCGGGCACCAGTGTCTCCAAAACCCCAGAGCCTGGTCATGTGCTCGCAGTCATTCCGTTTCCTTCCCCCACACGCTCTCTCCTCGCAGTGTTTTCCTGCCCAGCTTCTGTCAGTTTTATCCACTTAGCTTCCTCTGATGAAGATGAAGGCTTTGTGCAGGAGGGTTACTCAGCCACATTCCATGCCTTGTGCTGGTAAGGGCATGGCTAATAGCTTTAAAATTCACTTAAAGAAATTGGAAACAGCAGGTCACGTGCGATCTTTGCCAGACATGTTGTTAATGACTTGATAGAGATGCTACAAGGACTGCCTTTTGGTTGCAATTATAGGTTGTTACGATTCTTGCTTTGCCTGTAAGTTTTTCCAACAATTATTTCCCAACAATTTGTTTCTGAACGTTGCGCGTGGAGCTAGGCTAACACATATCAGATTACCTGCCAGTTTCCTCCAAATAGACCGTATGTAATCGTCATCCTTTGCATGCTACCTTTATTTCCTTGGGTGCCTGTACTAAAAACAATTTTTTCCATAGTCTTGTACTTTAAAATTAGTATTTCCTGCTTTCAGGCCATTCGGATTTGACAAAGATCTGATTCAGGAGGTTGCTGGAAGATTGATATGCCATTACCTATCCACAAGTTAAAGCTTTATTCTTCGTGGTGCTTTCTTAACTGTATTTGACTTTGATGCTGCTGGATGGTATAGAAGGCACGTTGAGCTGTGGACGGCATGGATTAGTAAGCATGAGCTACCGAAAACCCTTTCCCATCATCGTTTTGAATTCTGTAAGGACCCCATTCTACAAAGAAGTTGAAAGAGTTGGGGGAAAATATTCCTTATTTTACAGAAACAGTGATGCCATTACAATATTGAATGGTGATGTTCCTGATGCTGCCTGTGTGTGTCAGGCTTTCTTCTAAGGGCTGTGTGAGTCTGTCCTGGGGTATCTCATTTAATGCTCACCGTCTGACGACGGTGTCTTCATTCATTTCTTTTGACAAGTGAGACAACCGAGGTCCTCAGAAACCCCGTTTCCATCACACATTTGGGAAAGAGGAAGAAAAGTTAGACTATATGCCTCTTGTGGCTTCATTGTAAAGCTCAGTCTGTTTCTTGAGCATGTTCACTCACTCTGTGTCCAGGTGCCTTCTATTCTCCTTACAAAGCCCAGTGGACTGAAATGAATAGACCCTGCTCAGAAGAAGTACAAATGGCCACTAAATACGTGAAAAAAATGCTCAACATCACCAGTCATTAGAGAAATGCAAGTTAAAACAACACTGAGATGCCATCTTACTCCAGCGAGAATAGCTATAATCAAGAAATAATAATACATACTGGTGAGACTGCAGAGAAAAAGGAACCCTTCTACATTATCAGTGGGAGGGTAAACTAGTCCAACCACTATGGAAATCAGCATGGAGATTCCTCAGAAAACTGAAACTAGAAATTCCATTTGACCCAGCTATTGCCCTTCTAGATATCTTCCCAAAAGAGTTGCAGACATTGTATTATAGTAATCATGTATACCCGTGTTTATAGCAGCGCAATTTATAATAGCAACATCTTGGAAACAGTCTGTATGCTCATCAACAGATGAATGGATAAAGAAAATGGTAATTATGCACCATAGAGTAGCCATGAAAAAGGGTACGCTTGAGTCATTTGTAGGTAAATGGATGCACCTTGGGGCTTAAGTGAAATAAGTCACATATAAGCTTAAATGTAGCACAGTTTATCTAACATGAGAAACCCAAAATATAAATAAAAAATAATAGAAAGTGGAGAGATCGTTCTCAATTGGAAAGGGGAACAAGAGATGAGGGGAGGAAAGGGGAGGGACAGGGGATAAAAAAATAAATGAAAAAATTGAGATAGGAGCTTTTACAAATGGAAAGAGGGAGAAGCAGGAGGAGAAAAAGAATTAAGATGTGTTGTGTACATGTGCCAACTGCCCAGGATGAAGGTAGTCATGATGTATTGCACACGCGTACTATAAAAATTAAAGTCCATCCGCTTGGATCACTACCGTAATAAGCTAGCACATCAGCTAGAATTCCTGCAAAGAAGCACATTTGGAGTCACTCCTTCTGAGCAGCCTGCGGTTGTGAATTCCTAGCTAGCTTGCAGGTTTTGCCTGTCTATACTGCCTGTCAGCCCGTGCATCACAGACAGGTTCTCAGCAGCCAGTTTCTGTATTTTGTTCCCTCCTGAGGCCACATTCCTCCCCTTCAGACCACTACCACATCTCTCTCCTGAGCTTCAGTACCTCCTAGCTGGAAAGAACCCCTGCTTGCTTTTCTTCTCTTCTGTGCCAGAGTTTGCCTTCCTCTCTCACCTCTCGGCTCTGCTGGCCACGGGCTTTCTGCCATCATGCCCAGCAGGTACCTTCTGTCCTCTGGGACAGCTGACCAACCACCGCCTTCACTGGACCCCGCCACTCCGCTGTGTGATCCTGTGACATTTACAGCTCCAGGCTCACCCCGCTTCTCTCTAGAGCCCAGATCTGCTTCCACCTGTGTATGGGCCTCCGTGCTGAGCATCCCCAAGGCTGTGATGTAAGTTCGAACTCCTGCTGTATTCTTCCCTCCTCTTCTACCTTGCTGATACTACTTCAGAGAGACAGAAGGGCAGTGTTCTGGATTCTTCCTCTCACCTCCCTCATTTCCGGTCCGTTCTGACTTCACCTTATCTTTCTTATCTTCTCTGCCTTTGGGACCTTGCCCCCCATCACCTTTGCCAGGGCTGTTATACCTTCTTCCTGTTATTTCCTACCTTCCCTGCATTTTCTCGTTCCTCCACTCTTTTCCTTTTCATTCTACCAAATGTTGACGTTTTGCTAAGTGCCTGATTTTGTATTTATTCCCCTTGTGAGATGTTCTGATGGCTCCCTCATGGTGGATATAATTCCACTTACTTTGTGTGAACTCCAGGGCCCTCCACAGCCTCCCCTTCTCTAACCTGGTCTGCCTGACCCAAGACTTACAAGCCAGCCATGTCATCTTGCAAATACACCGGGAATGTCCCGCCTCTACGGCATCTGGGATGGCCACTGGCCTCGTCAGCAGAGCACAACTCATCTTTGCACCGATTGGCTTGCACTCCTCATGTGGAGAAAAGGGACTAAGAAAATTGACCACCTGTCCTCCAAAGACAAATCAAAGAAAAGCAAAAGCAGAGTGCATGCATCGCTAAATCTGAAAACTAGATGGGTCATGATGTGTAGATCACTCATATCCGTATGGCCACCTTTCCCCACCTCCTTATCAGGTCACTGTTCCAAGTGACAGCAGGTGCCAAATGCATAGTAGGCCAGTTAGGTTTGTAGCTGTACCCTAAATCCATCCACATTTTGCTGCTCTGAGACTTTCTGTTGTGAATAACATGATCCGCCAGATTATTTACCTGACTTTATATCACATGCAACTGTTTCATGTCACTTTTTTCCCTTGGCCTTTTAAGGTATGTGTTTGCTTAATTATGTGACAGCCACTTTGCCCAGATGAGAGTGAGTGGCAGGAGATTTGAGATAGCAGTAGGCTGGCTGGCGTGGTAGCATCTGGTGAATACAAAAATAAACTTCCCCTCCTCCGTGAACACACTCAGAATTTGTGAACCCAGGGTACACTTCTCCCTGGAACACCCAGCAGTGCTGCAGCTGCAACTATGGGTTGGCAGGGCCTTCTGCTCACTACGTCGACTGCTCCTGCAGGAAGCTTCGTTGTGTTGACTACAAATGGGAAGAAAGCGACGTCAAGAAGGAACATCTCCATGGCTTCTGACAGAATGCTTCCTAATGAAGCTCTTCCTTTAGACCTCAGATTTTTGCTGGTGACGCTGCCCCTTCTTAGTGTGTTCATCCACAGCTCGGATGCCTGGTATCTCTGTGACAGTCACAGCAATCTTCCCTTCTTTGATTAACCTCCCGTGAGTTACAGAGTTTCATCTCCTCTGCGTTACAAAGCAGTGGCAAGGCACACGTGTTTGTCCTCTTTTGCTCTCTGATGCACTACAGCTTGATTTACTTTAAAATAAGTACCATCAAGAACAATTCCCTCAAGCCCTGTGGTGGCCAGAGAAAAATTGTATGTGTGTATAATGATGAAAATTGAAAAGCGGCACTTATTTTGGAATGACCAGGGCATGTGGGAGAGCTTTCTGAATCTGTCCTGCTGAAAGATAGGTGTGGTCTGTGCTCAGAGACAGGAAAGTTCAAGAGCCCATAAATGCTACGTTGCTATGTATGGTGTCTGCCACCACCCAAAGTCCTTTACCTTCATTGTCAGAGGGCCACTCAGATGAGCCCTATGGGTATCCTAGGGTACTGCCCCCTTTTGTGGAGTGTGTTTAGGTATTTACCTGGTTCCTGTTGGCTTGAACCGCTGGTGGTGCATGTGTGACTGTCCCATTGGGTGGCATGGGATTGTCCCAGGTATACTACCCTATGTGAACCTGTTAATTGAGCTTGCCCGGGGAACCCCAAAATAGAGGAGAGTTTGCTATTAGTAAATCCCATGGGTAATGAATTGATCCTTTTGGGACACATGATGCTTAAAAAGTGAAATTGAAGACTGCTAGATTTAAAAAAGAAAACTCAAATGTAAAAAGATGGGTAGTTAATCTGTGATTTGTAAGATGGCCTATTTGTATGATGATCACTTTGGACAAACAGGAGTTGTCTACTAATTTTTTAAGAGAACAAAGAGTTGAGATTCTCCAGGGGATTCATCTTTATTGGGTTCCAGCTGTATTTCCTTTTCCTGTGGCTTTCCTCTAAGGATGAATCTGGAGTTCTATGCTTTACATCAAAACATGTTTTCTTTTAGAGATAGAGCTTTAACAATCTAATGAGTTAGGCTTGCACTTGTTAATGTAAGATGCAAGTGCTCTTCAGATAAATTGTTAATTTAATGCAATTAAATAGACATGATACATTTCTGTAGGGAAAAAATGAGTTGATAAGGAAACAGCACGCTCTTCCATGCTCCCACCCCATACCCGTAACAGGCATGACTAATCAACCATCACACTCTTATCCTCAAGCCCACCTGTGGCTTCAAAGTCTTTTCTATGTGTCACACCAGGAAACCACTGCTGGTCAATTAGAGATGTCCTCAGCGTTGAAATCATTTGCTGTCCTTCCATATGGAAAATAACAGTTGGCTGGGAATCTGGGTATCTGTATTTTCTCCTGATGGTGCCTCTCAATATCTACGTGTGTTTGTGTACAGGCAAGGGGTTCTGAGGTTTGTTTTGTTTTGTTTTGTTTTTGCTTCTATGTGTTTCTATTGGGCTTTTTCCCCTTCTTCTGAGCCTTTTCGTTCTGATTGGATTTTCTCCAATGAGGCTTGAACTTTTAAAAGTATACTCTCTATATACAGTTTATCAACAAACAATTCATAAATTTTAATATTTTGTTCCATTTCTTTTTAAGGGTAAGAAATAAGAATATGAGGTTGGCTGCCCTGTGTCCAGCTCTCTGTCTTGTAGGAGAGAATCCTGTCATCAAGCCTTTTCATTGGGTTTCATAAATTGCATCATCCCCATTCTTTGTTGTTTTAAAGTAAGGGGAGACAATTATTCTGTGGCTGGATGTACCCTGGATGGATACTATGACTATTTACCCAACACACTGTGTGCCATGAAGGACCTGCAGGAGAAAGGAATCGTATACATGGTGTGGGGGCACAGGTGTCTGCATCAGAACAGACAGCCACATCCCAGCTCTGCTCTAACCTCGGGCAGACCACTCATGCAAACCCTGACTCCTCGGCTCTACGTTAGGAATCATGTGAGTGTCCAGTTCTTGAGCTGATTGTGTTAAATAAGATAATGCATGTAGATAAGCCTCAAGCAAAGGAAGCACAGGAGCTCTTTGTCATATTTGGGTGGGAGAGAACGTTATGGAACCCGCTGAGAAAGCAGTATGAACAGAGGGGCTCTGACAACTGTTCCCATGCTGGATGAGGAGTACAGGCACGGGTGGGACCCAGCTTCTCTAGACAGGTCCATCATCTAGCACAGTGGTGCTAGAAGCACAGGACACAGGATCAATTATGGAAAAGTCCCCCGCTGTTAAAGGAGCACTCCATTGAAGGGGTGAAATGTCACCATCCTTCTCAGCAAGTCCACTGTTGTCACAGAAGCTAGTCTGGCTGTGGGTGGCAGGAGAGGTGAGAGCTTTCTAAGTTGGGTTTGACATGCTGACTGGAGAGTATGTCTAGGAATGAACAGTATGTTTGCATTCAAATGATGGGGTGTAGGAGAGAACAAGACTGTAATGGGAAATCTGCTCTCCGAGCAGAGAGCCTTTTACAGAACCAAAGGTTTGAGGCTTCTTGCCTGGGTATTTAAGTGACACAATTTCAACAGAGGGCTGGATGGGGGTAGTAAAAAGATAACAAAGGGCCCACCTAGCTATATGTTGAGGGGCTGGGACCCCCAGAGGTAGTACCTTGCTGGCCACAATTTTGATAGCAGTGACTTCAACCATCCTGCATGCCTCAGTGGTTTCAGGATCAGGTGCTCTCTGACAGTCACTCAGAGTGACCAGAAGCAGACCCATGTGTCTGGTGAGGAGGAGTATTAATGCAGTTATTAATAGTTAGACCCTGGCCTCAGGTCTTGCCCCCAGGATGGTGGTGTGAACTTTTCCATAATTGGATTGCAGCCAATAAAATCACATTACAAACAAAAAGCGTTTATTGGGCACCTGGTGCCTGCATCTATATTGGGATTGTATTCCACTACACTGCACTGCCCTGGTACCTAACCTGATTTCCTCTCCTTTCCCCATCGTCTGCATTTACTCCTGCTTACTTATACTCCAGCTTCACCAGATACTGCACTTCAGCCATCTATGAATTGTGGCTTCCTTTTTATTGTCGAGTACATATGTGCCCTCCCTCACCTACACACTCGCATTTGTGCAGATGAGAGGAGATTTGTTGTATTCCTTTTGGGAGCATGGGGCAGGGGTGAAGTAGAGCAGGATACACAGAATTTCTTTGGGTTGCCTGTGTGTCTGGCTATGGTGTTTGAGGAAACGGAGATCAGGGCAGATGGGAAAGGCCTGGACGTGACAGTCCACAGTCTCATTACAGAGATTCCACAAGTGCTCCTGGCAGGCTGCCCGCGTTGTGATCCACTTTGCAGAGAAGACCACGTGCTGATCACTTCCCCAGTGGCCCGTCCTAGGCCACAGCAGGCTGTGGGTGACTGCCCCTGAGTGTTCTTGACAGTTACTCAGTGAGGCTGAGCATGGGCATACCTGCAAAGGGAACATGGTTGTCCACCTACAGGAGACTGTACTGGAAAGGAAGGGCCCTGGAGGAGGGGTTCTGCTAATTGCTTGAAAATGCTGACAAGCAGAAGGAATTTAATTTTTCCTCTTTGAGGGCCAAAGGAGCAGGGATCCTCTGAATGACTTTTATTTGAATTGCTGGGTTATTCTTATAATGATAGTATCATTATGAAATGAGGTCTTAAAAAGCCAGGACCACCTTCAAGCTACTTAAGCTCAAAGGAGCAGAAAATTCTTGAAGGTAGAATAAGATTCAGGCCACATTTCTTTGCCCACCCCACAAATACTTACGATAAGTAAGTCTTGACAGCAGATGCTCTTCCAGTGGTGAATTATATAGAACCTAACATTGTGCTCTGAGGACCAAAGCTGTAGGTTGAGTAATCATTTCTGTAAGACTTGGCCAAAGTGTGTTTCTGAAACATGATCAGCATGCAGTTCTGTTAATCTCTATTAATTTTTCAGGGGTGATACCCTACCCAGGATGCGCTAAAGAACAAAACCAACACAAGTCAAAAAGCTGGACCTTTCTTTAGACTGCTTAAAATTCTGCAACTGCTCTTGAGCCAACTCATGGAAACTTGGAAATCTTAATTTCTACAGAGGCTCAGGATTTGGCCAGAGCAATGCACACCTTTATTCTCTGTACTATGATTCCATCTTGAGAGAGCCATTGTTTTGGACCTCGTGATACTGTCTAGTCAGTTCCATGCTCTAAATATCATCGATAGTCAATAACTTTTTACACCAAACACAAATCTTGATTTTATGGGCTTTTTAAACTAGTAACTTTTTGCTTTCATTAATTTTGAATGTTGGAGAACATTTTTGGACACATACTGTCACCTCAGACAGTAGCCCATGCCACACAGGCTTTTAAGTGAATAATCCAAGATGATGGCAAATCTGTAAGTGTGGACCATTCAAGAACTCTTTTCCTCTGGTTTCAGCACATATGCTTTTTTTGTATTCTTGATGATGTCTTTGTCAGAGTATGTGTCCAGGGCTAAACATATAGATCTAGGAACCAGAGAGACCTGGACTCCTCTGTCTGTGGACCTAGCCGTGTGACCTACAGCTAGGTTCTTACTGTTGTTAAGTCTTAGTTTCTGTATCATGGGTGCAGCACGTTGATAGTTTTGACACATAACACTAACGCTGCGTGCCAGACAATGTTCCAAGTGCTGTTCATGGTGCAGAATTCTCATTCCAACCCCGCCTGGTGTGTCTAGGAATAACGCGATGAGGCCTTCATGCTCAGAGAGGAGGCAGTCCGTGAGACGGTTCACAAGAAACACTGTGCGTGCTCTCTGGTGCGTTACCCGAACTCGGTGTGTATTGTCAGCAGTGGTTGTAATAGTTACCTGTTGCAGTGTAAAAAATTGCTCCTAAAGTTAGCTCCTTGAAACACAAATGCTGAGTGTTTCACAGTTTTCTGATGGTTGGAAGTTTGTAGGAAGATTAGCTGCGTGGTTGGGGTTCAGGGTCTGTCACGAGATTTCACTCCAGCGGTCACTGGAACTGCTGCCCTCTGAAGGCTCAGCTGAGGTTCTACTTCCAGGATGGTTTACTCACCAGGCTGTCATCAGGAGGCCACAGTTCTTGACCCCGTGGACCTGCCCAGAAGGCAGTTCAAGATATGCCAGTTGACCTCCCCTACAACAAATGATCAGGGAGAAAAAGAGAGGAAATAAACAAGTAAGCAAATGATGGGGATTGCATTGTGTTTTATAACCTAACCTTGAAGTGGCATACCATTGCTTCTGATGTATTCTGTTGTTTGCACAGAGCAACCTTGGGCATCTTCTGGAAGAGAGAGCTACATAGAGGTGTAAATACTACAAGGCAGGGTCAAGCAGGCCAGCTTGGAGGCTGACTGCCTCAGAGGTGTTTGTGAGTGGTATTCCTGCAAATCACGTACCAGACCATGGAGGTGAGAAGCTGAGTAGAGACCTTGGGGAGAATTCCCTGGAATTTGCCACCAAAAATCACCAGCCTCATCAGTCAATATGTGGTGTATTTTGTAAACTAAGTGCAACCTGAGTGTTCCGCATGACTTTTTGTGTACCCAGAGATGGTGCCAAACACATGTATTTGTCCTTCTGCTGTTTGTTCACCCCACCTTTTATTGTAATATTCTGGTACGTATTTCTTGATCTTCCTCCACTATGGGCACAGCACATCTTACAGTCACTTTTAAAAGTATATAGTAACCCCTAGCTAAAGGTTCATTTCGTTACAAACTGGCTGAAGGCACTGAATTTATATTCAATCATCAGTCTGAGTGTTTCCCCCCAATTTTCTGGGGACAGATTCACTGCAATATTCCCTTAAATGGGTTTTTTGGCCTTTCTCTCAGGCCTGCATTTGACATTTTCTCAAGGATGTTTATTTTTTAATTTACAACTTTGAGAGGTTTATTTTATGAGATGGGTTTTATGCAACAAAATATAATAGGTTCAGGGCAGAGGGGGGGAGCCGTGTGAATTTGAAATTGACTGCCATGAGGAGGAATTATTCATTTCATTTGTGGGAGGAAAATGACAGCTAACGTGAAAGTAGAAAGGTTTCAAGTCTCAATTCACCGATGGAACAAATCGCCTTTCATAAGTCAGCATGCTTGGTGTTTTGTATTTGCCATAAATATCTATCCGTGGGGCTTTTGGAAGGATGTGATGAGGGTGTGATCTCTCACTAGAAGTTTCACCGGGTCTACTTGGTAAAAGCAGTCTTTTGAATTAAAACAAAAGAAATGAAGACTGCCTCATCAGAATATCAATGCCTAGCTGAGCTGGGCATGCATGTCTCTGTTTCTTTTCTTTTCTTTTTTTTTTTTTTTCCTTTTAGGGTTCACAGTCTCTTCTGCTTTTTCAAAAAGAAAACTCTTGGATATTCAGTGCCTTCTCTAGCTCATTCTAAAAGTGTAGCGGTGATGTATTAACTTAGTAAAGTGCTAGAAGCTTCAGTAACCATTCTGCCTAGGTCTTTGAGCAGAAAGGACGGTGGAAAAACTACCCTGCTCCCATCTTCACCCTAACACCCCACACCACTCCATTCATTCCCAGGCGTCACCCCTCGTTAGCAGCCCCTGGCTGAAGAGCTGCATTCGAGGCTGCAGGGTCATGAACTGTGTGCCGTCTACCCCTTGGTTCATTTCACAGCTTGCTTCTTTCTTTATATCTTACGGTTCATTTTCTCCTCTTCACTCACCAAGAGGGACCTTTCCCAGGACCCAAAATAGATGACGCTCCTGCTGGGGCTCTTTTGTTTCGTGCCACCCTTTTCTCTGGGACGAAAAGTCTACAAGGATGGCCGCCGTGACAGTAGCATTCGCTCTGGGCTTTCACCCTAATGAAATTTGCATTGTGAGGAGATGGACCTGCCGAGTTTTCACACAGGCCTCCTTCTCTGCAAGTTGGTTTTTAAATGAAGATAGAACATGAGAGGATGATCTTATTATTCAGGAAATTTACTTTAATATGTAAACCCCAAGGTGAAAGATGGAATTTGGTAAATGGAATCTGCTTTGCTGTTTTCAATAAATAAGGTAATTAAGAGAAGTGATTATATTTGCTTACTGAACGCCACTGGTAGCAGTTTGCTTTGGAAATACTGCATGTACAAAATCAACCTCCTAAGCTGGTAGAAGCAAGGAAAAGGGCACACCTGCTAAGCCCTGGGACCTCTCCAGTCTGTCTGGATGATGAGCTGTGTTACCTCTGACATTTTTCTCTGGTGATTGACTGTCTGGAAGAGATCGTCGCTGCTTTGAAAGTACCTACAAGGTGGGAGTGAGAGCAGGACTGAAGTCTGCTTGCCTTATAAAGGGGAGTTAGATGCACGAAGGAGGGAGTTGGAAGCTTTAAGGAGATAGGGTAGGATTGTGGTTATGAAAGCGGGCTCTGGAACCAGATAGTTTTGGGTTTGAGTCCAGGCCCTACCCATCTGTGGATGTGTGAGTGGTCTGTTAGTTATCTTGCTTCATAATACATTACCCCAACACAGTGACTTCAGACAGCAGCCATCCGTTATGTTCTGCAGTTGCTGGATGTCAAGAATCAAGAGTGGCTTAGCTCTAGGTTTCAGTTCAGGATCCCCCAAGGACAGTGGTCAGCAGACAGGGTTGGGGCAGAGGTTCACATGGGAAAGAGGCCTCAGTTCCTCAGCATGAGGATTTGCTTAGGATATTACACAATGAGCAAGTGCCCTACTTTGCTGAGCCTCCATTTCTTCATCTGTTAAGTAAAGGAAATAATAATGGTTCTGAGGGTTACAGTGAAGCTTGAATTTTAATGAGAAGTGCTTAGCATATCATCTGACTGGTGATAAACTCTCACTTATTATTACTTTTCATTTTATCCTCATCATGATTGTCATTTACCCTCTAATTCCTAGAGTGCTTAAATGGGTTCATCCATCTACAGTTCCTGTTGGGGGTTTTTTCCCCCTACTTCATCACCAAGAATTCTACCATTTCCTTGAATTTCATATTCTTTCTTGGCAGCCCACAATTAGTGCCCATCAGAATGTCAGTACCCAGACAGATGGGAGTCCTGCCGGTCTCCACTGGCTACCAAAACAGAGAATGTAGTGAACTACCGTTTGCAGAGACCATGCACAAAATATCAGCTGTGTCATTGAAGCAATAAGGAAAAAATTAATTCTGTCAAATGAGCTTTTGGCCAGAGATTAATAATGGAGTTTCAGGGGAAAAAAAAAAAAAAAAAAAAAAAAAGGGGGGGAGAAAGTCCCCCCTTCCTTAT
>NW_022900940.1:7170343-7219691 GCF_012274545.1 Fukomys damarensis | reverse complement strand
AAAAAAAAAAAAAAAAAAAGCACAAGGTGTGGAGCAATGTCCTCCTGTCTTATTAAGTAGAGAGGATCTCAGCCTACCATCCAGCGTCTGATGAGACTTTTAGAGTGAGTGTCTTCCAGAAATAAGGCTCTTGTGCACATGTGCAAGTTTACCAGTTTCCATCCATCCCCTCTAGCCTATTGAACACTATATTAAAAAGAACAGGAATGCACCAGGGGCCAACATGTTATGTCAAGGTTTGGTGCACATTTTTATTGGGAAGGAAATAGCCACTTGGTGTTCCTTTGTACATGCCAATCCAGTCATTCATATACCCACACATATTAAACTTCTGGTATTTATGACAATGTTCTTGCAATTCCAGCTTTCTGAACAATACCAGCTACCCATAATTTGTTTTTCTCAGCCATGATATAATCATTAAGTTGCAGTAATGAAGATTGAAGGTTTAATAATGGAAAGTGTTACAAATTTCAATTTAATCATTCCTAAATTGATTAGCAACTTTCCCCAAATGCCTGGCCATGGAAAAACAGGGGGCTAAGAGAGACAGAGTGCTGCGGTCCGAGTTTGATAAATGGTGCTTTGGTGCAGCTGTAATTGAGTTATTGAATTTACTCATCTTCCAAATGATGTTTGCATTGTCTCAGCCATATGTGTTGAGGGCCAGAGAAAGGTCATTAGAAGCTTCAGACCGAGGGCATATGTGGGTTATGGCAATTTTAAACAGCAACACTAAGGTTAGTCAATTAAAAGAAACACCCAGCAAGGTGTCTTGAAACCTCTTGCTGCAGAATGGCCAGTGTCGCAATCCCAAAGGCCTATTTAAAAGAGTCTGAAGATTCTGTAAGTAAATGTCTACTCTTGGCCTCGGGCTATTTAGTCCCTGACAAATGACATGGGTGAGCCCCTGCGGGCAGATTGGAAGGAAAGGACACCTATAAACAAATCCAATGATGGCAGCTCTAACAAAGCCAGGATTGAAATAATTAAATAATGGCACTGGCCGAGCTCAGCAGAGAGCTGTGGGTTGTGTTCTGCAATGCTTTACTAGTGTCGGATGGGAACTTCTTAACTTATCTGGCCCGCCCTCCACAGCAGGACCTGCAAGATAGTAAACCAGTGTCACACTTCAGTTTGAAAACATCCCTTAAAAGTCTGTGCGATTTTTATTTCTGTATCTGATAATTTATCCCTGCCTTTGTCTACAGTCCACATTGCAGGTAAATGTGGACCTTAATGCCACTGTGTGTCAGCATTTTATAAATAGTCCTTCAGTATTCCCATATACATTTATTAGCTGCTGTAGGGTAAATTTTTATTTTAATATGTGATTCCTATAAATCCATTAGAATAAAGTGGTAAATATGCGAAGCCTAAGATACTAAAAACCAAAAGACCATTTAGCCTGTGACCTAGGAAGACAAGTTTGGAGAACTGGACAGGGGAGGTGAGAAAGCGGGGAAAAGCAGTGACAGACAAGCGAAGGAGTCCCTGCCCTCCTTGAAGGTAAAACATGCAGAAGATAGACTGAGGCCCAGATGCCATTTGGCATGGGTGAGGGCCCATGACAGCAGCGTAGCGTGCCAAATCAAGCATATGATGAATACAACTCATGAGAAGCCATCTCAGAAAGCTAGATCTGCTTTATATACATAAAATACAAGTACAGTACTCTCTCCTTATCCTTAAAGGATATTTCTGAGATCCCTAGTGGCTGTCTGATGGTCATTACCAAACTCTATATATTGACCATGCTTTTTCCTATACATTCATACATGAATTTAATGCTTTTCCCATCTTATGTAAGCACCTACCCCATACTATAGCCATTATTTTTGCATTTTGAGGTGTGATAGCAAAACACACGAGTTGCTTTTTCCTTCACAATTTAATAGATAAAAGATGCATTTTTATAGATTTTAGCAACCTCTATATGATTTTTTTTTCTTTCCATAAATCAAAAACTTTCACCTTTTCATTTAGAGAAATCTTTTTATGCCTTCTCTTTGACATGTCTGAATTGCCAGCATCACACTCTTGCACTTTGGAGCCATTATTAAGTAAACTATGTGTTACTTGAGCACAAACATTGCAGTAACATGACAGTTAATATGATAGGGGTACTTAGAGACTAATGGGAAGGTAGAATATACAGTATGGATACTCTGGGGAAAGAGACAACACCCTAGGTGAAAGAGAGTGGGATTGTGTGAGATTTCATCATGCTATTCAAAATGGCACACAACTTAAAATTTACAGGAATTGTTTATTTTTGGAATTATTCTTTGAGTATTTTGAGATAATAGTTGTTTGTAACTGAAACTGTGGCAAGGAAACTCTGGGATGGGGGGACTGCTGTATCTAGAAACTCTGGATGAATTTGTTACGTAGATACTGTAGGAGGTTTTTAGGCTTGTAATAAAAAGAATACCACAACCCAGGCGATTAAAAATGGAGAAATTAGTTGTCTCAAAGTTCTGAGGCTAGAAACCTGTAGGAGAATCTCTTCTTGCCTCTGCCTGGCTTCTGGTAGCTTGTTGGCAATGTTTGGCATTCATTCCCTTGGATATACCACCCCAACCCTTCTTCACATGATATTGTCCTCTCTATCCACATCATCTCCCCTCTGTCCCTGTGTGCAAATGTCCCCTGTTTATAAGGCCATCAGTCACACTGCGTGAGGCCCACCCTAATTGACCTCATTTTTACTTGATTGCCTCTGTAAAGGCCCTATTCCCAAATAAGGTCGTATTCTGGCAGTTCAGATTTCCAGATGTCTTTGGAGTGAGAGGAACATAGTTCAACACATTATAGACTCTAAGTTTAAATTTACAAAATAGAATCTAAATTTCTCCTTCTTGCTATCTAGGTCAGTTTGGAATATGTTTAAGATATTTCTACTGCAGCCTAATTTTCTGGATGTTTAGAGAAAAGAAAGAATAACAGACACTAACAGTGGATCGCAAGATGTTAGTTTGCGGCTAGTTGATTTGGAGGACTTGCTCAGGGTGCATTGGCTGCCTAAGTTTTGGCTTGTGTTGAGGGTTTCAGATGACTTCACCTGGAGTTACAGAACTGACACCAGCCCTGTCTGGCTCGTCTGGATGTATGTGTAGTGTTTACAGAAAGGCTCATGAAAAAGCACATGAGCATCTCTGCCGCTTAAGAAAGACGTATGTAGACTATCCAGGCTGTAGAAGGAATAGGGAAGCCTAGGCTTTGATCAGTTGTAGCCCTAGATTCAGATCCTGCCACCACCTCTTGGCAGCAGAGTGACCTTGGTCACGTTACTGCCAAATGACCCTGATCATACACCTTCGCCTCCCTGGGCCTTCGTCCTTGATGAAAGTAGCGGCTGAAGCTCAAGTGAGAATGTTAGGAGCAAAGTACTTCACACGTATGACGGGCTTAATAAAAATTAAATCCTTGAGTAGCCCATCGGTTATATAGTCCCACAGCATGCTGATATAATTTTAACACTCATTAGCACTATACAGTTTACAAAGCGGTTTCACTTATTATTACATTTAATTTATAGGTATTGATTGAGGGACACTATCGAAATATAAAAATTCTTTTAAATTATTCACAACTGGTAGTCATGACTATGAATCTTCCTGTGTTCGATATTTTAATCATTTCTTTCAGCCAATAGCCACAGTTAGTAATCTTAGAGCAGATATTATACCCCAGTACAGGCGTAATCCCTGGAGGGGATTTTGTCTCCAGGGACTTTTGACGCTATCTGAAGACACGCTTAACTGTCACAACTGGGGTAGGAGTGCTGTGGGCATCTGCCAAGCAGAGTGCAGGCACGCTGCTAACCACCCGACGGGGTATGGCAAGCCACCCCTACCCCTATCGTGGAATTATCTGCCTCGGATGTCAGTAGACTGACATAGAGAAACCCTGTATTGAGGTGCCAAGATATTTTCATAAGTGCCCACCTTCCATCACTGCACCCAGTCAGAAAGTGGGTGTCACATGCCATGTAAAAAGTACTTAATTTCTTTCGGTCAAGAAAACTGTCTAAGTCAGAAACAATAGTTTCTAATGCTGTGAAAAGAGAAAGAAAGCCACATCTTAAGTCGATAAGCATTAATGAATACATACCCCTGGGGTACTGTGCTGCTGATCAGCTACAGACAGACCTAAGCACTCAGGTCACCCAACCTGCACAGTAAGCAAGCACAGAGCAAGTGTGAATTTCACTCAGAGAAGATGAAGGAGTAGAGCCATCCCCAAGAGCACTCCCCCTCTGGTTTGTTGGAAAACTGAGGTTACTATGATGCTACCTTCAAAATATCAAAATGGGGCCAGAGATTTAGCTCAATGGCACCATGCCTGCATCCCAAGCTCAAGGTCCCCCGCCCAAAAAAAAAAGCCTGTGTCTGGAGTTGCTCAGATCTCATTCATATTAATGTGCTGAACCCATATTTTAAGAAAGAAAATAGATCTTAGGGAGACTCAAGATGCCTAGTAATAATTACTATAGTCATAATATTAGTGGTAAATATTACCTCAACACTTACTGGGCACCAGACCTAAGTCACAAATTGGCAGACCTTTCTTTGGATTTTCTCTGCAGCTCTTTTAAGGGAGATACAATCATAAACCTGGAAAGATGGACCCCGCTTTATAAGAAACTCCAAGAGGTGCAGAGGGACTCATTGGCCACATGAGACTATGCTCACTCTCAGTGTGAAGGAGGAAAGCCTGGCTCCTGCTTTGTAGAAGGAACAGACTAAGTCTCAGGTATGATAGAGTTGCCAAGGATTGTCTACCCTTCTAGAAAGAAATAAGCAGAGGGCAGGTGAAGAATACAGGGCAAAATGTCCCATTTTACAGATGCACAACTAAGGCTCTGAGGTTAATAACAAGCCCAAGTTTGTTCAGCTGGTAAATGTCAGGGCCAGAGTTAAGCCAAGGATTGCTGGTTTAGATTCCTTGCTTAACGTCTGGTGTACATTTGCGTCAGTCAACAGAGAGAGATGGTTTGGGCAGGGCCTGCAGTTGTATTTATAGAAAGCACTCTCAACATCTATTTCCAGTCTGTCCCCATGGTCAGGATGCCTGTGCTGTATAATCAATTCTGAGAAATGTGGTTGGACTTTTACAACATGGGAGATAAGGGATTTGTCATCAAACATCAGACATCCCATACCTTCTTCATGGTTTTTTTTTATAGACAGTTACGTGCCTGACCACCATCATTTCCAAAATTGTTTTGACTCATAACATTGAGTGACCATATTTGATGGGGGTGAGGGGTACTTAAAACAAGGCAAATTATTATCTTACAGTTCTAGAAGCCAGAAGTCAGAACCTGTTTCCTTGGCTAGGCAAGGTGTCTGCAAAGCTGTGTTCTTTTTGGAAGCTCAGAGGGAGAATCTGCTTCCTTGCCTTTTCCAACTTCTAGAATCTGTCCTCTTTCTTTGGCTTTGGTCACTTCCTGTGTCTCCAAGAGGAAGCCACGCACATCTCTCTGATCTTCTTCCACAACCACAGCTCTGGGCCACCTGCATTCCACTTCAGTCTCTGTGAACCTGATTACTCTAGGGAGCTCATGTGAACTTGAACAGTACTGATCTTTTTGATATACTGTACTCCACTTAGCACAAGTACCTGTATTTTTAGTGAAAATTTTGTTCTCTAACTTTTGGAAGTGGAAAGTTGGTCAAAGAAGAAATAACCATAAAAAATGAATCCAGTGAAACAGCATTCTTAAATGTTAGCTGGGTTCTGCTGCCTGATGCTGGTCTTTCTGTCTCCCTTTGAGATGAACAGATATTTCCAAGGTGAAAGAGATAGCTTAGCACCCAACTAAGACCTTTTCATAATCTGGAGGATGGCAAGACATTAGAGAATATAAAGCTCTCTAGCAGTGTGACTTGATGTCACTTAAGGCCTGTCTGTCCCTGCACTACTTAAAAAAGCTCAGATGCTGATGGAAATGCTGGTAGAACATGTAGGCAGGAGTAGTGAGCCAGGAAAGAAGGTAAGTAGAGAAACATATGTTGTTCCTGGAGTTCATGCACATGTGTGTGCATGTAGGTTTGTCCGTGGGATTGAATGTGCAAGCATAAAGGGGACTCTTCTAGCCTGCTGTTTTCTCCACCTGGGCAGCTTCCAGTTGATTGTCAATTATGCCTCACCAGGTGGTATAAAAAGGCATTTTAATTCCCCATGAAAACCAGGATTTAACCAGGACTCTCTGCCTTTACATCAGGTGCCTGGTGCTTGGAAGCTGCTCATTAATCCCTCATTTAATGCTCTTGAGATCACCAACTTTAATGTGAATCTTCACTTCCTGTCCCATCTCTGTGCCTGGGGTCAGATAGAACATCAGATGGGGTCTGATGACAAGTCCCTGGATGATGACTATGGGTGATAAACTGTGGGTATCTTAGTGGCAGCTCCTACATAAATTCCTGAAGACCCATTTCTCTTTAGAATCTACCCAAATGGCCTTCTGGGGAAGAATGAAATGATGCACCAGTTAATATGCTCAAGAGGAGAAGAGACAAAAATCACTGTTCTTCTTCTCTTAGAGAATTTATATACCTTCCTGCCTGGTGTTTTATGTACCAGAATATTCTTTCTTCTTTTCCTTTGTGAGTTAAAACGGAATCCACAAACCTCACTGGGGTGTATGGTTTTAAACAAGAATTATGGTGAGGCAGCCCCTTTTGAATTCACATCAAAGCAATTTGACCCTCCCTAAAAGTCCATTCTGGAGTGTCTGTGTTTAGGGAGGAGATGAAGATAAGCCCTCATCTGCTGCTATGTCCTGCGTGTCTTTAATGATTCCCTTTGACCTTACTCTCCAGATCATCCTAACCCTACACCTAATGGATTCACTAAAGATTCCTTCTGGTGCCTGGATTCTCTCTTTAAACAAGGCCTGATCTGCTGACAATAATGAAGCTCTGTGTTCTAGGAGAGGTTTTTGTTGTCTTTTCATTGACAACTCTCAGAAACTCCTCCACCCCAAATGTCTTACCTTTTATTGTTATTCGTTGGCTTTTTGTCAGGACTACAGATTGAAGAACTCCCTAAAAGAACTCAAGGGGCCTCTGTCTCATTTTTACACTCTCCAGTTCTCCTGCCCAGTGATGACTGTGTTTGCTTATGGGAGAGAAGGAACTTGGCTGGTCATTTCAGATAGGATACCATATGTCAGATTTGTAAAATCTTGTTAACATTGTGTTTTCTTCACTAGAGAATTACCCTGTGGTGGGGGAAAATGGAACTGCCAATTATAGCAGGCTCCTGCTGTGAATAAACTCATGTTATAGTCCCAGACATCAGGCTGTACAAGGAGAGAGCCCCCAATTGCTTTTTCCTTTCTTCCCTGATAGACAGAGCTTTAGAGTAAAGCATAATTAGCTTGACTGACAATCAGGAAAATATAGTCTTTAGTATTTGTTTTTATTTTAAGGTCTCCTTGTTTTGGAGACATATCCCAAAGTCATTCGGCAGTTCATTGCTTCATGGAAAATTCAGTCCATTGAAGGGCCAGATTTTGTTTCAAACCTTGTCACATCTCGAAAGAAAGATAAATGAATCTACCTAGTGACCAAGGAAACTTATGGTGTACCAAACAATAACTATTAAAAAAGAAACCAGAAATCCCTGTGGCAGTAGAGCTAATAAATTTTTTTGAACTGGGTCCTTTGGGAATGTGGTTCCTACTCTAAGTTCTTAATTTTTATTGGGGCAGAGATATTGCAAAAAGAAAATCATTTCCCCAGCACTAAGCACAAATAACATACAACAACAATCATGGTTTCCAGTAGCTCTTACCTGATGCTCAGACCAGGTTAGCTTTATGATTATATGATAGCAGGAGTCTTGTGTCAGCTCTGGTCTCTTCAGAGGTTTTCCTTATGAAATGAGAAAGGAATAATTTCTTTGTTTGCTTGTTGGGTTTTTGGTTTTGGTTTTATTTTCCAAATCCGTTCTTTCAGTTCTGCAGCCCAGAGACTGGTGACACAGTGAATCTTCAGACAACTCCCTCTACCACAGTGTCTGTGGAAGGCCCTTTATTATAAGAGGACAGCTGATCTGAGGGAAAGGAAGGGGATACACCAAAAGGGAAGAGATTGAAGATACAAAAACTAAGAAATACAAAAGAAGGCACATTTCATCATTCATCAGATACTTGTTGAAGTAGGCACCAGAAAGTCAAGTGGTAGATGTTACAGCAACTCTACCTGTTGGTTCCTCTGTTCTAGCAAGGGAAAGATGATATATACACTGTTTCAACAGCATTAAGATTCATTCTGTGAAGGCCGGGATTTAGTATGTGTGCGTGTATAATTTTGTCATTCTGTGAAGGTTAACCCTCCTAGAGACAATTTGGTAACTGAAACTTGTGACCAAGTATGAAGTATGATCATGGTTTTTCACAGATTTAACAAAGCAGAACCTGAGTTCCAGATGTGAGGAATATGTGCATGAAGTGGTAGCATGTCATGATCAAATGGTTCCTGGTGCTCCTTGTATCTTGGGGACAAAAGCCTCTTGGTACTAAGTAACCAGGCATCTCCTGAATACTGTGTCTTGAGTGACAGCTTACTGCACCTGCCAGCTTGAGTTCTCTGCTACATGCTTTTGTAGCCCTTTCCTTCCTGGGTCTTGGTAAGGACAGGCCTGATGGAGGTCAAAACTCAGTAAACCTCAGCAGAGCAGGAATGCATCCATTTCTCTCCTAATAAGACAACCCCTTTCTTTGAAACTTATCTTCTCACATGTGTGCCAACTTTCCTTACACATGTCCATTTTCCTTTCTACTAACAGGTCCCAGCAGCAAGTGGTTACAAAACAAGCAGAGACACTAGTTTCAGAGTTCCTTCATTTATGTTATCAGGAGGATGGGTCCAGAGGCAAGGCTGACCTGGTGTGAATCCTGACTCTGGGCATAAGCCTCTCTCTCTCATAGTGAGTAATTCTCTGGCCAGAAGTTGTTGCAAGTGTCAGACATGATGACGTGTATGCGGTGCACAGTGACGTATGTACATGGTGCATTCCTGGTGCTTGGTGGCTCTTCACTGGGTGACTATAGCATTGGCTGCTGTGGACTGAGTTTGTACAGAGGGGTGAAGAGTCTGGCAGAAGGTCTGGCCTTGACTACAATATAAAGAAAACTTCCCAGCCTTAAAAAGAATGAAGTTATTTTTAAAGGTTCACAAACTGTGTGACCCCTTGGTGACAAAATTACAGTTCTATACCTCGAGGGTAAAATTACCATTCACATGGTTCTGAGCTGATTACTCTTCCTTCTAAGTCAAACTTTCAAAATCAAAAACTGGAGCATAAAGAACCACTTTACTGCAAATATGTAATCTGTTCAACATCTTGCTTTTTATACAATTGAAAGGACATAATATGCCAATTTACACACAGGCAAAAATGATATACAATATCGATGCGAAACATGAAAGATAGGCCCTAATTTTTCCTCTCCTTAATGAATATTGAGCAAATAAATAGAGCACTTTGAGATGGAGGAACACAACAGATTCTGTGTATTTACTCCATTACTCTAGCCACAATGTCACCCGAGAGTATCCGGGAGATGACAACCAGACAGTTAAAGACACTTGCGTCCTGGCCCTGCCACAGTGAATCATGACCCTTTCTCTGGCCGCCCCAGAGCTGAACCCCTGTCCTTGGGGAACTGCAGGCTGTGGATGGCTTTGCAGTTGCTGCAGCATGTATTTTTTCTTGTACATGTAATGTGTGCATGGTGTGGTGATGTCTGCTGTCCTGAGAACCATCCACATTCCTTACTACTGCCTCCAGATCTTGCTTTAAGAGTTGTCATGGAAAGTTTCATGCATCATGCCCAGGTGACCATGAAAACTTTCACGTTGGGGAATGCAGGTGGGAGTTGGTACCTCTGAAGAAATGGAGCGTCTCTGACATAAACACATTTATGGCATCTAATACATTCATGAGATGGTTCCACAGGTGTGGATTTCTCTGGTGTTTGTTTAAGGGGGAGAAATGTCCAAATGATTCCTTTTAGGATTTCCAATGCATGTTCCCTAACCTAGGTTTAAGTAGCTCCCTGAATTATCTATAAAATTGACTAAGAACGGCTGTGACATGCTGAAAGTAAGAACATACACATGGAACATAGGCCTGACTGATGATGGGCTCTTTTCAAGATATGCTATTTCCTCTAAAATAAATGATAGGATTTAGAATTTCAGTAATTTTTAGCTGGATAGGATGAGACCCAGCACTGCTGTCTGTTGATTGATTCATTCCGACACAAGCCAGCACACACTGTATGAGTAATCGTGAAAATAAAATAAATCCTTGGGTGCCTGCCTAATCCATAGGCAGGGCTCTATTGAGTTCATTTACCAGATGAAAACATTGACTGTTAATTTATTTCCTCATTCTTGGTCAATTTCTTATTAAAGAAAATGGTTGGCCTATCATGTCTAATATGCTCCCTGTGGAGAATTCTAAAATCTCTTTAAATCATAAGAAAACTATAGTTCCCAGTAATAGTCAAGATGGGTCGAGATTCACAGCCCCCCATTGTCGATCGTCCCATTTATTTTGGTCCTAATGAACTCTGATAGGTGAAAGGCTACTTAGCTTACGGATTGGCTCTGTAATGACCTTTAGCCTCCATCGTGGAAAAGATGGTCCCTGTTCATGTGGGACACGGCCCAGTGTCAGCACTCAGAATCCCTGGAGGAAGGTCGGGACGAATCATTATTGGCCCAGCGGTCATTCGCTCAACCATTCATTTTTATTTTTCAGTGACAGCGTTCATTTGTTCAGATTTTTTTCTTCTGTTGTTGATTTTCTCGATGAATAGACTCAGTTGCTCACACTGTGGGTGTTTGAGAATTGTCACGATGATGGTTTCTTAGAGCATCCATAAAAGTGTCACCTACTTTTCTTATTTGAAAGAGGATATTCAGTGAGCTCGAGCAGAAATCAAGTATGTGCTTCCATAGACAGACATCAAATGGTGATTCCACCCTTGCTATCCGGGTAATCCTGGGTGTGTTGCCTGGCTGCTCTGAGTTCCAGGTTTCTCTTCTGTGAAGTGGGAGTTAAAAATAGTTCAGACCCCAAAAGTGGTTTTGAGATCTATGAGATCATGTAGGTAAGGTTTCTAGTATCGTGCCTAGTATGTAATAGAGATACTCGGCAAATGCTAGTTTCTCAGTAAAACTTCAAAAAAGCATAAAACTGGGAGAAATTTTTTCTCTACATGGGAAAAAAAATTTTTTAAATAACTGCATTTATGGGGAATGGGGAAAAATAAGTCATGTAAAGTTACAAGATCCCAATGATGACTGTAACTGTATTGTACACCTAAAATGTAGCAGTAAATTTAATAAAGATAAAAAAATATTTTAAAAAGTAACTGCATTTAGCATAGGACCCATTCATAGGGAGCTGGTAATTTTGTTTGGATTTTTCAAAGCAGTAGATGAAGCCAGTGCTCAGAAGTGGCCAGTATGAGAGAGAAGAGCTGGCATCAAATCTGGGAGTGGTCACTTAACAGCTGTTTTGGCCACCTCCTAAGGACCAGAGCAGAATCCAACCATGAGTTTTCTTATCATTTTGATAAAGAAAGCAAAAGTACCCCAAGGGAAACAGTAAGCCATGGGTATCCAAACTTGTGACATGCCTGGGCCACACTGAGTGAGAGAAATTGTTTTGGGCCATATATTAACATATAGTTAATATATGTATGCAACAAAAATTCATTTATTTTAATATTTTTATTAACATTGAATCAAAATAGCACAAACCTAAGTTTAGTAATTAAATAAGAAAACTCATCTACTGAATAATAATAATAATAATAGCCTGTCTTTATAGGCAAGTTGAATACTCCTGTCTGTAACGGCTATGTTTTACTCACAGACTTACACGAGTGCAGTAATGTCTGATACTCGCTAGTTTCCAGTCGACTTCCTGCGGTGGGTACTGCAGGGAGAGTCGACACTGCACTGCATCCTCCCCTCCAGCGTTCCTTTGTCACTTATACACGCCGTGCTCCAGCACCACACAACTAAAGTCATGAAAAAGTTCACTAAAAATCACATAGCAAGCTGAAAGGTTTGCAGTCCTGTCGGAGGCCACATGTGGCGTGGCCCACGTACTTACTACAAGCATTGATGCGGATTACAGTTAGAAGGTTTGCTGTGTTCTGAATCCTTCACAGGAGTAAATGGATACAGATCAAGAGTTGACTACATTTTCTGCTATTGTGAAACACATTCCAGGTCCTGAACCCAATATATGTTTCTAATCTCCGGGGCAAAACCACTGCAAACTCTGCCATTCCCTGCATCTTCATCCATTCAGGCTTCTGTGACACAGTACCTTAGAGTGGTAGCTTCTAAAGTCTAGATTATTGCTCACTGTTACAGAGACTGCAACATCTAATATCAAGGTGCTTGCAGATGCAGCATCTGATAAGGGCCCACCTCCTGGTTCCTGCGTCTTACCTACTGGAAGGGATGAGGGACCTCTCTAGGGCCTCTTTTATTAGAATCCGAAATCCATCCCAAAAGCCCTCCTAACACCATCATATTGATGAATAGGTTTTAAAATAAGAATTTCATGGGACAAAAATTGCTCAGATGATAGCAGCATCCCTCGGGTGTTAGGCAGTGGGTTAGCAGGACAATGAGAAGACACCACTCACGGGACTGGGGTTCAGTGTGGACAGAGGACAGAGGGAGTCCCCAGAGGAAGCCTTCCCTGCATGCTCCGAATTAGTTCCCTCTAGAAGCAGAGAGCTGCTGTTGGCGCCCTTCTTCATTTGCCGCATACCATTTCCTCACCGAAACCATTTGTCTACTCCCGAGCCTTGACAGTGCTTTTAATGTGAGCCAAAGTAGAAATTTCTCCCTCCCCCAAGGGGCCTATTCCCATTAATTTTTTAAAGAAAACATTTTGTTTAAACATATTTTCAGAATAAACACATTGTAAACGAGGATATATATTGTGTAGTATGTTTTCCTTTTTGTTTTTCCCATTTGGGGTATAGAGAGACATCTTCTCAGAGTCCGCAAAAGAAATGCACGGTGCAGAGATCAATTCCTTTATGGTTTCTCAGGCTACATTTCCTATCGTGTGGGGCAGTATTTATGGCTTTGGTATGATTACAGTTGCCACTTAAGCAGTTGGCCTAGTCCTGAATGTTTCAGTGCTAAGAATATTGTGTGACCTACCCGGAGATGGATATATGGGCACCCTTTTTTCTTAATTTGAATTTTATATATGACAGTGTTATTCTGGCCAGAGACACAAATCTATGTATTGTCTCGTCAGTCATAAAAACATCATCTGGCTTCAGATTTTTTTTTCCTTTTCTTAAGTTTATTGGTACACTCTAGGTATACAGTACAGTTGCATTCATTACTGGGATCCTGTACTTTCACATGACAGGTCTTGGTTCTCATTCTTTTCCCCCTGTCCCTGCCCTCCCTTTACCCCCTCCTCCCCTCCCCATTTACAAACACTTTATTTCCATTTTTTCATTTTCTCATATTTTTTCTTTTCCCTTATTCCCTTTCCCCTATCCTTACCACTTTCCCTACACCTTTAGCCCTTTTCTTCCTATTTCACATTGTTAATTATCTCATTAGGATCTTGTGTACTGTTATAGTTTTTCACACCAGAGAAACTATTCAGTATTTACACATGTGTGACTTATTTCACCTAGGAGTACATCCTCAAAATGTATCCATTTTCCTGTGAATGACTAATTTCTCATTCTTTATGGCTGAGTAGTATTCCATTTTATAGAAAAACCACATCTTTATCCAGTTTCCAACTGATGGGCAAATGGGCTGTTTCCAAGTTTTAGCTATTACAAACTGTGCCGCTATAAACATGGGTGTGCATATATCACTGTGATATGATTCTTTTAATTCTTTTGGAAAGATACCCAGGAGAGGGATGGCTGGGTCAAATGGAACCTCTAGTCCCAGCTCTTTGAGGTATCTCCATATTGATTTCCATAGAACTTTTGAAGACATTGGCATAGGAAAAACTTTATGAACAAATCCTCAGTAGCACGGGAACTAGCAGAAAGAATCAACTGGGATCTCATCTTATTAAAAAGCTTCTGCACTGCAAAAGAAACCATCAACAGAACTAAGAGACAACCTACAACGTGGGAAACATTTTTACCAGCTGCTCCTCAGACAAAGGACTATTATCTAGAATATAGAAAGAACTCAAAACAATCAGCACCCCCAAATATAAAGACCCAATTCAAAAATGGGCATCTGAAATGAACAGACATTTCTCAGACAAAGAAGTAAAAGCAGCAAGTAAAATATGAAAAAATGTTCCACATCACTGGTCATTCGAGAGATGCAGATGAAAACAACACTGAGATTCCACCTCACCCCACAAAGAATGGCTGCTATCAAGAAATCAAACAATAACAAATGTTGGCGGGGTTGTGGGGAGAAAGAAACCCTTCTCTGTTGTTGGTGGGAATGCAGATTGGCTTCAGATTTGAAGTGGTGACCATTTATTTAAAATGTTAGCAGTATTTAGGGCAGACAGTCCTTTAAAAGGAATATCCATAAGTATTTCTCTATAAATTTTGATTGCCTCTTAGAAGAATAAGAGTGGCTCACTTGGGACTTTGTTTAGGATGAGCAAGGCCAAGATGAATGCTACTCTGATTTCAAATTTCACAGTAAGTGTTTGCCAACTCCAGGCAAGTCTCACCATCTGCCCTGAATTTTTCCACCAGTAGGGAGGGGTATTACTGTGAAGACAAAGGAAAACACATACAGACACACACCCACATACCAGTATTTCATCCTCTTAGCCTCCAAGGAAATCAACATTTACACTGAGACTATGTGGACAACATACTAGATTTCTACCTCAACACCATTCCAATCAAACAACGACCATCTTCTGATGCCTTGCATTTAGCTTTTCAATGTGTTTCTCCCTTCCACCATACCACTGTTTATAAGACACTCAAAGTGGTTATTATTTATGCAGGGCTTGTGCTCCCTCTGCTGGTTTTGTAATTAATAATCTAATTCCCATAACTATGCTGATGTCACCGGTTATTTTTGTGTATGGCATGGAATCACCCAAATCTGTGTATTCTGTTCAAACATCATCAGGAAAACTAGTATGGGTCAGAGGAGGACAGTTGGCCTAATGAAAATAGCAAATAAAATGTACATTTTGATTTGTTCAAACCTATGCATTTTCAAGAACTTAAATACAGTTTTGTTTTTATTTTTTTGATCCCAAAGAGTATAATCCATCATTGTCTAAAATGGCACATTACAACTTACCTTTTCAGAAGATCTTGAAAACAGTAACAAAAAAGGTATTCTTAGAGCAAGATGAACTATAGTTTTGCAGGTTGAAAGAATAGAAGCTTAGAAATCATATATGCTGAGATCCTCTTAAATCAAAAGCAGGGTTCCATAGGTGGCAGAGCCTTTACTTGTTAGTATCTGAAGTGTATTTATGAATTAGTTTTTATATCACATTACCACCATTTCTTAATGTCAACACAGCATCACATAGCCTATAAGAGCACAAGCTCTACAGTTGGGTCAACTGAGGTAAATTCTGATTTCAGCACTTCCTGGGTGATCTTGAATTGATTATCTCACTTCCAGACCCACTTTCATTTCTACAAATTGGATATAATATTGTAGACCTTGTAGGGACACTATAATGATTAAATGAAATAAAGATATGGTGATGATGATGATCTAAAACTAGCCTGGCGATTACACATGATGATTCTTTTTCCAATATGTGCATCACTTCCTTTCCTAATAAGTCAACCTGAAACTTTCTGTGAAAACTTGGAGAGCACCTGTCAAAGGATAGGGAAAATATGAACAAAGGGCTTAAAATCAAAGCTGCAAATTGGAGGAACTCCAGAAATAACCCAAGAGAGCATAGACATTCAAGACACGTGTCCTAGAGATGATAAATCAATCAGACCAAATCTTCAATGCAAAAAAAAAAAATCTTACTAATAACAATGAAGACTTAAAATTGGCTAATATCCCAGACTCAGAGATTTGAGTAAACATCCTTATATTGAGTATTCATATTTTTATGCTGTTGAAATTAGTTATAGCTATTTGAAAAATAATGCCAGACTTTTCAGGCTTGCTCTAGATCTGCCTTTTTTCCCCCCCAGTAAGCATTGTATTCTGGCCATCATTCCATGGCAGTAAATTTAGGTCTTCATCATAGTTATGATCAATATTATGCTTGGCCTGCTTGGTCCTGTCACCCCTTAGCATTTATAGGTACTACTCCACCTAGTTTGAAGTCTTATATAGTAGCGATTAATTTCAGTATCAGTTCAGCAAAGCAGATAGAAGAGGTCGATTTGGCATCAGGAGAGACTCCATGTCATTCTTCCCAAAGCCAGGTATCAGCAACTCTTGGCCTGTTCTCGTCATTGCCCATTTTATACCTCTTTTAATTGAGACTGATGTGGACACACAGCATGTCTCACCCTGCTCATGTGCTTTGGGAAGGAAAAGATAGAGGTGGCTAAAGGGGCTGTCACTTTCTTCTCTGCCTCTGAGCTTCTCTCTAATTCTCTGGCTGTGCAGACGTGGCTGCGTCTCCGTGGATTTATAGACTGGGGTAATTTCAGCCATGTGTGTAAAACTTTGGCAACACATATGTGATTGTGGCACCAAAGCCCAGGCTTACTGTCCTGCATAAGTGGCACTGTCATCTATATTTGTTTACAAGCTTGTTTTAAAATGGGGAGGGCTGGGGATTTAGCTCAGTGGTTTCGACACCTGCCTTGCAATTGCAAGGGCCTGAGTTCGATCCCTGGTACCAAATAAATAAAATAAAATGGGGACCCTTTGCTGGAATAACTCATTGTGATCTGATCACTTAACTATAATTTTTACCTGTCTTTTGACAAGCCTTTTGTACCCATGCAAATATTTGGGATTCATACTTTAAACAGTGTGGGCCTCTTTGTTGATTTAAAACATGCTAGAGGTTTTATAATGGTTATTTATATTGGCCAACACTAACCCTTCAGCAAATGACCTATTGATGTTGGACAGGGATAAGAGGTACTGAACACAATGTAGGAAATGGAAAGAGATCAAAAAGAATGAATATGTTAGCTTAGTAACAATGCTTTGTGGCTTTCATGGAGATCAATTGTGTATGAGGCTTTCAAGATTGGGTAATTTGGCCACACTTATGGGTATTAGGCATTCTGTTCAAGGAAATTTAAGAGAGTTTTTCGAACTGTGCTTTGCATTACAACATCAACATTGTTGATATTACAAAATCATTGTGGACTATATAAAATTATATGTAACTTCATACATGCTTAAAGAAGGAAAAAGTGATTGTGATTTTTTTTTTTTAAAGAAAGCCTAACAGCCATGGGTGAAGCAATTGCTTCTGTAAAATAAGTCCGTTTCTGTCCACTAGTTCCAGAATTAGCAGTGAGTTCACTCTGATAGGCCTGGCTGCTGGAAAAGGAGAGACACTCACTTTCTCCTGCCTGTTTTCTCTCTTCACTGCACTCCTTTCTTTTCATTTATTCAATGGCACAGTGTCAGGTTTTTCATAGCCTGTTTCCTATGTCATTTATCACTGTACAAATGTCAGATATGAGACAGAAGAACACGCATGTTTGACAGCTGCCCAATAAATTATGCAGAAGACCAAGTTAAGGACAACTGCTGTGGACTTTTGAAAAAACAGATCTGTGTCCAGTTAAAGAATTTCCTTTGAAAGCTTGGCATCAGTCGCCACCTCATGAATATTGTTGAAAATACAATTATTCAACCATATCCATTTAGTAAAGTGGGAGCCTAGTTTTAAGGAGTAACTCAAAACTGGGAACCCAGTAAAATCTGCCCCACAAAGAGAGCTGAAAGGAAATGGACGTGCTTTGGAATTCCAAGTATTACATAAATGCATGAATAACAACACCAGTTGGAGTGCAGTGAGATGATCCTGGAATCCTCGTGAACACAGAGCTCTGTCTTCAATGAAATTATATAAAGATGCAAATAGAATTACCTTGCCAGGCGCAGTGGTGCACATCTGTGATCCCAGCACTCGAGAGGCTGAGGCAGGAGGATCACTGTGAGTTCAAGACCAGCCTGGGGTTACACAGTGAGTTCCAGGGCAGTCTGAACTACATAGTGAGACCCTGTCTCAGATAGATAGATAGATAGATAGATAGATAGATAGATAGATAGATAGATAGATAGATAAAGAAAGAATAGAATAGAATAGAATAGAATAGAATAGAATAGAATTACCTTGCAAAGTTAAATTACATACTCCTATACCAGTTTTAGAGAACTCTATACTATAGCAGTTTTGTGATTTCTCAGAGAAAATAACAAATTGTTGTCATTGTGTTGGTGGAAGAGGATAAAAATGTGTTCACTGGTCAAGTTTAAATCCACGTCCTCGCTCCAAGCCCTACTAGAAATCCCACTGCTAACCTGCCATCCACTCTATCTTTGCTTTCATTTGTGCAGCTCCTGCCATGCCCCAGGATTGTGAACAGTTGGGCCATCTGTCTTTGGGTTCCATATTCAGGGATTCAACCAATCACAGATGGAAAGTTTATTTTCTTTAAATGCATTCTAGAGCTGGGGGTGTAGTTCCATGGTAGAGAGCTTGCTCATATGTACAAGGCTCTGGTTCAATCCCCAATGGTACAAAAAGGCGGGGGAAAGCATCTGTACTACACATGTACAGACTTTTTAGTCATTCCCTAAACAAAAATCTAACAACTACACATTGTTTTAACATTGTATTAGGTTTTATAAGTGGCCTAGAGATTATGTAAAGTATACTGGAGGTTGTGCATAGGTTCTATGTACTTACTCTGTCATTTTATATAAGCATCTGCATATTCTGGCTTATGCTGGCGGTCTTGGAAGCATCCCTTGCAGATATCAAGGAATGACCATGTTTGGGGGATAATAGCTTGAGATTAAGGACTTACTCTGTAGTGGTGGATCCGTGCTACTTAAGAAAATGGGCTTCCCAGTAAACAACTTGAGCACATTTATCTTTAAACTTATGTTTATAGGGTTGCATTGTGATGAGAGCTTGGGTGTCTGTGGGATTCCACAGACAGAAAGCTAATGACCTAATATATATTATCAAGTGATTACCATGTGAGACATTTACCTGGCGTCAGCAAACAAGTGTTTTAAGAAAGGGAAAGTGATGTTTTAATACAAGTGGGTAAATGTGCTAGGGAAAGAAAGAGGCTTTACCTAATCTTGTAGCAGTCAGGCAGGTACTTGGTAGCTTAACTCCTCTTTGAAACTAGTTTTGCTTCGGCATTTTTACCCCATTTATTTACTGTCTTAAGTGACCACGTTTGGCATGTCTTTGCACCATGACCAAAGTGTCAGACTTTGGTCTCTGTTGGATTAATCAGTGTGCTCTTTGATCCATGGCATGTGTTCCCCAGAGACATTTAAAGTCAACGTATTCAGCATTTGTGGTCTGCCGGTTGAGAATTGTTAAGTGAACTGATAGACTGGTTTGAGTATTTGCATCCCCAAGATGTTCCTCCACACCCCTTTCACACATTTGTGCTCAGATCCACTCCCGACAACACAAATACTGACGGTACCCATCACTCATTAGCAGTAAAAATTTGAGAGCAATTATTTTTTTACTGTGCTTGCCCTGAAAGACACCATTAATTACTTTATTGCCTGTGGATTTGAGCCAGTTTCGGTGTCCCTGGAGTCTGCTCCCCAACCAGCAAAGTATTTGCAGCTCCGAGGAACACAGCACAGGATGTCAGCTGGCAAGCAGGATGCTGACATTGTCCTCTGAAGTGAGACGTCAAGGCTCTGCCTGCCTTGGCATTGGATCCCTCCTGGCTTGGAGTCCCCAGGCCAGGACTGGCAGTGATGGTAGGTTCTGGGAGGCCTCCGTGCCATGTCAAGGCAGGTGTTTGTGAAGTTTGGAATGTTTTACATATCTTTTCTAAGAAAAAAAAATCACCATAGAAATGATCACAGGGGAAGAACTATTTTGAGTGTTACCTATCTCATCCTAAGGGACAGACTTTCCAGTCTTTTCCTCTGTAGTGCTGATCTTTCCCACGTGGGCTTGACCCAGCGAATCATCTCAGTGTTGCCGCTCAGTGGCTGTTCTTCTCCCTGACTCTAGTTAGAAGAAATACCAAAAAGCCTTCAAGAGCTTAAACTTAGTTCCGAACGAGCTTGACCATGACTTTGTGCTTAGTCTGGTAAAATCCACACACCATTTGGAATATATGTGTGTCCGTAATAGAACTGGGTTATCCCTTTACTGAAAATGTATGGATTGTATGACTCTTCTTCCCCCCGGGATAAACTGAACTGTGCCTTCCTAACACCTCTCCTTACACAATGGGCCTCACTGTCTGTTGGTTGCATGTCAGCATCATCTCAAGTCTAGCAGCCCCACACCACTTGGATTTGGTACATATGTTACGCCAGGGTGTGTCTTCACAAGCACAGCACCGTCCATTTTAAAATGTAAGTTGAAATGACATAATGGCAAGTCTAGCAAGGGCTTGAGATTGTTGAATGGGCTTTTTAGGATGAAGAGGAATCACTGTGGAGAGAATGGGTGAGATGTAGGTCCTGCCCGTGTAAGACAGTGACACGAAGTGGACTTGCTCCGGGGTGGGGAAGGCACTATTAAATAGGAAATTATTTTAGGAAACACAGCCAGTGTAGTACAACTGAGCTGACTTATTTTCCTCTTTGGAATTAATAACAAGTTAACCTAGAGTAGAGGAAAAGGCCTGGTCCCTGCAGTGCCTCCTGGGGTCCCTTCCTCTTCTCCCCATCTTCCAGAGGAGTTGCCTGAAGCGCTGGTGACTGGAGTGAGGATTTGACTCCAACACTGTCTGGGGGGCTGGATTTATTTTCTTTTTGTTTTATCAACAAAATTGATTTTCCATAAATAGCATATGGCTAGTACTTGCACTTCTTGCAGTTGAGGCTGAAGCATTAGTCAATGGAGTCAACATGATGGAGAGAGGGCCTATATTTTTCTATAGCCTGGGTCATAGGAATAAAAGCCCAGGTTGCTGCTTATTATAGTTTTACTAAATGATCATTTCTAGCCTATACTGATTAAATTACATATTCAGTTATTTTTTTTTCAATTTAAGGACTGGTTATATTACCAAATGCTGTGTAACTTTACACATCACTTAGTTATTTAACAGTGAGGCACAGAGTGTGATTAACAATGTGACTGGCAGAAGAAAGAAGCAAAATAATTATTTTTTCGATATACAAGTCCTCATCATGACCCACAAATCAATATGCATCCAGGGAGGGTTTGTGTCCTATGGGTTATGAGCTTCGGGGTGGCCTCCCCTCGTTTCCCTATCAATGGAAAAGCTGGACACTTGGGTTGGCCAGGGAGGTTTTAATTTCTTTCTCTTTTTAAAGACTGATGTTTAACTACAACCACTGGGACCTAAATCAGAGCATCCAGTACCCAAATATGAATATTAATCAGACACCAGGCCATGGAGTTCCTCGCCGAGTTTGACAGTTTAAAGGATCAGTTAGTTAATTAGAAGATGACATGGCATGCCGGGTCCCCTGGCGCTGTCCTGCCTTCTGTCTCCTCTTTTCATTTTCCTTTTTGACAAGTTGGATTACATCATTACTTGTAGTTTCACTTGTTAGACCCACCACGAAATGAGAATATTTTCAGCTTTAATTATCTCTGCTTCCTTCCCCCACCTCTGTAGAGACCAGACTTAAAATGAAACTCAAAGAAACATACAAGAATTGAAAGTTCAAAGGCCCATGGAAATCAGCCTTCTGACCCCAACCACACCGCTTTGCGGGGCGAAAGCGAAGGTTCTTGTTAGATTGGAAACTGGGTTGCTGTAGTCATGGTGACTGCTTTTCACTGTGAAGGTGGGCTGTTCTGACTTTTGTGCTGTAGGTACGGACGCATTGTGTCAGGTATCCCCATGGCTTCTCTGGCTTGAGATGGCAGAGCTTCTGAATGTCTTTAGGGGCTGACCACCAATTATATCGTCCTGTTTCTTACCCACTGCTGGTTGCCAGATGTACCCCAAAGTCTGGATAATTCTCTTCTAAATGGTTTTTCTTACCCTGATAGACAGTGTGACTTTGGTCTGTATAGTTTTCCCTAGAAGGAAAAAATACGGCTCAGTGTTTAGCTCTTTAATGAAGCTTTTTCTGATTCTCTCTCCCTTTTTCCTTTCCACGCACTTGTTGTCATGGCACATCTAAAACTTAATTTCATCTTTCAATTTACATGTCTGTGGGCCTTCCTGAGACACGGAGCTATGTAAGAGAAGGACTAGTGTTAACAGCAACCCCGATGGACATTAATAATTTTAAAAATTAGTAAGAAAAGAAGGAAAACTAAAATCTAGTGAGCGTTTGTCATTAATGCTGTTAGCCAACCACTCTACTCAGTAATTCAGTGTCAGTAATTTTTCATTAATCTTCACAACAGTCCCATGAAGTTAGATGAGGACTTAGGAAGTCACAATGTCCTGTGCTAAAAAGACTGACTGGAAGTTGACATAAGGCAGCCAGATCCGAGCCGCTGCCCACCCCCCACCCCCACCCACCACTGCTGAACCTTATCTGGCAGGTACTTATTTACAGGTGACGAGGAGGGTGTATTTAGATGTCAGAGGGCAGCTGTAATATGCTGTGTTCCTACTGTCAGTATAAGGAGACAGAAGAGATAAGGTGGATAAAACTGGTCTCTTTGCTAGGTATTACGCTGCCTACTGAGGAAAATGACATCTGAGGTATATCCGCATTTATTTAGGAGTCAAGAAAAAGGAGCTGTCATGATCCATGGAGATCAGGAATATGTACTGTTAGCAGGACCAGGGTGGAATTAAAGAGCAGGTGATTCATCAAGGTCAAATGTTACAGGGAAGTCAAGGCAGGTGGTGTGTTTTTGGAAGAAAGGACATTAACATGGTAGCCAAGAGGGTGGGGCTGCATCTCAGTTCTACCACCAAGTAGCTGGGCACGAAGCCTCTAATCTTCTGGGGCTGCAACTTAATTATTTTTAAAGTGGAAGTGAAGCTTGGACTGTGGCCCTCTTTTTCCTTGTGCTTAACTGAATCCTTTCAAAAGGCTCTTCTTGGTTGTGATGATTGAGAGCTCATCATGGCTCTAGACTGGATAGTGTGTGGAGTGTTTGGCTGTGGGAGGAGGGGCTGGGAGGGCAAACCAAACCACATGAATGGAGGTGAGAAAAAGGAACAGGTTAGTGTGACCATTGAGAGATGGTAGTACAAGGAAGGAGGAGGCAGGTGGTGCCTTGACTATTCGAGTCTTTAATATGTCTCTGGAAACACGTGCTTCTGTGGAGTAGGGAGCCAGCAGCAGGAGACTGGGACAAGCAGCTCTGGCAAGGAGGAGGACCAGGACCATCTGGGAGCACATGCCTTTCAGTCCAAAGAGCCAAGCTCTCAGGGAGGGAGAGAGACCTCTGTTTCTTCTGTCACTTGAGGAAGGGAGCACAGGGGAGGGGAGGGCAATCCAAGCACGTGCAGTTCTGAAGGGCTGTAGACTTTGTTCTACACCCATAAAAACCACAGGCGAAGGGAAGTTAGCAGAGACCAATTAATGGATTGCCCAAAATTGTCTCTTTTCAGGAGGTAAGCAAGAAGTGGGAAGAATTCCACACTAGTACAAATGGAAAGGAAATGACCATTCAGTTGGTCTTTGGCATTTTTTCCCCTTTAATTTCACCAGTCTGTGGAATCCAGATGATGGAGTGCTATTGATCTTCTATAGAGCACAAGATATGATTAATAATTGGCTCACGTTGCACACTGGTGGGCCCTGGTAGGGCGTGATCAGGAAAAGCTTTGAAGGAGCAATCACCGTGTAGCTCTGTTCCTCTCTCAATTCAGTGCCTCGCCCCAAGGTGGGTCTCAGGGCAGGCAGACGGAGGTGGAGGGAGGGGTGACAGTCCACAGTGCTGACAGGGCACTTCTGCTGTGAGAGGTGTACAATGAAATAAGCTGCTCATGTTCCTTAGTTCGTTCCAAAAAATAAACGGTGGTTTCTGAGCACCCCACTTATCAGCTCTCTAGTTGATGTTACCCAGCGCACTTCTGCCTGCCCCTATGGGCGGATCACCTAAAGATGTAGAGGTCAAGGCATCAAAACATTTGGACGCAGGTTAATGGGTTTTACACCTTTGTATCTCTCGGATATTACTGTTTCACTTCAGAAAGCTCACTAATATCAGATATATCCTATGAGGGACTGTTTTAAATCACTTCAATTTTCCTTGCCCCTGGGCTTTGGCCATAAGACCAGAATCCTAAGTGAATGTGTTGCCAGTGATCTAGTGTTTTACTTCCCCCCATTTATAGTAGAGGGAACTTTATTAGCTTTTGGACACACGTATATCAGTTTTAAAGATTAAGTACAATGTCAATAGTTCTTATCTGGCTCTGAAGTATACCGAGTTGTTATACTTTCCCAGAGAATGTTAAAAAATTAGGATTGCCATTTGTGGAAGCATTTTTCTCTTAAACCATTGGTCATAACGGTGTTTACTTATCCTCTGAAGTGCTGTTTTATATAGAGAGTAAATCCAGGGTAGAAGCTTGATAAGTAATTTCAGACTTGGTAGCACATGAACCTTATAGGTATGAATGAGTTATGAATGAAGCCTCACTTTGCAATGTTTTTTTTTTCCCCTCAAGTAACTCTCCTTTGTTGCTACTTGTTTAACTTCAGAGTGACTTTAAAACACTGAACGAGCTTCCTTTAGTGCCCAAGTCATCCATCCCATGCGTGCTTCTCCTGCTCTCCAAATTCCTTCAGACATCTACAGCCAAAGTAGCCAGAGACTCCATTAGAGGCTGCTGGAAAGGATGCTGTGCTGTAAGCCCACATTTCCCTCTGGTTCCAGCTTGGGCTTTCCTGGCTCTGCCCTAGTGTTACCTCACCATTTTATGTCTTCCCCACATTCGGCCCAGTACATAACAGTCACAGGCCTCTTCCTCAGGCATCACTTCTCCCTCGTCTGTCATCCACCTGTAAGACTGTCGTTCCTGAGGACTTCTCTTTCCTAGGCACCACAGCCCCGTCCCCCAACTCCACCTCTCAAGCAGCTGTCCTTTTAGGGCCGGGATTTAGCTCAGTGGTTCAGTGGCCTGCCTTGCAAGAAAAAGGACCTGAGTTCAATCCCTGGTACCAAAAAAAAAAGAAGCTGTCCTTTTGATGCTCCTCAAATGTGGATACAGCCTGGATTGTTCACTCTATGTCTAAATTCTCTGAATATTACAACTGCAACTATGTCAAGCCCCCAGCAGCTCTGTAGTTGTCTCAGTTGGGGTTTGGAGACACCATCCTCCCCCTCCTCTCCCTGTGTGTCTCTTCTCTCAGGGTCTCGGACTTCTCCTTTCCCCCTTTACAGAAGTATTAAGCTCCTGTGTACAGACACAAGTTCTTGCAGTTTTTGTACACTCCCTCAGCTGATATCATGAGTAGTACAGAGGCTCAGTAAGTACCTGCTTATTGATGAATCACTGTAATAAAGCTACAGTGGGATTTCTGTCCTCAGGAACCTGTAGCTTTCCTCTTAGAAGGAAAGGGCTGGTCATAATCACTGCGGTATCCCAAACCCACATATATGATATATAATAATTATATAATTACATATTATAATATGTATGATATATAATATATATAAACCATTTCTGTATGGTCTTTGCCCATGTGAATTAAATGACTAGAAGGATGGATGGGCATGCCCCAGAAAGCTGGCACAGTAGAGAGCGCACTAAATGTTCTGGCTAAGCAGCTGGGAATTGGAGATTGGTGTTGATGGGGTCGGCTTTCATGAACATAGGGTTTGGATGAGGGGAGCTCAGTTTTCAACAAGCAGAGGCCTGTGTGGAGGACAGTCCAGGTAGCATGAGCAGGGTCAATAAATGCACAGTGGAACAAAAGGAATGGGGTCATCTACCAGAAAGCAGACCCAAGCACAGGGAGGGCATGGAAGCTAGACAGAGAATGTTGGCAAAATGTAGGAAAGTTCCC
Organism: Fukomys damarensis; assembly: GCF_012274545.1. Taxonomy (NCBI): domain Eukaryota; kingdom Metazoa; phylum Chordata; class Mammalia; order Rodentia; family Bathyergidae; genus Fukomys; species Fukomys damarensis. Next base: position 7,193,580 of record NW_022900940.1, on the reverse strand, counting down.
AGTGAGGCTGGAATTCAGTGCCAAGTGGACATTCATTCCAAATGTGATAAAACATGATGGGCATCAGAATTGTGGGGTATGGAATGAGCCTTTTTTTGAAATCCATATGATTATTTTCATAGTAATTTTGGGGTTTTTGTTTTGTTGTTGGTTTGGTTTGTTGTTGGTGCTGGTAATTGAACTCTGGACCTTGCGCTTGTGAGGCAGGTGCGACACCACTGAGCTAAGTTCCTGGCCCTCATAGTAATTTTTCATACAGCAAGTATGAATTTTATTTCAAAGACACAGTTAAGTAATACAAATAAATAACTTTAAAGAAAAATACTGTGTAAATAGTAGTACAGACCATTTGTGAAAGACCAAGGTGGCTCCCTATGGCTGGATGTTGGAAATGTACAAATAGAGAAATGACAAGACTCCACGTGGAACGTTGCTGCTGAAATGTCACTGGGCTGAGGTCTGAGAGGGGGTTGGAATGCAGCAGCTGGGAAGCCATGGGGGACTTGGCTGGAGTGGCTGGTGTCCTATGGTGGTGGCAGGTGGCTGCTCCTTGAGGACAGGGACTGTGTGCTTCCTTTGTCACTAAACAGCAGCGCTTGGCTCCTGGTAGGTGATTAATGAGCAGTGAAGGTGGAAGGTATGGGGTGAAGGTTGTTTTCCACCCATGTCACAGACGTCACCACTGCTGTTCTCCTGCCGTCCCTGGGCCCTTGGTGGGGTGAGGCGGGGAGCAGCCTGATTCCCACGCCCCCTCGTGAAGTGAGCTCACAGCACACACAGCCTCCCCTGCTGGAGGCGGAAGGTGGCCCGAACAGGCTGAACCACGGTCTCTGCTTGTGGCCTCCCACTGAGGCTCTTGTGTTTAAGTTTCCAAGATACTATAACTGGTCCAGCATCCAGTTTGAAACCTCTAGCTTAATTTTTTTTAAGGTAATGAAATGAGATCATCTCTCCCTTGAGGTTTTATAATGTCTGGCTGTTAGTAATAGTTGGAGGATGCGTTATTCTCTGAAGTTTCAGCAACACATTGGGTGCTGTTTTCAAATGAAGCCCCAGCTCTAGCTCCAAATTTCTCCCTCTTGCCTCTTCATGCTCTCTTCATCTGGTCGCTTGCTTTCCACTTTCTTTAGAGCTCTCTCTCCTTGCAGCTAGGCCTGGTTTGCAGCTAGGCCTGGTTTAAATCATCCATGTACCTTTGTCTGAATTCCTGCAGGTTCTGTCTTGACACCCTCTGTGGTCATCTCCCCCTTCTCCTCTGCCCCCAATATTTACTTAGCTCCCTTTCTTCCATCTGTCTTGCTTGGACTTCAGGTTTGAATCTCCTTTCTTGCTGGTGGGCGAAATCCCACGTCCAAGAATTGGAGCAGGCCCACAAGATGTCCACAGGCCTGTGACAACTGCCAGGGTGGGGACCCTGGCCAAGGTCTCAGAGCCACTGTCTGTTACCCCCGTGTGCCAGTCAGATTGAAGCCTTTAATGTACCCATCACATCACATGGACAGAGACCCAGGCAGATGTGAGGTACTGCATGTCCCCCAGACATGGCAAGGGCCTCTGTGGGCCAGACTGTGTGGCGTGGTGGCTATAAACGTGAAAAGGGAGAGATGCATCCAGCAGGAGACAGAGCCATGCCACAGGTTCCACAACCTATGCCTGGTCCTGTGGGCAAAGCCAGCTATCCATGGACTGTGTGTGCTGATCAGGATATCCTTCATATATTGTGTTGCTTCAGCTGTTTTCTGTCGTAGCTCCTTCCCCAACAAGCCAGCTTTTAAAGCCTGCCTGCCTGCATCAACATTCCTAATGAAGATATCAGGTCTTACCTGCTTTGGGGTTACACAGCCAAATTCTGATCTCATCTACTTGTGCTATGTGTTCTTGGTTAAATTGCTGAGCCTCACTTCCCTTCTGGGTAAAACAAGGATGAGAAGCCAGTTATCACCCATTGTATCATCAGTGAATGCTGAAGTACCTTTGCTGTCTTTGATGGTCTTGTTGGCACATTTGTATCCACAGGCCCAACGCATCACATGTCATATCTTGGTTTAGGGCCTGAAAATCATGAATCTATTTTGTAAATTTAAGTGGCTGTTATAAAAATACCTTTGCAGGGTGTGGTAACGCACACCTGTAATCCCAGCACTCGGAAGGCGGAGGCAGGAGGATCTCTGTGAGTTCAAGCCCAGCCTGAGCTACATAGTGAGTTGAAGACCAGCCTAAACTACTTATGTAGTTTTGAGACGCTGTCTCAAAAACAACACCCAAAAACCCCTCCATAATGCTATTGATTTTGCTTGTTTGTCCACAAAATGTTAAAAATTTACTCTCTGGCCCTCGTGGTAAAAGGTTACTACAACTTGTACTGGAACATTCTGGAAGGACTTTTCAATCCCTCAAGTTTGTCCCCTTTGCTTTATTATATCACACATACAGGCGGTGTTCTAAAACACACAGATTTATCTCCTTTAATAAGCCCTCCTCACAACCCTGGAGTGGGCTGGTCACCCCGCTGTAAGGCAAACCCTGTTCCCGAGAGGCTCTGCACGCCCCACACTCCGTGTAGGTGGTTCTGCCAGATGTAACCAAGTCCACCCATCCTGTGTCCCTGCCCCACTCAGACACTCACACCACAGTCAGTGTGTACATCCTTGTTCAGGAAGGAACGCACCCCTGCTAACCCCACACAGGAAGTGAGGGCCTCCTGGAGCTGGAGGTTACAGCAGAGTTGTTCCGAGACAACTTAGGAACCCGCGCTCAGGAAGTCCCAATCTACTTGGGTAAGTGGGTACACCCATTTGTCACTGAGACGAGAAGGGGGTCTGGCCCCATCTGGGACACACAGTACGCCGTGGGGCTCCAAGGCATGAAGGCACCTCACAGGCCTATGAGAAAACTCAGACTTTTCTGTTGAAGTTCTGGCCCTTGGATCTCTTTCCTCCCATTGCCAAGGACATAGGTACCTGTGTTCAGTGTTGGTCCTCTTGCTCTTTCCACATTCTTGTGCAGCAGCCTGTCTCACGGTCTGCTGAGCGAGCCTTAGAGAGGTGCTCGTGCTCCTGGCCTGGCGTCTGGGGGCAGCCCTGGCATGTGCACAGCAAGCTGTCTGCCCCTCGCCTTAGCCACCTTCTTGGTGGGCATGGCACAGGCCTCATCCCGTGCAGGCAGCCAGGGCTGTGTCCATCAGAGACCTGGAGTCCAGAGAAAATGCCCTGGATACGATGGTCCCTCAACTGGCAAAGAAAGAATATCCTTTCATTTTTCAAAATAAGATATGAAGGCCTGCACAGATGTTCTGAGCTTATAGAGCTTTTCAGAACTTGAACCACACCAATAGCTGCTATTATGTAGTTTTTCAAGTTACCTGACTTTTTAATGTTTTCTCACATCTTTGAAGTTGCTTTTTTCTTTGCTATGATGACATGGTTTTCATCCACACTTGGTTTTGTAACCACCTCTTGCTCCTCTTCAAGAACCAGGGACCACTTGCTAAGAATAATTCAGATAAGCTGTCAAAAAGTCACCTTGATGTAGTGAGAGTTAACTAGAAGCCACTAAAGCATTTCCTCAATAGATTGTTATTCAGAATTTCTAGGCATGTTAAGGATAAAGGATTTACAGGAATACTTGTCCTTCTGAAGGCAGGAAAAAGGTGCTTTTGCCAAGTTTATGTCTTTTGGCCGTGTGGGAACAGACTTCTTTGCACAGGCTGGACCCCATTACCCATTTGGCCTGATCTCAGAATAGAAAAACACCAGGTATGAGGGGGCCCTCAACAAATATCTGGTGCCAGATGCATTAATGATTTATTAAACAACCTCACCAGAATGGGTCAGTGGTTATCAATAGCTGCACAAGGCCTGGTTCTAACTCCGGAGCCACTCCAGGGAGGAGGAAAGCCATGCAGACACGGTGACCTCTCAATGTGCCCCCTGCCCCAGGAGAGGTGCCTGCTGCTAGGCGGAGGAGCTGAAATCTTGGGGGCTTGTTGGAGGTGGGCTGTGGCATTGTGCCTTCCAGGCACAGGGTACAGCCCACACACAGATGTGGAGGCATGAAGAACCTCACCACCTAAGTGCCGCTGACCCCACGGTACACATCTCGGGGACACTAGGAGCGGCAGTGTGCCAGTGTGATCCAGAGGAGGCAGAGCCAGGTGGTGCCACCAGCTGAGCCAGGAGATCTGGGGGAGTTGGAATCTGTCCCTTGACTCACTAGTGATGCCAAAGGTAGTGTTGCTGGTGCCACTGCTCCAGATGGACTCGTTCGCTGCCTCGGCCCTGTTGGCCCACTTCTTTTCTTCACGGCTTCTCCCAGAAGTCCATCCAGTTCAGCTGGAAGTCTGGAGTTTGATGAGACCTGTGTTCTTCATACACTGGGGAAAACTAGGTCATATTTCAGGTAACAGACAGTCTGCTGAAAATAATATACTTGAAGTAGATAGCTTTTGGCAATTAAGTGAAGGCAAGTTCGTGTTGACATCAGCAGACTTCTGGCAGTATCCTGATGGTTTACAGAAGTCCAAAGAATGGTTATTAAGGATATTCCCTGGCCACCTTCAGCCCTTTCTTCTGCGCCTCTTCTGTTTGACTTGCTATATGTATGTTCTTTGGTGACCCTTCTTTGCACTTTATTTTTAATTTCCATGAAGGCAGGAAGAGGCAGGCGTCTGATGGTACAGAGCACCCGAGAAAAGTGCCTTGTGCTCTGGCAAGCTTATTAGGCACTTTCAGATGATGTGATTACTAATTTGGAAAAGGACTTAAAGCATCTTCACCGAACAATGAGTGCCTTTGTGCAGCTGCTAATTCTTCATTTTTCCTGGGACAGCTGTTCTCTCAGAAACAGTTCGGTTACAGATAACTTCCTGTTGCTAAAGGACTTTCTGTGCCCTTACACTGCCTCTTGGATCAGTGTTACTGTTATGGTGTGTGGCATCATCCAGGTGAACCTCTTTTTCTCCCAATCCTTCTGTTGTGTGTTTCTTACAGACTCCGTGCAAGCAGCATTTTGAAAATGCAACAGCATTCTAAATAAGCTAGACACTTTGCTCGAGTTTAGGGTACTTTTCTTGCAGGTAATCGCTTTGCTAAGTCTTCTTTCAGGGATAGGGAGGACATGAGTGTTTTGTATTGACTTCAAATGACAGGTTAGTCACAAGCTCGGAAAGTGACTGCACACAGAATCTGTCCTGGACTCCCCTTCATTCCTCTCCCACCAATAAGCATGAGGTTGGGAAAAACCTATTCACTCAAGTTTCCTTCCAGGACAGCCGCCTGTCAGGGTGTGGCTCAGACACACATGGGGGCCAGTGGACATTTGTTTCTGGGGACCTAGAAGGTCAAAACTATTTTCATAGAAAAGCCAAGGCACCCCTTTATTCCTCATTCTCCGAGGACTACATAGTACAGTGGAGCTTTCTAGAGGCTGCAGGCCATGATCTCCCAGCTATTTGAGTGCGGAGACAAATGTGAAATTCCAGCTGTCTTGACTTACACTAGATAGCAACGCTTTGGGAAAAACACCAGCCTTGTCAAAAAATTGTTTTGGGAAATATAGTAATTTCATTAAAAGTATATTACCATATTTATATTACAGAATAAATGGATCATTTTGGTTTTAAATGAATTAGTAAGCAAATATTTTAAACTTCAGATTATTTCCTGATGATAAACATTAATAGATATAATCTAGATAAGAGTAGCTCTTAAGAGTACGAAGGATTCCTAAGTCCAAAAACTTGGATGGCTACAGCTCTGAAGTCAGTGAAATAGCATGCAACAGATCACAGCTTATCACTAAGATTTGAAAGTTTTCTAACAAAGAGTAAAAGTTCTCTAACCACTTAGCTTATGCTCATTTTGACATTTACTTGTGAATGTGCAAAAAACAAATAAACTACTGTAAAACAACAAATCCTCACACCTGTGGGAAGGGGAGCCAACATGATTGGGGGACCCCCCCCCGCACTGATTTTTTTTTTCTCACAATGGTGCTCACCTGTTGCGTTGTGCTCCATGGGCTCTGAAACTGCCTGGTTACCCTCTATCCATGCATGGGGCCAGCTAACATGGGAAGCGAGGCACAGCCCCTGCTCCTGGGAAGCTGCACTGTATCTACAAGGAACAGTCAGTGAACAAACAGGCATGGAGGAACAGGGCCATCACTGACGCAGAAGGGATTCAAAGGAGGAGGACAGGATGAGAGGACACAGTACCTGGGAGGACTGGGAAGTGGATTCGCACAAGAGACCCAGCAGCGGCTTTGCTCAAAAAGTTTCTTTCAGCTGAAATGGGGGTAGGAGAACTTGACCAGAAAGAGAAGAAAGAGCAGTTCTAGAAAGAGCGGGACCTAGAGGAAGGATGTGAGCTGACAGGAGTGTAGTAAACATAGGAGCCGGCGGAAAGGGTGAGTATGGAGAAGTTGATCAGGGAAGACCAATCTCACCAGCCTTGTAGGCTCTGGGGAAGAACTTGGGCTTCCTTCAGTCCACATGTGATGGGAAGTCATCAGGAAGTTCGAAGCAAGTGGCAAAGTGGACCTGTTTCTGCTTTGTAGAAGGCAGCGTGTTGGCTGTGGGGGATAAGCCGGCCCATGGAGGGCCCTGTGGGTAGGTAAGAGAAGCAAAGGGCCTCTAGGAGGCTCTGGACGTGTACCAGGTGAGAGCCACTGCTATCACCATGTCAGGGGTGATGTGCAGAAGTAGATGGATGTGAGATGTACTTTGGTTTAGCATGGACCAGATATGGGGCTGGGACATGGGAGCTAGTGAACAATGACCTGTGGCTTTGGTTCGAGTGGCTCTTGTTTTCACTGCTACAAAGCCCTGGGAGACAGTTGATATCACTCCTGTTATTTGGAGGGTAGGAGGCTGAGGTGCAGGTAAGTTGCTCAGGGGCCAGGCATCAAATCCAGGCAGCCACCAGTGCTGCTGCCTACACGCACCTATGGCTTCCTCTTCTGCCGGTAAACTCCAGCTTCAGGCCTCCAGCAGTGAAGGTAAGGGTCTGAAAGGAAGGCTCCATTCCTCTCCTCTCTCTCTCAGCCAACCCGCCAGCTGACCCAGCTGTGCTTCACCTTCCGCGTCTGAGCAATGGGATCAGATGCCTCTGCTAGCCACCAGCCCAAGCAAGATTTTATTGGGACTGGTTTACTCACGTCTCAGGTGTGTCTGGGATCCCAGGAAAAAGGAAGCATTATTCTTGAGGCTTCGTGACACCTCTTGACAGGGGACGTGGGAGCAGACAGTTAAACCTTTATTAATTGAAGGGGGTGGTGAAGGCTTTGGAAGCACTTGTGAGAATTTTAAACATCAGCCATTGAGGTTGAGAAAATGGTACCTAAGCATTTCCTTCAGGTAGTGAGCCAACTGTTTATGAAAAGACAAAATGTTAGCTGGGTGTGATGGTGCATGCTTGTAATCCTAGCACTCTGGGAGGCTGAAGCCAGAGGATTTCATGTTCAAGCCCAGCCTGGATGACTTCGGGAGACCTTGTCTCAAAATTTCTTTAAAAACTTAAAGGGCTGAGAGTATAGTTCGGTGTGAATGCTCTGACATATGTATATATTTGCCTATCAAGCTTACTTAGTGGGACAGAGAAAGAACACAGCAAAGGCTAAACTTACTTAGCGTGCTCTTATTCCCATTCTGTGTGTCACTCTGCAGCTCCCTGCTTTCTTGACACAAAACTCGCAGCAAAGCTGCGGAAGTCTGAGCGGATGTGGGAGACCCGATTCATATCTGCAGCGACCAGTGACAGTGAGCCGGGGGGTAGGATCTCTGAAATAATCTGTACATCTTCATGGCCGAGGTGACAGACACTGGCTGCTTCTCTTCCTCTCGGTTCCCTTCGACACGTAACTTTCTGCCTTCAGAATTGGAAATACAGTTTGGCAGTGATTATCTGCCTGCTCACCTGTAGGGCAGCCTCTCTCCTTGCAACCCCTGGCTACTTTGCATACTCACAGATCGATCTTGCAATTTAAATTTTTATATTTTATTCATACATGGAGTATTTTTCCTCTAACTTTGTACAGCACTAAATATTACAGGAATATCATTCAAAACATGTCCTTTCCATAAAATCCGTTTATATGCCATCATTATCTGCAGCATTAAATACATTTTATATCATCAGAAATTTTACGATATATTTAAAAATGAATTCCTACTTAGCTGAAATGCATTAGGGATTATCCTGAGAGACTGCAGTCATGTTTATTTGTAACTGCCAGAAAATGGCTTGCAAAATTGTTAGCGTCTTTTATTATTCCCTACCACTGGAGCACTTGCTTGTTAATTAGAGAAATTTCAACTGTCATAGTTGGCAATTATAGCTTCTGTATCATTGTCTGTTATGAATAGTCAATGAGAGCTGATTAATATGCATGAGCAGCAGTATATATAGCGTGTGCATTGGACCACAATCCAGCTGCCAGAGTCACTCGGAGGAGGGAGCGGGGTGTGTGTGTGTGTGTGTGTGTGTTCCTGCCTGTGTGTGTGTGTGCGTGCGTGCATGCATGCTGCGAGGGAAGGAAAGAAAGCGTGCAGGGGGCAGAGAGTTATTTTCCAGCCTCAGAGAGCACCGCCAATGTGAAGAGTTGTGGCTGCCTGGCTCACCTGAGGCTCTCGGAGAGACCTTCCATGCCTGCTCGCTGAGGGAGCTGCCTCTGCGAGCGCTGGCAGGTACCGAAGCCCTCCTTTGACGTTTCTTATCTAAACATGGGATGCAGTTTGTGCAGCCTTCAGAAGCAAGAGGAGCAGTACAAATTACTCTATGAAGTTTGCCAGGTAACGCGTTGAATTTCATTCTGTAGACAATGTGTGTAGGCACTCACCTGGCAGCCTGAACTTCTGGGGAGGCAGTGGGGATTTCTGTGTGCATTTTGTGTTCTGAACGAGCCAGCCTTTCTGAGTTTTCTGTTGATTTTCTGTTAAATCTCTTAGGAAATGTCCCTTCCAGCAGGACTTCGGTGCCCATGTTTTAGAATAGACATCGATGTTGATGGTCACAAACTGTGTTTCAGGCAGCAGGTCACAAAGCTCCTTGACGGCTGAGCTTACTCCAGGGTCCAACTAGAAGGGTCAAAGCGTGGTCACACACCCTTTGAGCAAGTTGGAGAAGACAGGATGATGATTAATGCCTGCGGGGTTTTGTCTCTGTTTACACATAGTTCCAGGGCGTTCCTTTCCATGGGGCACAAGCCTCTGCTGACTTGTTCTTTCAGCAACTTCTTGTAATGAGATGTGTGGTCCCAGCTGATGCTTCACACTTGCCATTTCTATATCTCTGTCTGTCTGTCTCTGTCTCTCTATAAATTTCAAAGAACTCAAAGAGCAAGTGACTTGATCTGATTAGGTACTGTCGTCTATAGCAGGTGACTTCTATTTTCTATACCTTTGCTAAAAATGTGAAATTTCACTCGAGATGAAAAGGGAAATTTATGATACAACGCAGTAACTTACCTTCCACCTGGGTTGAGTGTTTTCTTTTTAGACATTGAAGTCCTATCCTGTACCAGGAGATTTGATACTGCTGTTAGTAATCAAACTTGGCAGTTAAGATTTGATCATTCTAACTCCTTTTTCTCCGGTAATCAGAAAATCATAATCCGATATGTTTTTTAAAATGATCACACTAGCAGAAAGTTGTTGTGGAAAGCAAAGAAAAAAATGGTGTCTGTTCTTTGATTTATAGCAATACATACTAATATTTTTTTTAAAGAGCTATACTTAAAACATGTCAATAGGTGTCATGTTTTCAGGTGCCACCGGAGGGAGCTTTACCACTAAAGAGCCATACTGAGATACAGCTGAGTGATTTGGCTGTTTCTGTGGACAAAACCTAATGAAGTAATGACCCTCTGTGGATAAAAGGTGTTGTATCTTTGGCATGTGTCTGATTTCTGCAGTGAGGCCTAGAAAAGCAAAACTTTTGCCAACCGCAGCACCACCACCGTATGCAAACAGCCAAGCATCTTAAGTAAGCCTTGGGAATACACTTGTGACTTGCAACTTCCTGCTCAGGACTCTTCTAGACAGGTGTCCTTTTCAAAGCAGTATGGGGCATGAGAGTCTTGGGCAAAAGTGCTTCTGCCCCTGGTGATCTGCGCCCCAGCTCAGGTGACCATGTGCTGTGCTATAGTCCTCAGTTTGCCAGCGATCTGCCTGGGGAGGCTTCTATTCCCCAAGCCAGGCCCTCGGAAATAACACGGGCAAGGCGGCAGATGCTACCAGCTGAGCAAGGTACTAAGCTAGGCTTTAGATGCTGCATATGAAATAGCTATGTGGTTTTTTAAACTCACTTTTTGAGGGTCTTCTTAACGTTAATTCACACAAAGTAGCACTTAACAGTCACTGCTAGAGACGTATTCATTACGTGGCACTGCCCAAAAGGCAGAGCCACCACAGCTTCAGCCAGTCTGCAGACTTGTCATTTATTTGTCTGTATTGATTTTGCTCCTCACCCTCAACAACTTCCCCAAGAGAGGGGGCCTGGATTTTGTTTGTTTGTTTTTCTACTAGGTGAGTTTATGTGGAAACATTCTGGCTGAAGCATCAGGCAGTAAACAGCTGATAAATGACTTTCATCTGGGATACACTTTGTCAGCGATTCAGGAAGTCATGCAGATTTATTTTCAGGAAACTCAGACTACTTTTCGGACCCATTACCCTTGTGCAAACTAAGTAAAATGCCCTCTTATTCTATGAGAGACCTGAACCATAGCATAAAGGAATTCACAAAACACTTGCAGGAATTAATAATTGCATTCTTGCTCTTATTATGCAAAGCCTTATTAGAGCAGAGAAATTAAGGTTTCCATAAATTATGGTTCCAGAAGGTCCAGTGCGTCTGGCTTCAGTAAGCTCCCATAACAGCAGCACAAAAAGGATCAAATATTCCAGGGCTCAGACTTTATCCTTCCCTCGTCCAGAGATAATTCAAAGAGATGCTCTTCATTAGGGCCATTGGCAAGCTGCCTACAATTTCTTTTTGGGGCTGCTGTGAGCTTAATGATGCAGAACAATGGCTTTGCTTCTTGTTGCACACGTACTTCATTGTACCTTTAATCACATTAGAAAAACAGCAACAACAACACACGAATTTGCCTGGTCATTACAGGGCATCGCAAAGAGTGCAGACTCCATGGTTAGCGCCATGGTCATGCATGTTAAGGAGGCACCAGGGTATCTGAGATACTTGAGTGCTTTCTAGAGGGAAGAGAAGCCAAGCATTCTGCCTGTTCTGGGGGCTGCAAGATCACTTGTGTACCGCAGTTCTTTGTGCTTTAATAATAACCACAGTTTCCTGGATGGGGAGGTGGGAAGAGGACCTGTTCCTATCAGAAATTTAAATTTTAAATTAGCAGTTGCTTCTTGCTTTGGAAAACTTTAGCCTCGGGAGACGTAAATACTGATGAAGGTAAAAGGAAGAGGAAGTTGGAAAGGAAGATGCTTTAAGGTTATCAAGGGGTGCAATCTTCTACGTGGATAAATTGGAACAGGAGATCACATGTGCTGGGGGTAATGAGAGAGGGAGCCTCCTAGCATGAGGGCTAGGGCTAGAATGCAGCTAAGGGTGAGTTTCAGGGTAGAAGGGGCTATAGCAAATGGCAGGTGTGTGGCTCTTGTCATAGTGCCTGTAACTCCATGGTGAACCCAAACAGCCCAGCAGGGTCCTGTCGGGACAGAGGGAGGCCAGTCTGTGGATGCTTTGTCGGGAAGGTCTTTAGATGGAGGCCTGGAGGAGGAACAGGAGTGGTACACCAAGCAGTCCGATTCCTTCCCTCTAACTCTCCTCACATTGACCAGAAACTCTTTGTACAAGGGTGGTCCTTTCTAATTGGATTAGTTAACAGGGAAACAATTCTCACTGGGACTCAGATTTCAAACTAGCAATTGTAACTAACACATTCCCCTAGCCTCTACCAGCAGATGTTCAAAATGACAAAATTGCATAAAAACATAAAATCGCAGCAGTGCCCTGTGCAGCATCTTCAGTGTCGGGGACTGTGCGCTTACTCTGTGCCATCACTGCTGAGTGCTAACCTCCCTCTTTCCCGTCACATTCTCAGCCCACTTCAAAGATGAAGAAATCGCACTCTGATTCCCATGTCTGCGGATCTTTATATAAATCATTTTTGGTGAGAAGGGAACAGTTCACTTTTTTAAAAAAATCACTCTTGCCTTTGTGTGGTTGAAGATCCCTGCATTCTCAGACAAGCCCCTGTGCAGCTTGTCACCTCATGAAAAGGGTTTCATGGGGCCTCGCCTGTGCCAGGGGAGAGTGCTGGGCAGAGGGTAGCACAGAGTTCCTAGACAGCTTTAAGAATGGCTGATTTGCAGAAGGTCAGATTCTCTGTCTTCTCAGTAAAAACAGGAAAAATATAAGATCAACTTATACCCTAAAATTGTGAGTTCTGAAAAGCAAAAGCTGTACACAGTGACTGTGTCTTGCCAGAAAATGTGTGACCCTTTCGACACCAACCTAGTAACCAGTTGGCTAGAAAATCCCAGGTTTCTATGGTAAATACAAATCAGAATTAGCAAGTTTATGGAGTAGTCTGGAAACTTGACTGCACACAATCTTATTTTCATATTTAATTAGCTACATGCAGTACTCAATTAGATGGATTTACTGCTATAGAGAAAGCAACTGTGAGTCTGCTGAAAACCAGCGGGGTCGTGGAATGATTGAGTATGGACAGAGTCAATGGCAGCTAATTGGATGAATATAAACTTGACCTCCACACAGCAGTGCTGAACCGGGCAAAGTTTTCCTGCAAGTAGTAGTTTGTTGGATTAAACAACTTTTCGATTCCAAAAGCATTGTTGGAGGAGCTTTTTATATTCAGAATTCACTGAAACAAACAAGTTTGCAACAAGAAAAGCCCATCTCTTCCCACCTTGACAAATAGGAGGTCCTTTTGGATGATGGAACCTGTGTGTGGCTGAGAATGGTCACATTTTCAATATGAGCATTTATCTGCCTCTAGCTTTTGTCTTCTTGTCAATCAGTAATGGATCATAAACTACCTTATACTGATAAAGAAATGCAAATGAATAGCCTGAAGTGAGCCCAGGGTTTACCTCTCTCCTTTCTGCCTGTATTTTCTTTAGATAAACAGCATGGAGGGACCATAAAGAAGTTCTCCTGCTTTTTGCTTAGGTCTAAGACCCGTTAGCCACCATCCCCACTGAGAAGCCCTTTTGTATGTTCCCATGAGGCTGCCCAGTGCTGGGTCCCTGCCCTAAGCATTCCTACATACCCTGCCCACCACTGTATATCCCTGCACTGAGCATTCCTGCGGTGCCTTACCCATCATCGTATCCCTACACTCCATGTTCCCACAATGCCCTGCCCACCATCATCCCCATTATATGTTAATTTGGGCTCCCCAGTTAGACTGTGAACCGAAACAAGATCTTGTCACCACTTTGACCCACCACACACAAGTCAGTTTAGTGTGTTGGATTTTTTAGTGCTTGCAGGGAGTGGGGAACAAGAAGAGAGAACTAGAAAGAGAACCAGGTGTTGAACAGAACAACTACGGTGTGAAGTAGATGGTGAATGTAGAGAACAAAGGGGATCCAAGACATTCATTTTTTTCTGTTCAGTCAGTGTGTTTGGCCAGTCACCAACAGTGCACTAAGAACCATGTGCTCAGCCCTTGCTCACACTTCACGATGCACTTAGAAGAAACAGAGCTACTGACCTGTGACCCATAGCACTCCAGGTGCTGTGGCCACAAACCTCATACCACGTGCTCTGCCCTGGTCCTGCAGGGCTCTTCCTATACCCAGAACCTACCGCATTCCTTCCCTCTCGGGACTTCCCTGTCTTGTTTCCTCCTGCAATGCAGTTCACTGACTCATCCCTGAGGACTCAGCCAGGTAGACCCTCTACCTATAGACCTATTGATCAAAGAAAGTCCCCCATCCTCATTAACCTGTGGCTGTTTCTTTCTTTTCTAGAACTTAGCACAACTCATGTACTTGACCCATTTTATCATCTGTCTCAATCCCCTACCCGCTGAAAAATGTCAGCTCCATGAAGGGGTGGAGACTTTGCATTCTGCTCTGTGGTATTTCCAGACCTGGCACATAACTAGCAACCATCCAGGAGCTGTTTACCAAATTAATTCTGAATAAGGGAGGTATTAAGTAGGCCCCGCTTTGGTCTGGGAAGGTTTTTGGCAATGACAAATGAGACCATGTCGCAGTCTCTCATGGCTTCCATAGATCCACCTGCATATTGTCCCAAGGCAGGTAACGGGGTCTCAGGGGGCAATACAGCCCCCCCTCTCTGCATTATGTCACCTGCCTGCCATGGCAGGCAGAAAGAAACATATGGAACAGTGAAGAAATGCAGTTTTAATAAATGAGTCCTCTTGTATTCATTAATAATGCAGGAGAGGTCATGGTTAAACGGGGCAGGGGCAGACAAAAGATACCATCAGCAGCTCTGGGTAAAGGCACACTGGGGCCCAGCCAGGCCTTGTGCATTCCCTGACCCCTGTGAGACTAAGCAGGGAACATAGCATTCACTCTCCAAAGCCCACAGAGCCAGTTTCTAGCAGCACCACCCTCATTTATGTGACAGGTGTCATAACAGTGGTGAAATGTAGTCAGGCTGTGCTGCTGAGTGCCAAGGGCTGCCCTGAGAAATGTCAGGAATGAACTTGACCTACTTGGAGTGACCTGCTTTCCCACTTGTTCACCAAAGACACGCTGAACCATGCATACTCTGGCAAGCTTGGGGAAAAGGGTCTCTTCTCCCTCTATCAGTTGCCTACCCACCAGGATGAATTTTTTTTTCCAAATACAGTTGATTGTAAAGTATAAGCTGAAATAGTGTAAAAGCAAAGGAAAATTATTGAGCCAAGCAGGGCGATACACTCCTTGTAATGCCAGCACTCTGGACAGGTGAGGCATAAGCACATGTTCAAGCTCAGCCTGGGCAACTTAGTGAGACTCTGTTTCATTTAAAAAAAAAAAAAAGTTTTAAAGGTCTAAGGATGTATGTCATTATGAAGGCACTGGGTTCAAACCCCAGGAAAGGAAGGAAGGAAGAAGGGAGGAAGGGAAGACGAAAAAGCATTGGCATCATTGTTCTTTGTTGTGTACACTGGTTTTGATTTGACTTGCAGTTGGGACCAAATACAGCTCATCTGTGTGTTGAGGAATCTACAGAGTTTCCTAGTCATCATCAGCCCTTCATGTATGGTCCTGAATGAGCAGAGTTAGCTGCTGAGTAATTGCTGAGTTTGTGAGAGGCCCTCCTCTGATGCCTGGAACCACGTGTCTCGGGTGCGGGGAGCCCTCCACAGGGCACGGTGACGGTGACACTTGAGAGCCTCTGTCCTCAGGTGAACCCAGACTCCTGGGAGAGGCAGAACTCAGGTTCCCTATGCTTTCTGACAGATTTCCTTAAGTGGGACGAGCAGGCAACAAAGAAGTTATATCTCGAAACATTTATAGGCAGATCAAAAACTTAACTATTAATACAAAAAAAAATTCTATTCTGCTGGGAGAACTTTTTTCAAGTAAACTATTCTATAAAATAGAGCTCATGAGGGGAAAATTGGAAAATGAAGGTTATTGAAGTTTTCTCTATAAAAAGGGCTGTTCTGTCCCTTCATATTATGGCAGGCTCCACCATTATCCTGTATCTTCCAAAATCCCAAACTTTCCTATTCTTACAGATATTCCTTTCCCAACAGTAAATAGGAAAGGTATCTAATTAATTTCCAATACTGTGGATGATGATGGGAAGAATTCTCCCGCCAGAAGAGAACATACTGTTAGGAAGGACATTGTTGCCCAACAAAGTGTGGCTGCAGGGGCTGCTGCTGTTCAGCTCTTCAGTCTCACTGATGAGGACTGCTCCCTGGCATCGTGGTGGAGGAGTTCCTGTTGGCTCACATCCCTGCCAGCATCTGGAATGCTCTGACTGCTTAATTTTTAACAGTGAAGTAGATACGTAGCGGTGTCTCACGGTCGTCTAAATTTGCTTTACTCTATTAATAATGTTGTGTGTGTGTATTTGGGGCACTTTTTTAGTTTACTTTTTGTGGGCGAAATACCCACTCAAGCTTCCGCCCATTTCTCTGTGGGATTTTTTTTTGTCTTTCTCTGTTGGTTTATAGAATTTTAAAAAACATAGTCTGGACACCAGCCCACTTGCTGATGTCTTCTTCCAGATCATGGCTGGTCTTTGTATACTCCTGGTGGTGTCTGTCAGCGAGCCACATCCCTTAATTTAGTGGCATCAAATACACCTCCTCCTTAGGGGTTGTTCTTTGTGTCTCTGTCAGGAAGTGTGCTTTCTACTTCCAAATCACAAGGATGTATTTTCTTCCAAAAGTACTTTATAAATCTATGTAAAGTTTACATAACTGTGTCTTTCAAAGTTACTTTTTTATATGGTGTGATGCTAGAGTCTGACTTCATTTTTTATGTTAATGGATTTCCTACTACCATATATAGAAAAGCCCATCTCTCCCCTCCAGGGAAGACGCTGGTTTCTCTGCATGGCTGGAACTGTTTCTGGCCTTTATGTTGTGCTCCATCGATCCGTCTGTTCAGTATCACCAGCAGAGTGTCTGCCCTGCCACCTTCTAGTTATGCTGTGTTGCTGATGCTCGGTGGAGCAGGTGCCTCCCTAGCCCCACCTTGTTGTCTAGGCACTCCGCCCATGCTTGGCCACTCAACGGTCTGATCGTCACCCAGGCTGGCAGGGTGTGGTGCTGGCATGTGGACAGAGAGTCCTTTCTCTCTAAAGGCTGGTGGGTTTGCAAGTGTTTGTTGTAGCATTCTCTATAGTTACACAAATATATCTTAGCAATTTTTAACTTATCCTTACTACTATTTAATAATATTAAGAGGCAATCCAAGAAGACATACATTAAAAACCTCCCCTACTTCAAGTTCTGCAGGGAAGTGAATCAGAAATAATAATGAGAGTTGGGGGCAGAAGGAGCTGGCTGGTTGTAAAGCTCTTTTAAAAACACAAATGTTGCCCTTTTCTGGTAGTATAAAGCATTCTTTGGCTGTAAAAGAATTCTCTCGAGCTATAGCATTTGTTGTAAAAGAAGAAAAGGCATCTGTAAGACTCCGGCTGGAACTAGTTTTACACACTTATCTCCTGCGTTTGCATGTTTCTATCCAAAGAAGTCTGAAGCAGAAGTTTCTCTTGTTGTGAATACACACATGAACCAAATAATACAGACAAAGCCTTACTGTTCCCAGCACTACACCAATGAAAGCAGCTAATCTGCCAGACATCTGGGAGGCTCACAGTTTCTCCCAGTGTGGCAAGCAGTTTACCCTAACACAGACACATTCCCACTCTTCCTCGAGCGATAATCAGTTATTTTCCTCTCACGCTCAAAGTGTCAGTGGCTGTGACACATAACACTGGCAGTGACGTGAATTTTAATAAAAGAAAACTCTGAG
Organism: Fukomys damarensis; assembly: GCF_012274545.1. Lineage (NCBI taxonomy): Eukaryota > Metazoa > Chordata > Mammalia > Rodentia > Bathyergidae > Fukomys > Fukomys damarensis. The sequence goes on along the minus strand of NW_022900940.1, from coordinate 7,176,125 downwards.
GAATATGAGCCAGTTTTACTTATCAAGCAGCTGTTTTCTATTTGGGGAGTCTCACGAATGTAGAGAAATTACTATCCTTCATCATCATATTTCACTTGGCGTCAGGAGATGCAAACTAGCAGGTATACCCCCTCCCAGAGTCACAGTGGTACTTGCATCTGCATGATGTTCCATTTTACCTAGTTACAAAATAACATCAGTGACGTGTCGTGCATGGACTATACAATTTACATTCTGCCTACCATGTGCCACACATACGTCCACGTGTTCCTCTTTGGAACCATTTGTCACCAAGAGATTCCACTATTTCCCTTGGCTTAGGATTTTTTTTTCTTTCATTTTTCTATTTGGCAACTTTCTAAATCTACAATTTACAGTGCAAGGCACGAAATCTGGAAACCTCCAGTACTTAGTGTCTAGGCTGTCCCATGTGTCTGTCTAATCTCTCCCTCTCTAGTTACGTACGCTTCTTCTTCAAGATCCTCCATGGGTTGGAACCTGGAAGTGGCTGTCCCTCAAGGGGTAAAGGGAGGGAGGAAACTACAAGTGAGCAATGAATGAAAAAGTCAAAGCATCCCTTTTCTCAACTAGCCACAAGGTTTCAGGAACAACTTTACTCCATAATTGACCCTGGTTAAGAACCATCCAAAGGGAAAATTCCAGCATTGCAATCTTTGTCTTACAATTAACAGTGGAGACCCAGATGAGTATTTCCCGCAATTGGTTTTGTTGTGCTCACCATAGGAGTGGTAATAAATAGCTCTTGGTGTTACCTGCAGTGTTCATGCCAACAGATGGGAACTACGTACAGAATCCCAGATAATTCTCACACAGCCCCGTAAAGCATAGCTGCTCTTGTTATTCTCATTGAACAGACACCTCGGTGGAGGGTTAGAGAAGTTGGCTGACTCACCTGGGGTCACACACCTCGTAGGTGGTATAGACAGGACCATGTACAGGATTATCTGTGTCCGGGACAGATATGATGTGGATCTCTTCCACACACAGAGCAGTGCCTTCCAGAATTCCTGGCATCAGACCACAAGATGGAAGTCTCTGCCATCCAGGAGCTTAATCTAGAGAGAAATGCAGTTAGAAATTAAATAGTACACCAGTGTAAAGGCTCCATGGTATGTGGTTGGTCCTACTAGGAAAGCAACACAGAGGGACTCAAGAAAGAAACTCTGCTTAGTGGTCCCCTCTGTAAAATGGAGACAGTTTTGCAGATTTGGAAGTTAAATTGAGGTATCAGTGTGAACCCTCACCGCAGTGAAGGTTAGAGCAAGAAAATGATTTCATTTGCAAGTAATCTCAGTCTAGAAACACCTGGTTGTCAAGGGCAGTATTTACTGAGTGCCAACAATATACTTATTGTTATATCCACACCATATCCTTAGGGGGAGACCAGAAGCCATTTGCACTATGTTCATGAGCTAGTTCAGAAGACCTTCTTCCCTCAGACCCTCTTTCTGAAAGGGGTAGACTTGGGGTCTTCTTGTGGTTAAGGAAAGGTCTCTGTATCTTACCCTCTGCTTCTCTGGAATACAAGCTCTTCTTCATATAGAGTGATGGTGAAAAAAGAGCCAAACTGCAACCCAAAACTCACTTATTGCAAAATACTAACACTGCAAAGAAACCTGAATAGTGAGGTTTCAGGTTAGAAAACAATCCATACCTCAACATCCTTTGTCTTAAACGAAAAGCAAAAGAACACGTATGCCTTGGATTCGCCACCACTGTCCTAGAGTGTTGGGAATGTCTAAGTGAGCTCTAATGTATGTGTGAGTGTGCTATAACTGGGACCTGTATGTTTCTAGAAGAGGTGGAGGCAGCAAAGCTTTGGAAATTGGGCCCAAAATTATGCAGTGAAGGTATCCAGGAAGACAGGTATGGATTCAGAAAGACCAATTTACATGGACATCCTTGGGTATCATTGGTGCTAAGTCTTTCCTTTTAAAGCATGGAGAATAGAGCTTTCAGGAGAAGTATAAAAGGCCAAAACTTCAATATGAATCAGTGGAAATACACAGTGCAGTTGGAGAAGAGATCTGTTTCAGGCATTTATTCCACTTTTTTATTGGATCCCTCCAGCATGCCAAATGGGGACAGCTACTGGCCATACTGCACTAGTAGCCAAACTAATAGCATCTTGGTCCTCCAGATGCTTTCTACCCAGAGATAGAGACATACACCGTGTTACTGTGTAAATAAAAATACAGCAGTGGCAGCATGGTGGGTGGCCAGTAGCAATCACTAGTGGCATGACATGGAGGCTGCTACCCAGTCATGGTGGCCAAGCTGGGCTTCCCAAGCCACAGCAACCTGGCTCTGTCAGGCAGGCTGAGGCCCCGGGCAGAAGGACTGGGGATTTCAAGGGAAAACCTTCATTACTAATACTGCAGTGTGCACATGTCTATGTCATCTTGTATCCAGAAGGGGCTGTTTCCAGGGGTGATCCCAAATTTAACAAATACCCCTCCAGCTGGATCATAAGAAAACACTTAGGAAAGCATAAAAAAGCTGTGTGGATAGTGGTATAGACTCTACAGTGCATATTTAAAGGAAGAAATGTTTAGGAAAGGAAATGAAAATATTAAGCACATCCCCTCCAAACTAAAAAACTATTAAAAGGAACATGTGTTTTCCAGTTCCAAATTTAAAATGTATGTCTATTCAGACTTATACATTCATATAAATAAAAGCTAGCCCCTGTCATACTCAAATATACTTTGTGTACAAAGCCCAGGACAGCAGTTAGGACAAGTATATGGCCAGAAATTTCTCCCAGACACACTCAGCAGATGGCACCATTCAGAGCCCACTTTGCCATGAGCTCATCCACCGGGTGCGAAGAAATGAAGCCTGGGAAAAGCTTCATATACTGACTGAGAAGAAAAATGCCAGGCCCGTACAAAAGCAGAGGGGATTTACTGTTGCATGAAGCAGCACACTCCCTGCTCCCGCGGCTGCTCTTCGCCGTTCTGAGTGGCGAGGATCCATATTTTTGCCATCAGCAGTCTCACTGCTTGTTCACAGACCCAACTGCACTTTGCTGAAAGGAAGCTGCAAGGGCTTTTCCACCCCACTGCGCACACGCGCTAACTATGCGGTGGCTTCAGAACTACAAATGTCACTCCCATCGTCTCCTTCTACCCTCTGATAACTCTACCCTTTCAAACATTTTTTCCGGGCTCAGGTTGGACATAATCAAACTCACGCATGCACACTCTCCCCACCTCTCATAAATCCCTACACTTTCCTCAGACTCTAATTGCATCATCAAGTGTTTTGTTTGGTTCATTAATTCTGTCCCAGATGATTTCCTCCTGGTAGGTTTCTAGCCAATTCTGCCCATGTCTAATAAATCATCTTAAAAATGCTGCAGGTTTTTCTCCATCATAGGGATTTAGTCTACACACCACCTCCTGGCCCCTGTGTGTGAAATGTTACGTTCTCCTTCCTTTCGCAAAGGCAGCCCTTTTTAGGTTTCCTGTTAAAATTATTGAATGATTTTGACCATAGAAGTGAGATGATGGTCAGCCCTCCAGTTACTCTACTGTATCCTTCTCTGGAACGTAGCCAAGGTCAGTCTGTCACCTAAACCATATACAAGGTGTCCATTTCATCTACGTCCTCTGTGGGACCTGAGAGTTGAGGAGATGGGTGATGCTGCCATGTAACTAAATCTGAGACTGGAAAGTGAAGTTGGAAAGTTTTAAGTGAGTTCTCCGTAGGGTAAGAAAAGATGGGGGGCTCTGTTCCAACTTCCAGGATGTAATAGGATTGTTGGGGTAGGGATTGTGGGATTGTATTAGAAGGGCTATAAAGATCCACAGGCAGCAAGGTGTGGGGTCACTGGATGACCCAGGAGAGCCTTAGGTACCAGGCTGATAAGGCTCCTGCCACACAAAGTCACCCCGTCATTCTTCAACTGATAGGTGAGGAGACTGAGGCCAAGAAAGGATTCGTGGTTTCTTTAGAAAGGTAAATACTGTTTTGTTAATCATTTGGTTTTCTATTTCTCAGATGGTACATATATGTATGCAGGAAACTTGTTCTGTTTTTAGCCCAGTTCATACTTTCCCTTACCATCTTTCTTTCAACAAACTTGTCACAGGACTCCTGTAAGCCAGATGTTCTTTGCTGCTAAAATAAGGAATTATTTCACCATTCTCATTTTCCAAAATTTAATCAGAAAAATTCAAGGATCGATTATTATAATATGGCCATACTTTAAAACCTTCCACATCTGTGACATCCAGTGAACAAGTCATTTGATTTCCTATTTCACCAGGTGATAAATATTCTAGGATGTCATCATTATTCTTTTTGTGCCATTTGTAAACCACATTTATAATCTTTGAGAAAGAAGTACAAACTTAAGTTTATTTTTGATTCATAATGGCTCTATATCTTCCCCCATTGACGTCTCCAGGGCCAGTCTTTCCCACTCACTCTCATTGGATGTTGTTGCAAAGCCAATATTTTCCAGAATTATGCATTAATTTACCATGGTGACCATTAGGTGATTACATATTTCAGTGGTGACAACTTAGAATTTATTCCTTCTATTGATAGAAGTCTCAAGGAAGGGTCTTTGCAAACTATGAATATTTTTGCAATTCAGTCAGAGTATATCCAGTTTATTATTGTGTGCAAGCCCTCCTGAATGAATAGTCGTACACATTACAGATGGATTTTATGCTGATAGGGTGGAGAGATTTTTTTTTCCTTTAAACATTTCATTTAAATTTAGAGAAGTATCTCAGGATAGTGGAAAACAGGTAAGCCTAAATTTCCCCCACCAAACTGAACAGTTATTTTGAATTAAAAATACAGAATATTTTCACATTTCAGGACAAACACAAAGTAAATGTTGCTCTTTAACTTTGTATGTGCCTGAGCATTATTCATGGTACACAGAATAAAACTGAAACATGTTACACATCTTTATTTGTTCTGAGAAGCAAAAGACAGGATTTTTGCCACCAGGTAGCTTTAGTCTTTGAGGAAGCTTTCAGACTCTGGTCCTATTTTTTGTTAATCTCTGGTATGCAACTTTCTAAAATGCTTTTTAAGAAGTTGGAGGTGTTTGAGAAGATCTAGCATATTGATACTAGATAAGCCAACTAATGATTACTGCTTTAAGAAAAAAATATTGCTTTTTTTTTCAACACTTATTAGTAGTTTTAATTAGATCATTCTAGCTAAGAATGTGTGTGTAGGTGTGTGGGTGGGTGAGTGTACTGCTAAAACCATGGTATACTATTCGCAGCATTTATTTCCAGGATCCTGTAAGTTTCACCACATGGTCTATAAATCACAAGCTGAACCAGCTGGCTATGAGGGAGCCAAAAATAGGTTTGATATAAATGGTACACATCATAATTTTATTTGTTTAGATAAAAGACAAAGAACAATGCCTACTACTTAGGTGACACCACGGTTTTGAGGCACAAATCCACAAAATCCAGGAAATCCCCTTTATTTATTTTTTTTTTATTGAGTTTATTGGTACATTTAGGGATACAGTACAGTTACATTTATTGTTGGGATCATGTACCTTTACATGGCAAGTCTTGATTCTCATTTTTTTCCCCTTACCTCTGCCCTCCCTTCACCCCCTCCTCCCCTCCCCATCTACAAACACTTTATTTTCATCTTTTCATTCTCTCACATTTTTTTCTTTTCCCTTTTTGTTCTTCCCCTACGTATCACACCTTCCCTACATCTTTAGCTCCTTTCCTCCCATTTCTAAATGTCAGTAATCTTATTAGAATCT
>NW_022900940.1:7112838-7170189 GCF_012274545.1 Fukomys damarensis | reverse complement strand
TTTTTTTTTTTTTTTTTTTTTTTTTTTTTTTTTTTTTTTTGCTGGTGTTCATTGCTTTCTTACCTGACTTTTGTGTCACTTAAGGATAGTTAAGAAATTTCATTATCTTAAGAGGAGCAAATAGTTTGGGATATTATATCCAGTAAACCTTTTTTCAGAGCTTGCTTTCTGGGTCCTACTTCTCTTTAAGATTGAAGGGCATAAAAAAAATGCATTCTATTTCTTATTTTCTGCTTTAACAAATGACTGGCATCACTTTTGTCCTCGTAACAATTTCAGTAGTGTTCCAGCACTACAGAGTTCCTGTAGGACGTCTGGAGGACAAACATATTAAAATGTGATAAGGGATGAGAGAGCTCAGTAAGAAACCAAGTGACAGAAGACATTAGGTTTCCCTGTTTCCCTCTCTGCAATAAAAGGGGTAGGACAGGTTTGAGGGGGTCGTGTTTTCCTCACTCTACTTGTGAACCACAGTTGCCGTGACCAGAGTGAGATCATGGAGGAGTCCAGAGCCTTGGCCAGCTGGTCCACGTGGCAGAGCCCACCCCCCTCATCGTGACACACACAGGAAGACGCCCTCTGTTGTGAGAATCATTGTTCTCCATGGAGCCTCAGTTCCTTGTCTGGGGCCCACTGCTCCTTTCCTTTCCATGACATCCTCACACCCAGGGATCAGGATAATCAACTATTAACCTCCAACCCTTCCTAGGCTTCCTGGCTCAAGTCAGAAGAAGGCAGCACCAGCCATGAAGCCCTGTGACTGGAACACGATCTTTCAAATCCAGTAGCTGTGCTTTAAAGCCCATCTTAACTTTCATAATCTGTGTACCTTTTAGCAAGCATCTTAGTTTCTTGGGCTTTTAGTTCCTGCCTGAGAAACAGAAAGCCTACTACCTGGCAATTCGAATATTTAGGAGCCCAGATGTGGGCTAGTGATTCCTATAAAAGGTGCTGCTAGTGGTGCTGACCTATCTGCAGTGAACCTTCACATCCTCATTTTCAGATGTCCAAGTTTGGACAGTTGTAAGAGCAGCTGGCATCAGTCATTGTGAGGAGAGCTGTACTTTGATACATCAGGGAGTTACTACCTACGCGGTATATAGCTAAATGGTCACCATTTTTGGTTGAGGACACTGAGGCACACAGAGGTGGGAAACGTTACACAAAGCCAAACCTTTGGCTAAGTGGCATCACAGGAATTTAAACCACTGTGTGTCTCAGCCAGCGTCCCAGTAATACCTCCACTCTCACCCTATGTGACTGGGCCTCTGTCCCCACTTCATCAGTACGTGGAAGAGTGGGATCACTAGTGATGTGTCCAGTCATTGAGGATTGTAAGGAGTTAACATTCATGGAGCATTCACTGTCCTCCAGGGCATGACCCCTAAGGAGTTTCTCTGCAGAGCCCAAATCTGTGATCAACCTGGGGACCCACTTCCTGCCATTAACCCATCTCACAAGTAAGTACACTGAGGCAGCACAGTTGAATAACCTACTCAAGGTGACACAGAAGCCCTAAGCCATAGCCTTCACCTTTGACAGTGGACCACCCTCTGTGTGGAGCTCCTGCATCCACAGGATATGCCCTAACTGTGAAACTTAAAATCACTAGTAACATAAAACATCATTGAAACACACTTTTTAACATTCTTTCCAATTCTGCCAGTCTGTATCTTTGTGGGTGGCAGAATCTTCCCACAAATCTGCTCTGATAATTAAAGGATCGATGGTAGACCTGTTATGTTAACCAGCCCTTTGGTCTTTGAGGAACACGTGTAACACATACAAGTTTATACAAGATACATATGACACCAATAGGAAGTTCACGCCAGTGAGAAGGAAGGGATAGAGGTTCTGGGTGTGTCCCTGCAGACACCTAACCAAGCCTTCCTCTGTACTGTGTGGCCATATATGCTTTGGCAAAAGAAGATAATACCAGTAGGTCTTGAATTCAATGCAGTTGACGCATACACAAGCATGTAATCATCTATACCACGAACTTAGCCTGAATCTCATGCAGGTAGGAGTCACAGGCATCTTGAACAGAGTAGGAAGTGCAGTTGGCTTCATTCTGTGTGACAGGTCAGAAACCCTAGCACTGCAGTTGTGTGCAGAGCACTTATTGACAGCTAGGCGAGCAGTGGGCACCATCCTGCTTCTAGGGACTATTCAGTCCACATGTGCTCAACAAAGCACCTTGCTCAATCTCGGCATGGAGACGAGCTCTCTGAGTAGCCAGGAGCTTGTCTCGTGGATCCAGAGGCCAGGTCACCTTGGGTTTTCCATGCCATGGTGACACCGTGACCTGGTGACAACCAGAGCTGAACCTGTGCTAGCCCTTCTGGCACCTCTACCCCTTCCTCTGAGGGACACAGCCTCTAACCCACCACCTGACCATTCTTTTCACTTCCTTCCCTGAGCACTTAGCTCACTGCACAGCATACATAATCATACATACGTTCATAATCATATACAGTGGTTCTGCAGAGAAATGAGAAAGGAAGACAGACAGACAGACACACAGTCAGACAGTCAGCCGAGCAAGAAAAAGGAACCATTTGCATTTTCTTTGAGGTCTCTAAGTTTGGAATTTCTTGTCTCCTGTCTCTCTCACTTGAAGAGGCTCTACCTTGTCACCTAGAGTTCAGAACCCAGCCTTGGCAGGAGAGGTGGGTCACAGCCACCACGTTCTTCAGCAAACACACTGAGACCATTCTGAACTTCACTCTTTTCTGATTTCCACAAGGTAGAAGATACTTTCCTTAATACTTATTGACAAATGCTTCTATATAAATTTAAGGTCAGAAATATTTTGTACTAAGTATACATGTGTTTTTCTCAAGTTCCAATAGAGAATGCAGTGGGATATGGCTTGAGAAATGCCTTGTTTCCAAATACTCACAGTGCTTCGCCTATGGTATGTTAGGCTCTTGCTTTAAGATGGTGCAAAACCATGCACATTAATTTTAAGGCACATACTCAAAAAATATACTGAAGTGTAATGGATATGCTGTCACTTAAAATGAAATTTCACGCTGATAATGTCAAGGCTCCCAAGATGTTAGTTAAGAATGGGTTGGTATTTGAGAAGAGGACATTTTATGCTATTCTAATACTTATTTTCTAAAACTAAGTATATGTATGATTTTTAGCTTCTATTTCTTTAAGATACATCAAAATATTCTATTTTTAGGGAAAAGATGAAAGATTTTAAAGTGTAAGATACTTAAGTTAGACACAAGGAAGGCTCCTTTAAGAAGATTATCCAGGTTATAAAATCAGCTGTGCAGGTTATCCACCCTTGAGGAGGGGGATTGTGCAGTCGTGGAAATGTTGTCAGGATAAGTTTAGAAATTCTCATTGGACACATTCCACTGAGGGCCCTATTAGAACCAGGCTACCCATACAGGTTCAAGGTGTTACTACATAAGAACCGAAGTCTATGTTAATATGGTCTGTTTACAAATACAGATCTCCAAAGAGAAGAACTGTACTCAGCAGTACCACACTTAAATACCATCAGTTCACCAAGACTTATATGCCTCCATACCGCCCATCATATCTACATTGGAGAGAAGTTGCCTTCCCTTTATCAAGCCCTAGAGCAGAACATAAATTTGAAATAAATTAAGAAACCCAGGAGTTTCCCAACTGAAAATAGATTTTTTTAATCCAACCTATATCAGGGCTCCAAACCCTTCACTTTTCTCTCTGTGTAGTTTATCATTGTCTATAGCTTCCAGTGGAATCTTAAGTTTTAATTAGTTTGAAAACATTGGTGTGATATTTTACAGAATAAAATCACTGCCCCTAAATTTAATTAAATGATCCCTATAAAAGTTGGATTTTAGCCAGGGGCACAATTTATAGTAGGCTGAATTTAAAATTGCATTAGCATTTTATACTGGGGTCGTTCAAACATGTAATCGGAAACAGAGGTGACTGTGATACCTTGATTCTCAGACACCAAATGTCTCCCATAAATACGCATTATGTAAATTGAAAGAGAGCATGGTGCGCTGTCTACAAATGTTACACTGCAGAATGCCCTGTACTGCTTATTGTCAAGTTACAGAAAAGCTGTTTGGGCTCATAGGGGTTACAAGGCAGTGCTACGACAATAGCATCCAGTGGTGTCTCTAGGTAGCCAGTGAAAACTGAGCGTCTTCCTGAGTTATGGGCCCAGTGAGAGCTTTAGCCTGGCCTATCAGAGCAGGTAGATCACAGTGTGCCCAAGTCCTCATGAGTTGTAAATGCCACCTCCTCACTATGCATTCATTGGGCTTCCCTGGTGGCTCCCAAAAGCTCATTTTTCTCCAGCAGATTCTTCTAGGAGCATCCTAGTAGCCAAGAAGGGAAATTGCCTCACTTCCTTACCGTGGTAAACACTGAGTAAGTAACCAAAGTCTATGAATTTCACCCATAAATGAAATACCCACCTACTCTGCATTAGTTCTCAGAACTGACAGTGGAAAAGACAACCACAAGGACCTCAAATGCAGAGCTTGAACTGCAACCAAAAAGGAAGCATAAGTATTCCATGCCCTCAGCGTAACTGTCTGGCTTGTTGCGGGAGATTTTATGTTAAAGGACCTCTCTGAAGTTCCTTAGTGTCATGTCGTATTTGCGGCAGTGTTGTTTGCCTTGAAACTAACTGATTGGATTTTCACCATAATTGCACCTCAGTCCCAGGAGACCAGCCAAAGCCTTAGGTGAATAAGTTAGGCATTTAATTTATAATAAAGATAAAGTTTGCAATCAGCATTTCTTGTTCCAAAACATTCCATTTACTTGGTTTTAGAGCTGCATAAACTGTTTTAAAGGCAATCTGCTCAATTGGGCGAGTTAATGATATTTAATTTGACTGGGCCAAACGTCACTGGATGCGCATTCTGTCTGTAATCGGAGCCATCATCAGCGCCGTTTCGTGTAATGTGGCTGCAATGCTAATCCCAAGAATAAAGGTTGTCATTCTCGGTTGGCTGCCAGCGTGCACCAGAGTCATCACCTTGCTAAGTCTCTCAGTGATGTGATTCCAAGATGACAGTGTAATAAGTGTTATGTGCACAGGGTAATTCAAAACAAATTTGGCTGCAAAAATGGATCGTCTAGGATAGTAAACTTCCGCCTTGTCTCATCATCTTTTAAGAGAATGTAATGATCCCTAAAATACCTTGTCAAGAAGCTTGCATGGCAGAGGTCAAGCCCTGTAAAATTTATCTCTTGAAATGCCCTCCCATCCCTGAGAATCCCAAGTCAAGAATTGAAAATATTCTTACATATTTTGGTAGCTGGGAACACAGGCAGGGAGTGTGAAGCCTTTCTGTACACAAATGTCCCTTAAGCCTGGCACGGTGGCTCACGCCTGTAATCCCAGCACTCAGGAGGCTGAGGCAGAAGGATTGCTCTGAGTTCAAGCCTGGGCTACATAATGAGTTCCAGGTCAGTCTCAACTACATAGTGAGACCCTGTCTCAAAAAAACAAAACAAAACAACAACAACAACAACAAAAAGTCCCTTAAGACCAGCTGTAAGAAATAAAGAGGAAACCTAGTTTGCAGAGGTCATGGCTTGAACTGTGTTTGATGGCAAACTGCTTGGCACTGGACTGCTGAATTTATTCCCTTTGGCACAGTTGCTAGAAAAGCCTTCCTATGGAAACCAGCCATAGCACCAGTGACATCCTTGTTAGCCCATAGGGCATTTCTCAGTTACCCAAAGTCCCATGCCCACTTGGAGGGACCAAGCAGGAAGACACAATGGGTGTTACTATATCAATGCTTTTAATATAACCGAGGGTTGGCACTGAAGGAATCATGACCCAGGGGAGCGCTTTGCCCCCTAGGAATCCTCACAGCTTGGACTGATTCAACTAGATCCTGTATATACCATTTTATAGTATCATTTAAATATTTAAGAATCTATCCAAGGAAACCAGTTGTTTCCATCACTATAAAAGTGAGCTGATTAAGATGCAGCTCTAATCAGAGTAGCATTTTCACTAACTCTTTTATACAGCTAGAAGAATGTCTTTAGGAAAAAATTTTTAAAATGCAATTGTGCCTAATTGTACCATATGTCTCTGTGGTGTTTACACCACTTAGGATGTTTTGGACTATGAGTCGTTAAGATCTATATCAAATGCTTAAAGTATATGGGATGTATTGGAAAAAATTACACATATTTATAGTAGTAAGAGAGTCTCATCTTGGTTAGTTCACTCATGCAGTAATATCACCAGAGACCCCAATCCTCCCATTTCTCTGCTGTGCCATACTCAGCGTGTTAACTGGATCTTTGAAGCTGGTTTCATACCTGGTCCTGAGCTACCGTCACAGTATATGAATTGCATGTGAGTGACTTGACTCAAGTCCAGAAGGGACCAGCCCTGCCTCCTGTCCTTGTTAGGAATCAGTATGGTGATTCCTCATACAAATTCCATTTGATCAACCATTTCTCTTCTAGGCATCCTCCCAAAAGCGTTAAAATTATCATATTACAATAACACATGCATACCCATGTCTATAGCTGCACAATTCATAATAGCTAAACCTTGGAAGCAGTCTATACATTCATCAACAGATGACTGGATAAAGAAAATGTGGCATTTATACACAGTGGAGTACTACTCTGCCATAAAGAAAGATAAACGAGTTATCTGTAAGAAAATGGATGCACGTTGAGACCATAATTTTAAGTGAAATAAATCATACACACAAGCTGAAATGGTTTTTCTTAAATGAGAATCTTTACATAAAGAGCAAAATAAAAAATAGATAATAGGAAACAGGGACATAGATGTTTTGCAAGGAAAATGGATGCACCTTGAGACCATATTTTAAGTGAAATAAATCATACACACAAGCTGAAATGGTTTTTCTTAAATGACAATCTTTACATAAAGAGCAAAATAAAAAATAGATAATAGGAAACAGGGACATAGATGTTTTGCAAAAGGGAAGATGATCAAGAGACGGAGGAAGGGGAAAGGGCTGAAAACAGAATTAAGATGTGTTATGTACATGTACCAACCCCCTACAATAAATGCAATCTTCATTTACTACAAATATATACTAATAAAAATATAAAGAGAAAAGAATGAACTTAAAACTCAAGCTCTCTAGCCACTTCCCCATCTCAACCTGTCAGGCAGAATTACATAGCACCCTCTTGCCTAAATGCATCATTAGGCAGAAGGATTAAATTTAGTCTTTTGATAGGCTAAATCCTATCAAAATCCCACCTCATGTGTCCTTCCCCAAAGATGAAGATGCCTGATCTGGTAGGAAGGAGGCACACAGGAGCTGTCCCTTCAGAGAGGAAGCAAGTTAGAAGGGATGCTAGTGGACAGGGCAGCTGATGTTGCCTGTGTGGGGTTTGTAAGACCTTATAGTATGTTAAAAAGTAAAGACTTGTAAGATGAATTCATCTGTTAGACACAAGTAAAAGACTCCTGAGGTCAAGGCTGATTCCCTTCCATCTATTCACTAAGCGGTGTGTCTCTTTTAAGGAGAACTGGAAGTTGAAGAGTAAAGATACTGCACCATAGAAGGAAAGTCCCATATTTACTGCCTTTAGGCAAAGGCTTGTTATTTATATGCAAAGAAAGAATGCATGTATTTGGCATATTTTTTTAAAAAATCTTGATATCTGAGTTCACTGTGAGTGAACACACTGGTACAAGCCATCCCCAGTGAATACCGAGGATTGGAGACATAGTGACTAATGGGAATTGGCCACACCCATATCTCCTAAGGGTGCTGGCATTGATTTACTGTTGCATTGTAAATTCCTGTATTACAGGTTGAGCATCCCTAATTATGAAATCTGAAGTGCTCTGAAATCTGAAAGTTTTTGAGCAGTGTAACTCAAAGTTTCAGATTTCAGAGCATTTTGACTTTCAGACTTTACATTGGAGATGCACAACCTGAAAAGCCTTATGCAAATACTTCGGTTTATGGTGTTTTTTTGTTTTTGTTTTTTAAGATCGAAAATCCTAAGTACTTTGAAGCCTAGCATTTTGGACAGGAGCTACTCACATCTGTATTTGACTCTTGGTGTCACACATTATTGGAAAACATGACTCTCATCCTTTTGCTTGGGCATAAATTTCCCACTATTCCAGTTGCCTTTCATCTACCCAGTCCCACCTCATTCCCGTGTAGCCCAAGCCCTAAGTATTCTGGGCTCTAGGCAAGGAAGAAACCATAATGGGAATCTAGTTTGGAAACCTAGGAAAATTTCTCTCATGTCCTTTCATTCTTTTGTCAAAGGAGGAGGCATGAAGGCAGCTGTAGGTTAAATCCAGATGGTCCCCACCCTCTGGGTAGGGGATTATGTTTGGTGACACACATATTCCCTTGTTTACCTGCACACTTCAGTCCTTTTGCAACGTGGAGTTTTTCTTCTGTCTACCTTCCGCATGATGTAAGTAAGTTACTTAAAGTGGACTGGATCCCAGTCATTAATTAACTCCAGTGATTCATATGAACTTCTGACATCTAGTTCTCAACCCAACAGTTAGTTGTTTGCAGAGTACTCTATGAACACTTGGGAGGTGTTATAGGGTTGGGGGCAGGTGGGGGGAGCTAACAGCACAATCAATGCTCCTGTTCTGCTTGAACCAAGAGAAATCAAAGCACCTCACCATAGAGCATGGAATAACTGTCAGCATGCTATGACACGAATAGGAAGTGGGCAACTATATGACAGGCAGGGGAAGGCTGTGGTTTCTTGCTCATTTGGGCCTTTGTAAGTAAATGCTAAAGTATGCACATTTAAAGAATGGACCATCAATTTAAGACATTCAAACTCGGCACCTCCTATGTGAAGCTGTTAGAATGCGGCAGTGCTCTCCACAGATCTGAGAGGTTAGGGGATGTATGTGGCCGCATGTTCTGTCCAATACTAGCATTTTAAATTGGATCTTAAAAAACCAGATACATGGAGAATAAAATACTAAAATATTTTTGAGCCAGACAAGTTTCATACACCTGACCATACAATGTCAGGGAACTGTCTGCACATACTGTATTTTCTGGGGGAGGGAAAGGGAGAAGGAAAATGAAACAGCTGGACGTGTGTGATGCTTGAAATGACTTCACATTCTAGATAGAAGATTCTGGTTTCTGTTGTATCCTGTATAAGGTGGTTCTGCAGGTAGAACTATGTTGACTTAGCACTGACTTTACCACTGGCAGAATCCTGGACATAGAATCCCACATCCTGACCCGCCAGGAACTAATGTCATCACACATAGCTTATCAGAGGCTGTAGAGGAAAGAGGTACACATACTTTCAATGCTTCCCAGGCAATGAGGAGAGAATTATTGAGGGGAATCCTCATTGAAGTCATGTGGTAGCCTTCAGGCTTCGGTGCTGCAGTTATCTACAATAAGTGGGAAAGAAAACAGCAATTCAGCTTGCTGTTTTCTCAGCCATAGGTTATCTGCATCTCTTCTCTGATGCTTGCTGCATCCACCTATGGCTAATAAAGTATTGTCACTTTCTAGTTTCAATGAACTTTTTTTTACTGGATATAAAACAATAGTTTTATTTTCAGTATGGTCTTTCCTCCCTTTGACTAATGCTACCCAGACTTGGTCAATGGACTTTTTAAGGAAAAGCAAATGAATGAAATTTAGGAGGAAACTGCATATCACTTCCATAAAAGAAAAACTAGTATCACCTAACAAAAACTGGGGAAATACACCCCATGAAAACATAACAGTGTAATTAATTTCTAGTTAGCTCTTATTGCCTGGTGTAAAGTCTGGGAGCCTGAGGCTGGTCTTTTCTTTCACAGGCAAGATTACCAAGTGATGAAATTGCATTAAAGACATTCCACTAGGAAGCCAAGACTTCCCTGCTGTGAGATTTATTATTCAGTGTCAGATCTGTATACCTCCAGTCTCACCCCCTGCCCAGCAGGTATTCTTTGGGAAACCAGAACACAGAGCGTGGAAGCTCTCTGACACCCCAACCTGTGTCTCCCACTTGGCTGCTTCCTCCCCAGAGCACTCAAACTGTGTATCTACCTTTCCAGTTCCCACTTCACTGTAACCCATCCAACCTTAAATCTCTGTCAACAGGTCAACGGCAAAGACTTATCCAGAGCAACTCATGACCAGGCCGTGGAAGCTTTTAAGACCGCTAAGGAGCCCATTGTGGTGCAGGTGTTGAGAAGAACGCCTCGGACCAAAATGTTCAGCCCTCCTGTGGAGTCGCAGTTGGTGGACACAGGCACCCAGACCGACATCACCTTCGAGCACATCATGGCCCTGACAAAGATGTCCTCTCCCAGCTCACCCGTGCTGGACCCCTACCTCCTGCCAGAAGAGTAAGTAACCCGATCGTGGCACCCTGACATGTTACGCCTGGCAAAGAACTGTGGCAATGTTAGTGTCTTGCCTTTCATGCAGTGAAAAAATTAATGCATCTTATAATTTTCCTCCACGTTCCCCATGTTTAACTTTATTGTTTATAGAGGCAATAAATCGAATCCTGCTCAAAAACAGCTCCGACATATTAATGACTTTATTATAACCTTGGGGCAGAGTTATTCAAATTATATTCTAAGGATAAAATTACTTACAAACGTTGTAAAAGTTGTTTTGGAATAAAATTTAATCACCGCAAATGGTAATGTGGAGATTTTGTAGGTATCACTGGAGGGAATGCTGATTGTTCTTTTAAGTAGACAACAAAGTAAGCTGTGAGTGTCAGAAGATCCCTGGAGGTTATAGCTTTTGCTTCCTTGGGTAGCATTTCAAACCCACATCCATGCAGTAAGCCCATCCGTGCCTGCCTCGTATCAGTACTGCATTCATTCCTTCACAAATGACTCTTCCCTTACCTAACCTTCTGCCACAGACAACAGCTCAGAGCCTGCAAGTCAGACATGCTGATGTTCATTGTATTTTCTAGGGATGCAGTAAAGTCATTTTCTTCATTTCCCTGGGCTTTACTTTTCCTGTGGTGCATTAAAATGGGCATAAAAGTTCTCAGCATGGTATATGGTACATGTTTCATAAATGAGACCGGTGATAGTTAATTTTGTGTCTGACATAAAACGGGAAGAACAGAGTCAGAAACTTTGCAAGATAGATCCTGGCTTAGAGAGGTCCAGTTAGACACAGCTTTTCACATGTGAACCTGTACTATCTTTGACACGTCACACCCTTGGCTTTTTACCATCTTGGCTCCAGTTTGGTTCAGAAAATGGACTGGCATTATTTGAAAGAGTGCATTCCTCCTGTAGGAAAAGCCTCTGAGTGACTGATATTTCTGAGTAACTGTGTAACTGGAGCAAGTACACGTCTCCTCTGGTCCCATCCAATCCTGGACAGAGGCTTGCCTTTCATCACAAGGGGTTTACTGGTTAGGAGTCACTGGGACCCAGGGCTAATTCCCCAGACTTGATAAGAGTAAGTAAGCTCTGCTGCAGCTGACAGTGTGTAAAAGGAGCAGACGGGGTCTCCTCCTGACACACTGCGTGAGTGTGTAGAGACCTGTTAGCTCCCTTTTGCTCTCGGCTGGCTCTCCTAGACGGACAAGGCCCTTCAGACGCACCAGCTCTGCACAGCTAGGATGGCAGTGCTGCAGGAGCTCAGCTCTTAGCCCTCACACTGTGTAATGTCCCAGCTGATCCTGGGATACAGATGGCCCATTCAGACCAGTTCTGTGATGTTACAGAGCAGGACTGCCTCACTTTATTGATGAGGCCTTTAAGGCCACTTGCAACTCTAAAATGTTGAACTATCATGGTGACAGGCCTTTCAGAAGACAAACCCCTAATTTCCTCTTAAGTCTAGTTAACATGACAAGACTTATCCCTGGGGGCAACTTGAGAAATGTCAGAGTCCAGAGGTCAGGCCTCTGCAGGTTGTGGCTGCAAAGTCAGCCAGCAACAAGAGCATGCATCAGGGATGGACAGGAGCATTAAGTTGATGCCTGAAAGCCCAAACCTTCCAACAGTATCCTCAGGACTAAAAGGTCCTTAAGTGCAGGCAGTATATTTGCCTGATGGGTCCAGAAAATTGAAAGCCAAGTCTTGTTTGAATGACCACTCAAGTCTGATGTGTTGTTTCAAAGCTAAGTGCCTGAGAGGGACCACCAGTGCCCCTTGATTGCTGCCTGACCTTTGAGAACGTGAAGGTTTGGGTCCCCAGCCAACATTCCCAGGCAGAAGCCTTCCATCAGCATCTGGCTCTGTGGACTCTAAGCTCCTGCAGAGCTGCTGACTGGGCCTGTTAAATTCCCATTGCTTTTCCCTTAGAGCTTCCATTAATGACATTTCCAGGAGATGGCTCTATGAACTATGTTTTACACATTGTACACATGTTGTCCTAGGGAAACACAAGTTCCTGGTCTCCCCGTAAGACAAGTATGTACTACACACACACATGCCCGTTTATGCCTATGTGGGTGCACTGGTACCTTCCGTGGGGTCAGGTGCATTCAAGCCAGAAAGCTCACAAAGACACTGTCTGTCCAAGATGAGAGCATAACAAATTCAATCACGGCCCTCAGAACTGACCTGAAGTCAAGACTATTTCTCCCCAGAAATAGAAAACAAACACCGAAGTAATAAGCAGGAGCTATGGGCCCATCTCCTGCCCAGATACCAAGTCAGAAGTGAGTCATCTTGAGTCCATGCCAGTGGGCCTGCGGAGGGACTCTAGGTAAAATATACAGCCCACCTCACCTCACCTCTCACCTCCAACTTAACTTCTCCCACAGGAAACGAGCTTTAATAAAAGTGGCGGAAATATTAGGAGGACTTCCTGACCACAAAAGGGCCCGCACCCTCAGAAGTGCTGCCGGGCTGCCCTGGTGTGACGACAGCAGATGACACCTCAGCAGGGCTTTAAAGATTTTGCCTCTTTTTGTTTTCAGGCACCCCTCAGCCCATGAGTACTACGATCCAAATGACTACATGGGGGACGTCCATCAGGAGATGGACAGGGAGGAGCTGGAGCTGGAGGTATGAAGAACAGCCTACTCTCATTTTAGGAGTTATTAGTACAAACATAGAATGGCTAGGAAGTTCTCTATAAGCCTAGAAACAAGTGCTAATTAAATGTTCAAAAAAATCACTTTCAGTCATGCTCTTTGAGCTTTTTCTTCTCCCCTTTGCTTCAAAACAGCCAAAAAAAAAAGTCCCAAAAAAGAAAATTAAAAGATAGGACAGTAGTCCTGTTCACAACTTTTGACTTCATGCCATCTTTATATTCTTGTAACTACTATAAATTTCCTTGCCTTCCTATCTTGTATATCATCACCACTTTTTCCTTAAAGGCAAATGCTCAGGAGATTGATAGGCTACATTCACTTTAGTAACATCTCCAACAAAAAGAGTGTGTGTACTGATTCTCCAGCTTCAGGATTTCTAACACCAATTTTTTTTTTTTTGTTTTTTGCCACCGAACCACTGAGCTAAATCCCTGGCCTCTAACACCAATCTTGAAGAAGTTAAATAAATCTCTTAACTCTCCTGTAGTGTAATTTAAGGGCAAATATACCTCAAGCTTCTAGATGCTACATGATGTCATATTGTCTTCTTGTAAGTTTTAAAATATTTAATAGTCACCAGATAGGCAACAGACTCCTATTTCTTTTCCCTTTTAGTGAGAGTGACAGACTGGGGAAAACACCAAATTCCATGATGTAGTTATGTATATTTATGGAAAACCTTTATGTCATATTTCAAAACGTTTTGAAAAAATAGTAAGAGAATTTTTGAAAACCGATTCTCTGGAACAGGGTAATACAGCATCTTTTTAAAATGATGGCTGATGTTAACAGGCAAGCCCTTCGGCACACTTAGCTCGGCCAGGGTAAAGCACTGACACTCTATCCAATTTCAGGGCCAACCACTGTGATCTGGGCTGCCCTACTGAAAGGGGTGCGTTAGGTAGCAGCAGTGGGTCCTGCTCAGTGACAGAAGCAGCTAACAAGTAGAAAAGAGCTGTATTCCTAGAGCATTCCTTTCATGTTACCCAGAGCCCTCAATCAAAACAAAGGATGAAGGCCAACGAAAGTGTGCAAGTGGTAGGTGAACTGGCTGCTCACCTACAGCCAGACGGGGTCACAGTCAAGCATTTATCACTAGAGGTATGATTGACTCGGTGATATTTCATGTGAAAATTCAAATTCTTCTCCCACTACACCTGGTCTAAACAGGAAAGGCAGTTACTCTAAGAATAAAAACTATTGACTTTCTGCTTACTGTCAGCCTCCAACCAACATACATGTCATCCAGTAATTGCTCCAGGTAATGGATCCTTATCATTTTAAAAGAATAATAAGGATTCTGTGTCTTTCCAACCAACATACATGCCGTCCAGTAATTGCTCCAGGTAATGGATCCTTATCATTTTAAAAGAATAATAAGGATTCTGAGTCTTAGTGAAAGCAGCCTATCTCCCATAGATTCAGTCCAGTTCCACGAGCAACTGATGACTCTCACAGGATCCTTGTATCGTAAGCTGTTAATAAGCCTTCTTCCCAAAGGGACTTCCATAATCAAATACATTTGGGAAATGCCAGATTGAACAAAACTAAACAGACTTCCTAAGGGACATCTCAGAATTTCATTGTTTTTTTTTTTAACCGGGATCAAACTCAGGACCTTGCTCTTGCAAGGCAGGCAGAGTGCCACTGAGCTGAGCAAAATCCCCAGCCCTCAAAATCTTGACTCCTGAATTAGAAACAGTAAATCCCCTGGGGAAGAGGAGCAGATACAGGAGCCAGATTTCCTAAACCTCTTTGGTCCAGTCAATGCACATGTGTATATTTCCTCTGACTGTAGTTCTCTGGGGCCCAGAAAAAAAGGGCTGATTAACAATCTTTATGAGAGGATACTGTCTTTCGATGGTCATTATACTGGTCACAAAGCAGAGATCTTTCAAAAGCTGTCAAATATCTCAGAAGTTACATTTATAAAGTAGCACAGAATTTTAGTCTTGGATGTTCAAACTTGAGTTTATAGCAGCACGGGTCCATTAGTTACTTAGTTGGTAATAACTTACAGATTCAAAGGGAAGCTACTGTGACCCCCGGGAAAGCTCTACTATGTGGAGGTGTTCACATAAGATTGGGGAGACTCACTGAGCACCCCCATCACCTGCCCAATCTGGGCTATTATGCTTTACAAGTTTTTACTATAGCTAACTCTCACCACAACAGGTACTTTACGGCTGTATCTCTTTAATTCCACTCAGTTTATTTAAACTAAGGTAGTGTGTAGCACTGTATCGGCACCTTAAATAGAAAGTCCTTATCAGTAAATGCAGTGGATATAGACAGTGTTACAAATCCTGGTGTTCAGCACTAGGATGCCAGCCAAGCACCAGGAGCCCTGGCCACCAACTACTGCTTGCTTCCTCTTTCTCCAAGAAGGTTAGCTAGTGTTAATGAAGTGTTAAAGATAGCCCAGACTAGTTCTCCCTGAAGGGAGTGGCTTTCTCGGCATCAAAGACCAGAGAACTCTTGCATCTGGTGCAAGCAGTTCCTGAGGTGTGACAGTGTGATGCAGGACAGCAGCCAGCCTCTCCCGGGAGATGTGACAGAGGCAGAATCTTGGCCCCCCCGGGTCTGCACAGTCAGTGAGTGCGGTGCAACAAGGTCCACACACATTAAAGTCAGAGAAGCTCTGCCTCCTCTAGAGAAGCTCCATGGCTGCTGATAACCATTTCCAACTCTCCATGTCCTCTTATTCCCGGTCACATCAGTAGGGTTCTGGCTGCGCATGGCACTGATATCATCTACACTGTCCCTGTAGAATACAGTTATAATAGGCTAAAACGGACTAAGTCCCTTGGAGACATTCCAGGAATAAAGGTAGTGGCCAAGAAACCAACTATTTACAAAACTCATGCAGCATTTTAAGTTAGATCTAAGGTACCATGGGACTTGACATGCATTCTTGTTTTTCATTCAACTCACCAGCTTTTTCTGAGTATCTTTTACATTGTTTACTCTTTGCACTTTGAAATGCAACAGCAGAAGTCACCACCCTGTCTGCTCTTGAGGACCTCATAAGACTTTAGGACCATAAGACATTACCTTTCCATTTCCTCGAAAACCCAAATATGGACATCTCCCTCTCCAGCTCCATGGACCCATGGTTGCCACTGAGTACCACGAGTCAGCACAGGGTGGGCAGGCCGCTTTCAAGTGTGGTTTTTGTCAGTAGCAACTTAGGAGCTACCAGGTGATTTCTGTTAACTAAGCTCTGTCTCCGGTAGGACACTGGGCAGCTAGGAAAGACTAGCTGTCCTGAGGTTCCGAGGGCTGAGGTAAGGAAAGACTCAGTGCCGTGGTTGGGTATGGATTCAGTGTGTGTTCCTGCTGGAGGTGGAGGCTCCAGTGTCGCAGTCTGGAGGCGGTGGAAACTGTGAGAGGGTACTGCCTCAGACAGGATTAATGCTCCTCTCAGGAAATGAGTTAGTGCTCCTGAGGGCAGGTTGTTATGAAGTGAAGCCCAGTCTTGGTCTCTTGCTTCCTGGCGTACTATGTTACTTCTTCTTCCTGCACGTGTTCCCACCACAGTACCATCCACCTCGTGGCGTGGCAGTGAGAAAGCCTGACCGGGGCTGAGCAGATGGCGGCAGCACACTCCTGCCACCTCCAAAACCATAACCTAGAGAAGTGTAAAGTACCCACCCTCAGGTACTTTGTACAGCAGCACAGAACAGATTGAACCATTCAGAGTCATCCTGGGGCTCCCTGTGGCCACCCACTGGCACGGAATCTCCATGAGTGGACAGTAGCCATATCTCCACCTACCTCAGAGGTAGGTCTGTAACGGGTCATCTGGTCAATTTAACCAGTCAATAAGTAACCTCACTGCTGAGACCAAGTTTCCTAAAGCAGACCCAGCTTGCAGGCGGACATGTTGTCTTGATTCTCACAAGGTTTCTCAGAACAGGCAACAGTCTGTCTTCTAAGTTCCACCCTGTTTTGTTGTAGTGCTTGGGTTTGATTTCAGAAGAAATTAGGTCTGTTTTTGAGCAGGGGGCCACCTCTCGATACCCTGCTCAGCCTAAGTTGAATTAGACCAAAGTCAGCACCTTCAAAAGAGCAACCAGTTCCACAGATAATACATATGAAGAAAGTTTCTCAGAACAGGCAACAGTCTGTCTTCTAAGTTCCACCCTGTTTTGTTGTAGTGCTTGGGTTTGATTTCAGAAGAAATTAGGTCTGTTTTTGAGCAGGGGGCCACCTCTCGATACCCTGCTCAGCCTAAGTTGAATTAGACCAAAGTCAGCACCTTCAAAAGAGCAACCAGTTCCACAGATAATACATATGAAGAAAAAAATCTCTCTTTTAAAGTACACAAAATGATCGTATTTAGCTAAGTGTCAAATCCCTGTTATTGTGAAACTGCTTAGAGTAAAAGGGATTATTTCGAAGTATCCCCAGGGTTGAGCAGCCAAATAATTACCATAAATTTTCAGGTACTAAACACCTGCTCTAGGTCTTCCTGTAGGCAATTAAGAAAGAAAATAGACATATAAAGAAGGCCTTTTCCTTAATCTATTGTCTTAATTTCCCCAGTGATTCCACAGTAGCAGCCTATCCAGCCTGAGAAGCTGCTATCACCTGCATTAGGCAGTGATGATGTCATTCTGAGACCAGAAAGGAAAGGGGAGGTGTAGTTTCAACACGGATGTCTAAAATGATCTCCAAACATGGTGTCCTGAAGTAACGTAAGTGTAGGTCAGGTGCAACTGGGATTGTCCTGGAGGTAACGCAGGAGGCCAAAGCCAATCTGGCAATTTCTCATTAGCCTCTGAGGCTCAAGGCAACAGCTCCTGTGTGGGTCAGTCCCGCCCTGTCCCAGCCAGCCTCCCCTCAGCGCTTCCATTGTAACCAGGACCTTTACCATTCTCTGGACTGCCACTTGCAAACTGGAACTTTCACATGTGCATGTAATCTTAGCCAGGATCTATATGGAACACAGTCTTCTCCAGAAACAGTTCCACAGCCACTGTTTATATCCATACCACCGTTATGTACTTACTGCTCCTCTCCCGAGCCACACGCAAGCTCCAGGAGAGGACACTTGCATGTTTTTGCTTAAACAGTGTCTGGCAAACGGGAAGAACCCAGTGTTTTGGGGGCACCTAAATATTCACTGAAGGAAAGAATGAATGCTTTGCTACTTTATTTCAAATTTAAGGTCCATAAGGTAAAAATGCAAAGTCTTTAGAGACATGACTACATCCTCATAGCACCACACACAGATACAGAAACTGGAGATAATTCAAAAGTCTGCGTAGTGATCATGGACCAGTAATGTGTCCATGGCAAGGCTTCTTGGCAGTGGGTAAACCATGCAGATGAGTGCTGGCATCCCCCTTGATTAAAGTGGCTGACGCTGAATCACCAAAGTGGAATGGCCCCTTTAATACTCTTAATTGGAGTATCATGTCAGTTTCATCTGAAATGTCAGGTTTAGCTGTTCATTTTTATCAAACAGTCCATCTAGCCCAGTAAGCAACAGGATAGCAGCAGTGGGGGTAGCTGTAATTCAGATAATGCTGATACATTATTCATACCAGTTTGATTCATGGTCGTCTTTGAAATCTTATCTCCATCATCACAGACAGATATGTATTGATAACCTCTGTGTTTTCAGCAACATGCTCAGTTGTATGAGGCTGGATCAGAGGCAGAAAAAAAATGGTGAGAATGTACAAACCACCCAGTAAGTTTGAGGAATTTTAATTTCCAGAGTCCCCAGATATTGGGCCTTGTTTGAAAACTGCAGAATGGCTGGGACATTTGCTAAAGTTAAGTTATTTGCCCAGGTGCATTGCTTATAAATGGCAAAGCCTGGGTTATTTTTCCTATTTGATTGTGTCCTAAAATCTCCGGCTCATTCATTCAGTTTTGTTGAGTACCATGGTATATATGAAGCTAAACACTGCTTTTATTATACGATAACTCACTGTAATCTCTCAACCAAGGTAATTATGAATCTGTACATTTTTTTTTAAATGGCAGCTCTTACAGTGCTGCTTTCCAGCAACTGTGACCACCTAGTACTATGTGCTTAACATTAGCAGCCAGCCTGCTCTGAAATGCCGAACCATTTTGGAGACACTGAGTAACCGGGACTCAACTTATGTCCCTCCTTTCTAAATGACACTTTGTTGGCTTTTGTTTCAAGTTCAGAAGGTTCAGATAAGGTGGGAAAATATTACAGCCCACGCCGTCCTGTCCAACATCAATGTCAAGTAAGTTCCTAAACTCCAGGATTCCCTTTGCTTATTACTTGGTATGTGCTTCACCAACATGGGTTCATCTAAGAGCCCTCTTTCTTTTAAAACATAAACCACTTCTTAGGAGGAAAACTGCTCCAAGTACTGCCCTTAATTAGATGACTCTGCCACTCTTACATCAAGTCAAAGATCAGGTCAAAGATCAGGTCCTGAAGTTTTGTTTCACCAGCAGCTGAATGTGTTGGATCCTAGCATGAGGATGCAATGCAGGTCTAAACACAAATTCATACATGTTTCATTATACGGCTTCACTTAGTCCAAAGATAATTTTATACAGTATTGTTGGTTCTCCTGTGTTTTAACTGGGGCCCATCGTATGAGGTCAGGTGTGGAATTTTACATTTGTGATATTATATCAGTGCTCAAAAGCTGCAGATTTTAGAGCACTTACAATTAGGGATGCTCCGCCTGTGTTCATTTTCTAACAACATGTGGGTTATGGGCAGCATATAGTGTTTGGCGGATGCATATGTGGACCTTGGCTTAATTATCTGTGATTCAGATGAAAATATTTTCAAGTATTAAAGATTTGGAGATATTTTATGTTTCAGACCCTAATTTTGCTTTAAGAAAGTTTTCTTCCTGATTAGAAAATAAATAAATTTACTGGAGGAAACTGGCAGACTGAGAAGGAAAAAGAACAGGAAAATAAATGTACTCCCAGTAGCAGTATGAACTAACACCAACTTCATAGCTTACTAGTCCTCCATATCTCTGTCAGTCAACAGATTGACCCAGAAAAACCAACTACAGATTCTCTTCCAAGTGGGTTTCATCAAAATCATATGCTGTACTAAAACATGTAGTATCAGCATCTGCCTTTCTGGTACCAGGCCAAATCTCATCCTTTCTACACAGTGTCACAGTGATAGCTGGTGTCAGCTATCATATTTTTTATGAGTTTTCCTTTTCTCTACTTAAATACTCCTAGGACATTATGCAGTTCTCTTCCAATACATGATTTCCAGACTTTTTACTTTGGTGGGCTTGCAAATAAAGCCCCCAAACATGAACATGTATTACCGAGTTGTGCTTGTCAAACTACCTGTGGGAGAAGACAGAAGGACTGGGCTGACCGGTGTGTTTTCTGTCAGCCACTGACCAGCCTGTGGTTCTACCATGTGGTTATATCTTGTCCAGTGAGACAGGTCTGCTGATCATGCCCACGACAACCCAACTGCTCTAAAAGTTTCTAAATGCTCCCCAAGTTTCCGTATTTACCTGATCATGACCATAAGGTACACGTTAGGTGGTGCTAGAATAAAGCTCTGTGGAACTATGGCACCTTCTCTCCTCCCTAAGTGACAGTCACCCTGGCAGCTAGTCATTCACAGAACCCATGTCTCGTATGCTCACATTCCATTCTGTTCAAAGCAGCAGCACAGCATTTACTGTCTCTCTCATTTCCTCGCTACCCTCTTCCCAGTGATCTCCCTGCTATGGTTACAGAGCCCGTTCCAGGCTCCTGCAGCACCAGCATAGGGCTGCTCCTGTGAGTGAGACTTCAGCAGATAGTCTGAATCAGTGAGCTTTCCTGACTGTTAGTGCCAAAAGTAAGTCTTCCCTTGACCCCAATTCAAAGAAGTACAAACAGAGAGATACCTGGGCATGTGCTTGAAACATAGGATGATGAAATGTGGCTAGTCTGTCTGTGATGTGAAAATTGGTTCCTGCAAAGAGTTTGCCCTCACAGTTGAACATGACTCTTACACCCATGCTCAGGATAGTTCTCAAAAATGGGAAAGGAAATTTCTGTCTAATGCAACTAAATTATCAAATTAATAGAACATCATTTAATGAGAATTTACCATATTGCTAGAGCTATAATTAGCAAGTCATTGAATTAACATATCTATGATCAGGAAAATAAACTTTTTTTTTTTTTTTTTTTTTTTTAGTACTGGGGATTGAACTTGGGTCCTTGCACTTGCAAGGCAGGCCACTGAACCACTGAGCTAAATCCCCAGCCCCAGGAAAATAAACTTCATATTGAGGATGGCAATGAAATCTATCTACACCCCCACCGCTCCACACACACACACACCTCATTGCAACCACAGGCAGATATACCTGCACGTAACTTTTATACTGCCACTTACTGTGGCCTTGCTTTGGGCCAAGCACTGTGCTCAGAGCTCATGTGCCTCCTCCCAGTGACTCTCAAAAGGAAATGCATGTTTAGGGAGAACAGCAAGCCCATGATCAGAAAAGGGCAGATTCAGGATATGTATACAAGTCTGTCTCTCTGCACAGCCCTGACATTATACACCACAGATCGGCCATGGAGATGGCTAAAAGCCAATCAGACCATAACAGTCATCACTGAAATCCTTCTGACCAGTCCCAATAACATTGGGCTATAATCTAAGGTCTTCAAACTCAGCCTGCTTTTGTCTTCCTTGCATACTGGGCTTTGACCACACTAGCCCAGGGCCTTTGCACCTGCTATTTTTCTGTCTGGAAAGTGTTCATAGTATTGGGTACCCTGCCTTCCATAGGGGAGGGCCCAAGAAGTATCTGCCTTGTGAGCTTCTCTTCAAAGAGGGCTGCAAACTCCTGGACAGTGGCTACTTGGAAATGGTCCCCAGAGACAGTGGCATGAAGACCCTGCCTCAGAGCCCCTCCACCCTTCCAGTTGGCAAGCATATGAAACTGTAACGTTCAGGCCAATGGATCTTTGAGATCACTTCTCAGGCAGCCTTTTAAATAGGCCTGCAGCTTATGACTACAAAAATGTGCACAAAACATGGTACTGGGTTCTGGCATGACTTGGCCCATTAAACCTGTCGGGGAACTCAGGATGTCCCCCCACAAACTCTCACAACCATCAAAGTTCTTCCTTCATTGTACAATGCAAACTAATTAGCACAATGACATTCCCTATCTGTGTGTCCTGGGTTTGGGCTCACTTTGCTTTTATCTTATTTAATTTGCAATAATAGCAGTGAAAACTAATTTCTCCACTGTAAATATCACAGCTGTTGTGGAAAGCATTAATTGTACACTGTCATGTACTCCCCTTTCTTGGATCAATTTATGTGTAAGCTGTTTGCAAATTCTGTGACCATTAAGGGAATGCAATGTGAAATTATCTAACAGAATACCCTGGAAACATTTGTACCAAAAAGCCTGGATGGTGTGGGGCATGGAAGTATTCTTGTTGGTGGCAGACAATGAAAGAATGCTTTTTAAAAGCCCTACCCCTGAGGTCTTGACACTGAGTGAAATATGGGTAATTTTTCTTTAGGAGGATCAATAAAATAACTATTTTCAAAATGACTTTATATTGACTGAAAAGTCAGAAATGCCCTGGGCATTGATCCCATGTCCATAATCACTTTTTGTGTAGTCAGTTAACTCACCCTACACAGTTGAATGCAAAGAAATCCAGTTCATCTTCTAAACAAAATATTTTCCAAGCATCTGGCATGCTTCCAGCTCTCGCTGCCTGCTGCAGTCTCACCGGCCACCTCTCTTTGTCTAGGAAGTGGATCTCTACAGACTGAGCAGCCAAGACAAGCTGGGCCTCACCGTGTGCTACAGGACCGATGACGAAGATGACATTGGGATTTATATAAGTGAGGTACAAAAGCTATGCTTGTAAAACTAGCTTGTCAGGACCAAAACTGTTGGGTTTCGTTTTCCATTTTATATGCTCTCACCCTAACTAGTTCCTCCAAAAGTCTTTGTAAAGACACAGACAAATCACTCTGTCCCTTCCATCACACCCTATGGAGTTGTATCTGTACTGTCAGTACATAAGGCAAAATTACCCTTGAGAAGCAGCAAATCAACCATAAAACGGAGTCATTTACATGGTTTTGTGTGTTCAACCCTGAGGGAACAGCAGCAGGCTTACATTTCCTAATTCATGTTCACTAAGTCAAATGGTGGATGGAATCACTTACACTTTTTAAAGTCTCTCTTTCTCGCTGTCTATGTTGCTTTTAATAGAGTGTATCTAATTGAGTTCTCATACGTTAAATGTAATTTATATGAACTTATCAGAGTACATAGATGAAAGCTGTTTTGATCTTCTTGGGAAAGACAATGCAAAGCAGCTGGCTTCAGCATGTATCCTTTGCTGGGCATACCCATCCTTGCCAGGGCAGAAGCCCAACCTTATCAGGAAATAAAATCTGTCTCTCTGGGATGAACCAAATGCTATGTCTTTCAGATTTTATTATCCCCTTTGATGTGTGTCACCTACCAGGCTTTGTGTTTTACATTATCATATTTTAGGACATTCCTCCCATTCCCGTTGTCTCAATTAAAGTTACTATGCAAAATTTAAATATTTAGTATAAAATTAGCTATGGTTGCCAGTCTACGACAAGTCTCCTTACATGCATTCTACAGCACTGATTGGATTTGAAATACTGTGCACACCACAAAGAGTCCGCTGTGTCTCCTCCTGCACAAGGCAGGGTAGCACAGCTGCCACCAGTGACCTAGGAGTGAGCCCTAGAAAGGGCTTGGCAGCACACGAGTCCACACTTGGCTCTTTTTGCATGGAACTTTGTCTATATCTGTGCAAAGCAGAAACACCCAAGACGAGCTTGACTCTGTGTTCAACCTTTGCAAAGTGCTGTGTCTGTTTTCACATGTGTCTGGGTTCGTGCTGATGTCTGCCATGTGTTTCAGATTGACCCTAACAGCATTGCAGCCAAGGACGGGCGCATCCGCGAAGGAGACCGCATCATCCAGGTAGGTCTCCTCCCAGTGGTGGCCTCATCGGTGCCTGTCACCAAACAACAGGCTCGTTCTAAGAGCTGTAAGGTAACAGAACAGGGCTGATGTGTCAGGTGTGTAGTGAGGCCAGAGAAGTTCATGAGTGAGGGGACAGGGGTGTCAGATGCACCAGGGAGCAGTGACACAAGCAAACTGCCGCAAAGCTGCCCTGTGGAAAGCCAGCTTTGCAGGACATGAGTTAGTTCGTTCCTCATGACTGTTCATTCTGGGGTGCCAAAGATAAGGCCTCGCTGAGATCAGATTTCCCTGTAAGATTCATCTAGGACCAAGCACCTCAAAGTGGGCCTTATCATTAATAAGGGAGCATCATCATTGGCAAATTTAGCAAAAATGAGAAGTCTTAAATTTCAGAACCATGTGTAGCCATCCCATGGAATTACATCTACCAGCAGCATCTTTACCCTGAGTACTGCTGTTCTTTCGAGGCAGGATGTGACCATTTATCTCTCTTTTGGCTATAATCTCTCAGAAATTGAGACTCTTCACTTTACTGCATCCCACAAGGCTGAGATTCCTAATTCTTCTCACTTGTACTTTCTCATTTTCTAATCCACAGTAGATCTTTCTCATTGTACATATCGCCATGCATAATTTTTATTTCCTTATCCCAATGCTTATTGTTTGCCCTGTCTGAAGCCACAACCTCCAGTGTGTAAGGCTCTGCCCTGGGAAAGTGATCCATGCCTTCACCCCTAAGGGTCAGGACCCTCCATATACCACCTTTTCGTTGTTACTGATGTTGCTGTAGTTTTCTGTTAGCCGCTGTGACTGAGAAGGGAAGTACTAAGAGGCACCTCACAGACCCGCTTAGGTTGTAGCCACAGTCCTCCGCTGCATCGCATCAGCCCTATTATCCTCTAGGTAACTGGGGCCAGATATGTCCACAGGTTGCCTCCCTTGTGATACCTTTTGGTTCCCTGGCATATATGGAGGCAAAATCAGATGGGAGGCTTAACTGCCACCTCAGTGGGACCACTGTGACATCCTCTGAAGGAACCATCACCCCTGAGACTAAGACCTGGAGAACCCAAAGTTGCTGGGACATGCAAGCAGAAATCCCACATGAACGTTACCTGCTATGACCCCCTGTGTAGCATAAAGTGAAGTGTCACACTGGGGACACAGAGCACCATGTATAATTATATTCCTTGCTCTTCCCTCCATCTCCCTGATGTTCTCATGAGACTCATTGCTGCTTTTCCCCCAGTATTATCTAAACTAGCTGGAACAATGCTTTTGTACACTGCCTTTGTACTCCTGCCCGAGTGTGACGTCCGATTAAATTGCTTAGTGTGCCCTCTGAACAACAGGAAGGTTTTCCTCATTCTCATCTTGTGGAGCACTCCACATCACAATCAGTTCATGGGCTACACACACTGTGGGGCCCTTTCACAGACCAGGAAAACAACATCAGCCTCAGCAAGGCCTTTCCTTCCCAAAATCAGTGTTCTTTCTTCGACTGCAGTGAAGTTGTTTCCCAGCCCTGAGTGGATGGCAAATACGGGCCTGAAGTGAGATAGAATGTTTCGCACAATCTCATCATGCTATTGTCTACCCACCTGTGTCGCTCTTAGATTAATGGAATAGAGGTACAGAACCGCGAGGAGGCTGTGGCTCTTCTGACCAGTGAAGAAAATAAGAACTTTTCACTGCTGATTGCAAGGCCTGAACTCCAGGTGAGTCAGTTTTGAAACTAGGTCTGTTATTTCTAATACCAAATCCCCAGACCCCACCCTTGTAGAATACTGCTGGAGAATGGAATCTGACCTTTGAAGCTGCTTTGTACCCTGGAAGGGTACTTGCTATGACTACAATCCACTTGATTTAACTACTACTTAAGGGTGGTACTGACACCCACCCTGGCAACTCCACTGCCATGAATGTAGGGATCTTAATGAAGGAAAGGAAATATAACAGCATGGAAAACATGGCCTGAGACATTAACATCAAAGCACTTGACTTTGCGAGGCCCATCTGCCACTTTGCAGGTCCCATCTACAATAGCAGAGTGTAGAGAAATAGTAACACTGACTGGTAAATAATACCTAACGCTTAGTAACTGTCCAGTCAGTGCCCAGCACTGCGCAGAACACATCACACACTGGCCGTTCTTCCATGGAGACTGACAGTTCCAGAAGTTCCAGAGCTAACCCCAGAATCCTGGATGGAGGGTGACAGGCCTGGAAGATCTGATTCAGAAACCACTGTGAATGACTCCAACAAACTTTCTGGGAAATAGACCTCTTTAGGTAGAAAACCCAAATGAAAAATAACTTAGGGGTATGATGCAAAGGGTGTGTGGCTCATTGGAGATGGAAACGTCATGATCTTGCAGAGAACTTCAGTAATGACCTCATCTAGGATCACCCGGAATTTTCTTAAATGGCCACATAATAAGGATGTGACTTGTCTCCATGGCAACTACTAGACTGTTATTTTGGCCCCAAAGAAACCTTATACACTACGTAAATAGACATGGTTGTGTTTCATTAACCGATTTTTTTAACAACACAAGATGGCAATCTATAATCCATGGACCTAGCATCTCCCAAATAGTCCATCTTTTATTTGAGATTGTAAATTCAAGCCCAGCCTGGGAAATTCAGCAACTTCACCAAACCCTATCTCAAATTTTAAAAAATACTTCAGAGGAAAAAAAAAAGTGATATCCTTGTCCACATCAAAGAGCTACTTGCCACACTTATTTTTCTAGTCAGAAAAAACTCTGCAGGGATTGGATGTGATTCATTGCCTAGTGTGCACATGGTTTCATCTCCAGCACTGTTCAAAGGATGAAAACTCTTTCCACATTAACCATGCTTTCTCTCTGGGGCCTGCTGAACTTGGCAGAGGTCAGGAAGCAGAGGCACAGCTGGGTCTCTGGCTGTGCTGCACAGTTTGGCACTAGACACTTCCCAGCCATGGTATTAGGTCAGAGTCTCTTTAATATGAGGATGGGATAATTTTCTGACCCATGGCAGAATAACGGGAAGATTGCATTTTGATGACTCCTGAAGGGACCCCTAGAAACAGTCTTCCCCAGGGTGCTGTCCTCAGAGACTGAGGGAAAGTAGACTCTTCTGAGGTGTGTTTTGGCTCCTGTCTCCCAACCCCCACAGCTGGACGAGGGCTGGATGGATGACGACAGGAATGACTTCCTTGATGACCTGCACATGGACATGCTAGAGGAACAGCACCACCAGGCCATGCAGTTCACAGCCAGCGTGCTCCAGCAGGTAACACCCAGGGCCCAAGCCTGTGGCCGGCACCCTGCTGGACTGCAGAAACCCTGCTCCCTCCATCTCCCTGCATGATGCTAAAGGTCATCAGGAGTCCACCTGCCCAGAAGATGGGGGAAACAGCTTAAGTGCTTTTCTCTTTGAGCAAGAGGGAAGTGCAAGCTGATAGTCTCGATGGCCGGGCTTTTAAGGCTGAGCGCTAATGCCAAGGCTCAGCTGACCTTGCAAAAGTTGTTAGGAAAACAAGCACCAGGGTTGACATAGAGCAGAGCAAATTAAGTCATATTTTTGAAAGTATAGCAATTCGCTCTGTTTAACCTGAGCTACTAAGAGCCCTGTAGTGTAGTCCCCTCCTGTGCCACCGCTATTGTCCCAGCCACAGCTACCCACTTGCTGAGTCCTCACATAAGACCTCTCTATGCTTCCTCCTGCCCATGGTTAGTTCATAGACTCGTTCATTGAGATGACTGTGACTTTCCCATTTTTCAGAAGGGAGAAGTGAGGATAAGAACAAAGGTAAGAGATTGCTCAGGTTAGAATAGCCGGCGAAACAGGTCCAACTGGCCAATTCCCAGGCCCAGGCCCAGGACCATGCCCAGCTATCAGATACTGCTCCTCAGCCTTGGAAACATTTCCTTTCCATCCAGAAAGATCAGGCCTGGGCACCAGCACCTTGAATTTCCCTCACCCTGACTGGTGGTTCTTGTCCCTTTCTGTTGCACAGAAGAAACATGAGGAAGATGGTGGGACCACAGACACGGCCACTATCCTGTCCAACCACCACGAGAAGGACAGTGGCGTCGGGAGGACCGACGAGAGCACCCGCAATGAGGAGAGCTCAGAGCAGGAGAACAACGGGGACGACGCCACTGCGTCCTCCAACCCCCTGGCGGGCCAGAGGAACCTCACGTGCAGCCAAGACACACTGGGCAGCGGAGACCTGCCCTTCAGCAACGAGTCTTTTGTCTCCGCCGACTGCACCGAAGTGGACTACCTGGGCATCCCGGTGGATGAGTGCGAGCGCTTCCGCGAGCTGCTGGAGCTCAAGTGCCAGGTGAAGAGCGCCAGCCCCTACAGCCTCTACTACCCCAGCAGCCCCCTAGACGCCGCCAAGAGCGACCCCGAGAGCGTGGACAAGGAGCTGGAGCTGCTGAACGAGGAGCTGCGCAGCATCGAGCTGGAGTGCCTGAGCATCGTGCGTGCGCACAAGATGCAGCAGCTCAAGGAGCAGTACCGTGAGCCCTGGCTGCTGCACCACGGCGGCTTCCGCAACTACAACACCAGCCTGGACATGCGCCGCCACGAGCTGTCCGACATCACCGAGCTGCCTGAGAAGTCCGACAAGGACAGCTCGAGCGCCTACAACACTGGCGAGAGCTGCCGGAGCACCCCACTCACCCTGGAGCTCTCCCCCGACAACTCCCTGCGGAGGGCGGCGGAGGGCCTCAGCTGCTCGGGCAGCGAGGGGGCTGGGGCCGTGGGGACCGCAGAGGGTTACGGACCATCCCCGAAGAACCTGCTCGCCATCACCGAGGACCCCGAGGTCGGTGCCCCCAACTACGGCCCCTCGGCCAAAGAGCTGGACCCTGGCCAAGCCCTGGAGAGCAAAGAGCGCAGAGCGGAGGAGGGCAGCCGGAGCCCCACGGGCAGCCCGAGGCTGGGCAGCGCCTACCTGTCGCACTCCCCGTACAAGCACGCGCACATCCCGGCCCACGCGCAGCACTACCAGAGCTACATGCAGCTGATCCAGCAGAAGTCCGCCGTGGAGTACGCCCAGAGCCAGATGAGCCTGGTGAGCATGTGCAAGGACCTGGCCGCCTCCCACTCCTCGGAGCCCAGGATGGAGTGGAAGGTGAAGATCCGCAGCGACGGGACGCGCTACATCACCAAGAGGCCGGTGCGCGACCGCCTGCTCAGGGAGCGCGCCCTCAAGATCCGCGAGGAGCGCAGCGGCATGACCACCGACGACGACGCTGTGAGCGAGATGAAGATGGGGCGCTACTGGAGCAAGGAGGAGCGGAAGCAGCACCTGGTGAAGGCCAAGGAGCAGAAGCGCAGGCGCGAGTTCATGACGCAGAGCAGGTTGGATCGTCTGAGGGAGCAGCAGGGGGCCGACGACAGGAAGGAGATGAACATCCTGGAACTGAGCCACAAAAAGATGATGAAGAAGCGGAACAAAAAGATCTTTGATAATTGGATGACTATTCAAGAACTCTTAACGCACGGCACAAAATCCCCAGACGGCACTAGAGTATACAATTCCTTCCTGTCGGTGACTACTGTATAATTTTCACCTCTGCATTGTGTACATAAGAGAGACCACTACCATCAGGGTAGAGATTCCTGCCTCGTTCAATGCGGCAAGTTTTTGTATATAAGATACACACAGTCATCATGTTTATAGTCCAAATTTGCCACCCCTAAAACTTAGGGTATCACCGCTGCCTTTAAAGTGGAGGTAAGATACACCCTTACTGTCTCAGAAGGCAATATTAACAGCTTTTTTCAAATAGCAATTGTACTTTTTTACTTGTTACCTTTTACATAAAGTGTTTAAATTTCAGAAAAAAAAAGATCTCTTATTAAGCATACTTTCTCAGAATAATTTGTTTAAACTATATTCATATCTTAAAAGGTTAAACACACTTTTCTCTCCTGCCTAAAACACAAATACAACTGCCAGTATGTATTTTTTAATGGAACCCTATTTTATAATCTTAGTTCTCTGAATGTGTTTCATAGGAGTGACCATTAATATATTATGTAGGTCTAGGTTTCAACTCAAAACCACCCAACTCTACCGTTCATGATTTAATACACATAACCAAACCAGCACTGTTGCGTTGGAATATACATCTTAACATTTTTCTCGTTAAAGTTCCCAAGAGAGTGTGAAGAGAAAGCAAAATATCATGCAGCTTTATGGAAGTTTAAAGCATGTTTGCAAATATTGCAGCCCTTTGGAAGAGTATGCATGTACAGGAGAGTTCTCGGTGGAGACAGTTTGTGGAATTTTAAGTGCTCATTGTAGTAAACTTTTGCTTTGTAGATTTGAAGGTACAGACCTATACAAGCGAGTTCATGAAATCATGATTAGTCACAAACATTAAATGAAGTTAAAATAAATTATTATTTTCTATTTGATAAGTTTTTGATGTGATTCCTCATTTTGCAGTGGTGCTTATAAAATAAAAGCTTTTTGCAGTGTTGATTTTCTTCCCTTGGTTGTATTACCTTCTACCTCCAAAGGATTTTAAGTCTCTCTGACCATCTGATTCTTCCGTTCAGCCTGGAACTCAGTGACAGGTGTAGAACTAAGGTCTAGCAGCAAAGAATAATGAATCAAATACAGCATATGATCTTGCCTTCTGATAGCCTTACAGGTCAAATCAACTTGGCCTGATACCCTATCCACAAGAACGGTCACATTTACAATGAAATTTCTTTGGTTTACTGCATCCACTACTGTTTGTCAGGCATTGGCAACTCTGAGTGGTAAGGTCCACCTTTCCACTGCAAAGACGAACGTCTACAGATTGGGTAATCTTCAAGTCGATGAGTCACCAAAAAGTCACCAAAGTGGGTGGGCTTCAGAGCTGGTCTCTTTCAGACTATCACTGCCAGGATCCTAAGTAATGAATTTTCTACTACTCATTCCCCAGTTTCAATGTTTGCACCAATTTTGGCTATAATAAATTTAGGGGGTATTGTTTTTCATTTGTCTTTATGCAAGACGTGGTTTACTCACTGCTTTAACTGGAACTTTGTGAAGGCAAGGTGTTTTAGGTATCTCAGGCATAGATTTTTTTTCTCCAAAGACCCTTTGGGACCAGAGTCTTAAGACTAATTAGCAGTCACACTTGTAATAAAATGACTTAATGGAAATAAAAGCCTGAAATACTAATTCTTTGCTACTAAGATATCTGTTCATTACCTGTTCCAGAACCAGGCAATACGAAGATAATTACATGTGCTACATAATTCTGATGAACCCTCCAAGGTGAGGTTTCTGCAGAGTGGACTGTTGGTGTCCCAATATTCAATATCCTGCAGTTTAAACTTGGATAAAATGAGATCCTCAGCTCCCCAGAAAAGCTCCACACTCCCAGAATTCTTACCTCCTACCCCACCTTCCTGGTTAACGCTGCAGAGAGCAAAGCCTAGTTCATTGGGGGAAAAACAAAGACAAGACCCAGGTAGTGTGGCCACTTTCATCTCAGTATCAAGTGGGCCGTCTGAAAGTGCCCAGGCTCCCCTCGTAAGAATATGCTCTGTCCTTTTTCCAACTTTTATTTCCCTTCTCAGAAAGAAGCAGAGGGTGTGCGGATTGTCGTCAGGCCTGTGAGGGCTGCGATGATAGCTGGGTTCCTCTCCTGAACTCAGCAGACGAGGCTAGTGGGATGAGAGCCGGGAATGCAGCCTGCGGATGGGCAGAGAACTTTGGAGGATCCTGCAGGGGTTAAGGGCATCTTAGGGCATATATAAGCATCTGTTATTTGAGAAAATACCTCTTC
The DNA here is from genome assembly GCF_012274545.1 of Fukomys damarensis. NCBI lineage: Eukaryota > Metazoa > Chordata > Mammalia > Rodentia > Bathyergidae > Fukomys > Fukomys damarensis. The sequence continues at coordinate 7,138,392 of NW_022900940.1, read as the reverse complement.
CCTATGTGTGTCCTTATTAAATGGAAGAAGGGCAAATGTGGCCACATCAGAGTTGTGGGCTATCAGAGTTAAACACAGCAGAAACACAGTTTCTGATCAGGGCTCCCCATGTGCCTATGAACTTAGTGTACCCTTATGAAAAAGGAGAGGGAAATAACACATTCAAATCCAATTCTAGATCCTTTAATCCCAGTGTATTTTTAAATCACTTGTATCATCTAGATATTCTTGGTCATAACTTGCAATAGAATCTGAGGTTTCTCAAATCTAACAGCAAATTCCATAAAAAATAAAATAAATGGAAGAGACCAGAGAAGAAGGTACAGAAATAAAGTAAAGCTCATTAATCACCAAAGTGGGTCTTGAATTCAGCACCCAACATCCGGTCCTTCCTCTCTTAGCACACCACATTCAGAGGGGAGATGGTATTCACATGCACGGTGAATTTGGAGGCATTCGATCCTGTGCCCTCTACCAACAAATCAACACATTTCACCACTGGATGCCCCAGAGTGAGCATAAGCCAGGAAACACGAATCGGCCATTTCTCCAAAATCCTAAGCTCCCAAGTGACTCACAGTGCAAGCCTTGCTGAGCTAGCCATTGAGTCGAGGGATTTTCCTGGGCAGTAGGGAGGGGACAGTTTACAGCTTCTGTGGTCACTGAAGTGAAATACTTGGTGCCAGTTACTGAGAGAGCTGCTGGAACCAACCCTACACTTCATTTCCTAGACTCAATTAGGAATCCACTGGAAGGCATGGATTCTCTCTATAGGAAGAAAGAAAGGGACTTAGAAATGAACAAATTACATATAATTTTGGAGGCTTTGTAGGCCCCCAGAGGCCATTCATGGTTCTTTTCTAATGGTTTAAGAATCCCAAATTCAGAGCAACTAAATATACATGTTTATTTTTCAAACTCTTATCAGTTCCATCTTAATCTATTCATTTGGAATGCCCATTTTTTTATATCAAGGAATAAAGCTTTCCTATTAGAATCATTGTGTTTGAGGCAATTAAAGTCCAACTGACCTCTAGCACCTACGCTCATCCAGTCAGTGTTAATGACTTTTCTCACAGATGGACATACTTAGGAGCTGTGAGTACCGATTCCTGGCTGTCCGCAGCAGCCATTCTCCTGGCTAGGTGGCTCTGGCTTAAACTATTTCTAGAATACCAAGTGGAGAAAATGAGAATTATTGGCCACCCAGAGCTAGCTATCTAATACAATAGCCACTGGCCACGTCTGGCTACTGAGCACTTACATACGGTCAGTCCAAAGACTATAAAGAGAATAAAACATGGCAGTGTTTTACACATGTTGAAATGATTTTCTGAATTACACCTTCACTTTCTGTACATTGAACTGGATCAGTACGTGGTTCACACTGTACTTCTACTAAACACTGTTGACACAGAGAGCAGCAGGCACGTGTGAAACACTTGACATCCACTTATTCTTGAGTTACCTGTGCGAGGCAGGTGACCCCATCAAGAGTTTGGACTCATGCTAAGAAATCTGCCCAAAGAATAGAGAGACGTGACTGAATTTGTATTACCTGGGCCAAGCCCGTTAGCAGTGACCTCTGTTCCTCAAGAGACAATGCAAAGTATGCTTAGATTATGTTAATATTTGTAATGTATTTATGATTAAAATAAAAGAAAGTGCTTCGAAGCGGCAGGCCTTTTAGTCAATTACCTTTATGTTCTAAATTACTAAACATTCTAACTCTCTGGGCAAAAGCACATGACAATTCATAAAAAATACAGGAAAGCAGGGCACAAATTAAGCTTTTCATCTTCTAAATGAAAACAGGAGATCTCATATAGGGAGAATCACAAATATGATGAGATAGGACTGTACATTGCCTAGGGACTACCAGTTGGAGAGCTAATCAGAATTATAAACTAAAGTATGAAAATGACCAAATCATTATCTACTTGTAGCCTTCAGAAGTAGGTTACAGGTTACTTGTTAGCAAAATTGCCCGAAACCAAGGAAGCAAACAACTCTGCCATAAGCAACTGCAACTCCCACTTTTATTTCGGTTTCGCATTTTAGGGTTTCTGTGAAGCATCAACTAATTAAAAAGAAATAGCTGAAATGAGATAAGATGCTAGAATTCTCATGGCAAATGCCAGTGTCTTCAGTTTTGATTAAATGTGAATTCCCTTAAGCAGTTACAGAAGAAGTATGGTTCTGTGGGTTTCGTTCAGATGGGCTTTTCCGCTTAAATGATAATTTTTCTTTAGCTTCCAGTTGCAACTAATTCTGAAGGCAAGGTCTACCGGGGCATGTGATTTGCCTGTAATGTAGTTTTCCCTTTCAGTGGCAGAAGGCTGACCTCGGTGCCCTCGGTATTGTTTGAAAATGAAAAATGGAGAATTAATGATCCCCCTTTCAATGGAGCAATTGCAAATTTAAACTCACTCCCAATTTAGTGACTCTTGCCAAAATTCTTAAAAGCCAAATGGAACTAACTCCCTAGACCTCATCAGAGTCTCTCAAGAATATACAGTACTAGGTCAGAATTGTGTATTTAGTCTGCCTTTCTTCAGCTGCCACCCCAGATGTGATGGGCTTGACTTGGTAGGCTCAGCTGTGAGGAATCAGGACCACCCCCTGTGCTGCTGGGAGCTACATCAGAAGTTGGCATGGACTCCTTCAGCCAGGAGTTGCTGTGCAGACACTTAGTTTGGGCAACAGTGAGTTTCCAATGACCTAACAGTCTAGTGGGAGAGAAAACAGTAATGCAGTTGCCACACAAACACTTCTTGTAAAATACCAACAAGTTTGAAAAAAGGAGCAGACAGCCAATGTTGTGTATTTTAGGAGTATGTCTTGAAAAAAATTACAGTTCAACTGAGATGAATGTGAATCAACTAGCCAAAAACAGTGGATATATTCCAAGGACAAGATAGAGCACATACTAAGGCCCTGAGATAGAACAGGTATGGCTTGTAACAACAACAAACGGCAATCAGTGTGGTAGAACAGGTGTAGCTTGAAACAACAACAAAAGACAATCAGTGTGGCTTGAGCTCAGAAGGCAATGGAGGAAAGAATAGATAATGGTGTGTGAGGAGATGGAGAAGAGAGGTACAGTTCTGAAGCAGCCAAATTACCAACTTGAACATGAATAGTCATTCAGTATAGTCAAAATACATTGATCACCTCTTTTGTGTGGGAAATTATGCTAAATTTCTTATATGTACTAATTTCCCTAACCACAGAGCCTTTGAGTGGGGTTATTATGCTTATTTTACAGATAAGAAAACAAAGGTGAGTCAAAGCAACCCGACTGGGAAGTAGAGCCCCAAGACAGGGATCAGGGACTCTCACCCCAGGAGGAGCTCATCTATTGCAGCAGATACCTACTCTCTGATCACATGGGGTGACCACTGTGTTCCCTGCCTTTTTCCAGGTCAGAGTTAAATCTGCTTATCACTGTGGCATTGCAGAGTAGAAACAGTTTAAGGCTGGCAGAAGGCAGCAAAGCAACAAGAGACAAGGCAAACCTCTCTGTCCCTTATATTATATCCAGGCTACTGGGATTAGGGCAGTGCCAAACCAATAAGTGAACTGATTTGGTAATCACCCACCCTTAATCCTAGTATCCTTAATCCTAGCACTGTACCATGAATCAATCACACACTCTAGAATCCTCCACCTCTGAAAAAGCCCCACCTATGACTGCATGAAGCTTTGGGGTTGGGGGGACCTTAGCCACAAGCCATAATAGTCCCATTCCATCCAAAAAGAAAAAGGCATTTCAAGTGGTTTTAGGGCCAAACCACTTTTCTGATTACCCCTGCCCAAAAAATACCTCTCCTGAATGGGGCCTTGCTTATAAGTTAGTGGCTCCACATTGAAGAGGGAGGTTTTCTGACCCCTGCTGCCAACAAATCAGATCTTCCTGCTATAACTGATCTCCCATGCCTCGCAGAGGACACAAGCTTCAAAAGGCACTAAACAGCCACCTCCATAAAGCAGTTGCTCAGAGCCAGTACACTAGAAGCTGGATAGCACAGAGGGGCTAAATAAATTCTTAATCAATTATAAGTTAAGCTCTTCCATTTTCTGAGAAGCAGGGGTTTTAAGACATGGAATATGGGTTTTGCAAATGTCTAACCAGTGCCCAGAACAAAGAAACCAAAGCTGCCCTGATGTGTGTTAGTCTGAGCAGCATCTTGTGAATGGAGGGAACAAGGTTCTGATGGAAACAGAAGACCGAGAACCACTGCCAGTGTGATCTGAACATTCGGAAGTTGCCAGCTTAAACTGGAACCTTGCTGCCTTAAGTACGCGGGCATGCTCACTCTGGATTCCAAGCCATCAATGTTGTACTTGGTACTTTGGAGACTTCTATGTGATGAATCTTTTAAATCAACTGCCAAATTTTTTTTTTTTATCCAGGCTTAGGAGATCTATTTTTATTATCTAGTCCATCAACCATCCTGCTTTCTTTGATCTTACCAGGATCACTTCTTTAATACCTACAGAAGATATGAGGACCATGTTTCCCTTAAGAACAATGGGGTCAATTTATAAATAGGGCTTGAACTTTATTTCTTCATTTAGTATCAAACATAATTCCAAAAGAAGCATATACTTTGCCATATACTCTCGTGTTTAAAAGCAAGGGAAAAAAATTTCATTTTTCTTAAAACCCCTGAGGCTTAATGAATGCAGTTAAGTCCCTGAGTTTGGATTTGTTCATAATCCAATAAAGTGAGTTTTATGCAATATACCTGTGAAAGTTTGCAACTTGATATGTCAGGGACTTACTGTACTCAAGATATATGAAATAGAAAGACCTGAAAGGACAGCAGGTCCATCATCAAACCCAATCCTTGTGTCCAAGGTCTTACCATACAGTGAGCTGAGACATGTACGTTTCTGGAATGCTTAGCGAGACATCAGCAGTTAGAGCCCCAAACAATAGCTAGTAATTCCTATTACACCAACATGTTTACACCAACACAGAGCCAATGGGCTGCCCAAAGCAAAAGCATCATATATCACAGTGACTTGTTCTCCAGGTCAAAAAGCCTCTTACCATCTTTATGACCCTGAACATGATAACATATCCTTAGATAAGATACCAAAAGCATGCGCAAAAGGAAAAATAAGTAAATTTGACTTAAACTTCTGTGCACCAAAAAATATTATTAAGAAAGCAAACAGATAAGCTATGAAATGGGAGAAAATATTAAAATAATACATCTGATAAGTGTCTAGTATGGAGAGTATATAAAGACTTCCAGCCATAACGAGTTAGGGGCCCACTTTAGGCCAACACAAGAACAAATAATAACCCATCTTAAAAGTAGGTGAAGGACTCCAGTGGGCATTTCTCCAAAGACAATGATACAGATGGTGACTAAGCATGTGAACATTTCTCAGCATCACTCATCACTAGGGAAGAAACCATGTTATACCCACTACACGGCTTGCTATTGAAAAGACAAATTGGCAAGTGCTGGCAAAGGTGTGAAGAAACCATAGTCTTCCTATGTTACTGGTAGGAATGTAAAGCTGCCACAACTGTGGTAGAAAAGTCTGGTGGCTCCTCAAAATTATAACAGAGAGGGCTGAAAATAGAGCACAATGGAGCAGTGCCTACCTATCATGTGCAGAGCCTTGGGTTCAATCCCTAAAACTAAAGGAAATAAATAAAATATCAATGGATTGCCAAATGATTTGGCAATTTCACTTCTGCATGTATACCCAAAGGAACTGAATTCAGAGACTTGAACACATACCTTATACCAATGTTATCACTGTGCTGTTTCTGATAACCAAAAGATGGACATAGCTCATGCATTCCTCAATAATTGAATGGATAAATAAAATGTTTTAGTGGAGAACTAATTTAATGAAAAAAGTATAACGGAATCCTATTCAGTCATAAAGAAGAAATGAAGTTGTTATACACATCACAGCATGGACGAACCTTGAAATACTATGCTGTTTCTTTTGTTTAACAGACATTAAGGGATAAGTAAGACATAACTGTAGTAACAGGAAATGTCTAGAATAAGAAAATTTATAGAGAAAGAAAATCTGAAAGCTATCACCAAGGGCTGGAGGAGAGGGCTACAGAGTTACTATTTACTATACTAGATAGAGTTTCTGATTAGGGTAATGAAAATATTTTGGAAATATAGTGGTGCTGGCTGCAGGACATCCTGAAGGTACTCAATGCCACTGAGATAAACACTTCAAATGGTTATAGGGTCAAATTTCATTATATAAAATCACAATTTTTTAAATTCATGCCTTTTAACTCAAACCAAATTCCCTTTGGTTTTCTGGGGAAGTAGACTATTTTGAGCATTGCTGAGCACTACAAATACCCCCAACAAGAACACATGTGCCACGTTTTATTTCTAATCCCAAGCAGCTCACAGTTTGCACAACCTGCCCCCAGTCCATTCTGGATCTGATCTGAGGGCAAATGGATCTTAAGAGAACATGAAGCTGGTGTCCCTTCCTTCCTTGGAGCTGAGGATCTTGTTATTAACTCACATGCATAGGAAATGAATTCTACCCCACCTCCTATGCCTGGAGACTGTTCAGGGCTTGGACTAAGGACACTTTGGGATCTCTCAGAAGAATCATCAACTGTAAATGGTGCCAGGTGACCAAAAACAACATGTTTGAGAAAGTTCCTTAAGATGCCCAGATGACACCTGAGGCTCTGCTGTAACTGGCAGGGTCCCTCTGTCCCCAGACAGGAAATGTAGCTATCTGCCTCGCCCCTTGATAGCCTTGCAGTAAGATTCTGTAGCACAGAGCTCTCTGTATCAAATCTCAGCTAATCACACTGACAGAAAAGGAGTTCTCATCAAGAGTTGTCTTGGACAAACTCTTGGAACTCTTTTTAAAGATTGCCCAGCTGTGCTAGACATAGTGGTGAACATATGTGACTCCTGTACTCTGGGAGGCTGAGGCAGGAGAATTGCAAGTTGGAATTAGCCTGGATGATGTAGAGACTCAGTGAGACTCTATCTTAAGATAAAAAATAAATACAAAGGGCTAGAGATGTAGTTCAGTGTAAAACCTCTGGGATCAATCTTCATTCCAAACAAACAAACAAAATTTTCCTAGATGTTTAAATGCCAAAACACTCCCTCACATCCTGCACCCCACAACCACATATGCACCCTCTTTCCCACTCTGCTCTAGAGACGTATCTGCCCGTGTCATGGGCATTCACTGGCTCTACAGTGACCGGCAGGAGCACCGGGGCTTCCCCAGGGCACAAGTAATGGACCCCAGTTCTACCTGCCCCTTCCGCCCAGAGCTCTCATGGGGAAACGGAAGCTCTGACTCCCTGCCAGCTGCGCACACCCCACCCCCCAGCCCTGCACCTCTTTGGGAACATCGAGAGCACCTACTACGTGTAGGCACCTGGGTCCAATGGGAACAAGGCAGAGGTGTTCTCCCCACCAAGATGACCAACGTGGGCAAGGGAGGCAGAAGAAAAAACACAGTGGAAAAAAAAAAAAAAAAGAAGAAACAAATCGGGTTTACAAATTGGGATAAGGAAACAATCCTGGGCAGGCCTGGGAAGCACATTACCCACTAGATGAGTGGTTCCCAAAGTGGGGTTCCTGAGGCAGCACCATCACCTAGGATAATGCTAGAAACGCAGACTCCCTGGCCCTCCCCAGGTCTACTTATTGAATCAGACCCTAGTGGAAGAGGGCTGAGTAATCCATTTTACACACCCTGCAAATGGCTTGCATACTTGTCAAAGGTGAGAAACACCACAAAGAAGGGGGAACTTTTTACCTTTTTTCCCTACTTTCTGTACCCGCTCAGTCCTTAGAACTGTTCCTAGACATACGAGGCACTTCCTAAAATGTTAAATGAATGAGCAATTGGGATGAGATAATAGACTTTAAACTGAGTTATCAGAGAAGATTTTAAGCAGAAAAGTTTGAGGAACAGCTAGCCGTGCTGAGTCTGGGTAAGAATGTTCCAGGCTGACTCAAAGACTGAGCAAAGGCCCTGGGGTTGGGAAGCACTTTCTTCAAGACCAGACTGCCTGATAAGTCTCCCTTTGCTGTTCAAGAGTCTCATCTGTGACACTGGCGTCTGGTAGCTTAACTATCAAGGAAACACCAAGGTCAGCATCTTCTTACCATAACAATCTGGTTAAAAAAAACCTCCCCCTTCTTTGAGCACAATTGTCCTCCTTGTTTGGCTGTGCCTATAAAACCACCAACCAGGGTCATGCTGTAGGCAAGGCCATCATTACAGGGGCTGCCTTGTTCTCTGGCAGAATGAACTCTCTGTGACCTTGGACGCAAGGCCTCACAGGTGTCTCACACTGAGCAAGAGGAGGAGAACCAAGTTTGTGTGGAAGGGCTCTGACTTGCAACGATTTATCCCGAAACTAGCCAAAGCCCTCCCATTTCAGGACAATAAGCAAAGACTGCTCCAAGACAGATCCAACATAGTTCCATAAAAGGGGATCAAAGACAACATAGGAGAGAAAGCTGTGATCAACCCAGTATGGTGAATCAAGCCTCCTGGAGCCATAGCCAGGGAGTTGGAGTCAAGTTACAGTCGATACTTACTCATCTTTAAGACCTAGGTCTAGAAGCTGAGCATCCCACAAAACCAGCCAGTCAGCAGAAGAAATGGAAAGAGACAGCTGGATGCTTTGCCTCAATTTACCAGCCTCTGAAAGAAAGATGCAAGCTTTGTTTCCACTGGGAAATTTTCCTTTAATGTTAAAAAAAACTATAAAATATTAATAGGAATATTTTAATGTTATAAAAATATTGTGCATTCATAGCAGAAGATGGGAACTCAGATGAGGCAGTCAGTGAACTATTCTATAAAGGGCCAAACAATAAATATCATTAGATATGTGTTATGGTTTAGGCCTAGAACAGCATCCCCAAAGTTCCATATGTTCAGAGGTGGGACTTTGAAAGTGATTGGATCATAGCGGCTCTGTACTCATCTGGATGGATTCACTGATGAATGTATAACTAAACGTAATGTTAGGAGACGTAGGGCCTGGCTGGAGGAGGCACGTCTTTGGAGGGCACATCTCCCTCCCGGATTCTTCCCTTTCTCTCTGCCTCCTGGCTGCCAGAGGGTGAGCATCTTTCCTCCGCCATGCCCATCCGCTAGGACGTTTCTGCTTTGGAACCAGCTGACCATGGATTGGATCCCCTGAACTGTGAGCCACATTCATTTTCTGCTCCTCAGAGTTGCAGGTGTCAGGCACTGTGCCCCAGCAACAGAACAGATAGTACAACAGTGAGCCCAGTCCCAAAGCCTGCAAGACTCAGGAGGAGATACATTTCAGTATAAGAAAGAAGGCAAGAAAAGAATCAGAGGCACAGAGCCTAAGGGCAGGAAGAACTCTTAATGGGGATGGTCCAATTTAGTCTACGCCAGCCTGGCAGTGACTTTGCTTCCTTAAAATGACAGCATCACTACAAGAGTAGACAATGCCCCAAACCTTTTCAGATGTTAGCCAAACTATGCAGTGATTCTGGTGCAATGGAGACACGACCCCTGCAGGTGACATCAAGGAGTGTCCACAGCCCTTTTCTCTGGCTTTTCACTATGAGAAGGCCACGTCATCACGTCCCATTCTTGGACTTCCTAAAACTCAACGTCACGAGTTGCGTGGTGTTCCCCCCTAAAATTCGTATGCTGGAGGTGTAACCCCAGTGCCTCACAGTGTGCTGTCATTTGGATGTAGGAGTCTCCAGTGGTGAGCAGAGTAATATAAAGTTATTCAGAGGGGCTCTGGTCCAGTATGGCTAATATCTTTATAAAAAGGGGAAATTTGGTGGCAGACATACACAGGGAGGATGCCATTCTGAAGGTGATAACTGAGAAAATACTTCAGTAAGCCACAAAAATTATCAGCAACACACCAGAAGCCAGAAGCAATGCGTGGAAGAAATTCTCCCTCAGAGCTTCCAAAGGAACCAGTCCTGCTGACACCCGATCTGGGGCCTCTCACTGTCAGAAGCAAGAGAAGATGCATTTCTCTTGTCTAAACCAAACTACTTCAGCAGCCCTGGCAGACTAATAACGAACACACACTGTCTACCTTGGTCTCTGTTTATTCTGCTTCCTTTCATCCTGGTATCTCTCAAAGAGCATCACTGCCTGATTTTTTGAACACCTATTTAAAAAATAAAATAAAAGCCAGGCATAATGGCACATGTCTGTAACATCAGCACTTGGAGCCCTGAGGCAAGAAAATTACAAAGCCAGCTTGGACTACATAATAAATTTCAGGCCAGCCTGAACTCCATAGCAAAACTCTGACTCAAAAAATAAAATAAAACAAAACCAATGAGCAAACAAACAGAATAAAATTTAAAAAGAGCCAGTTTCAAAATGCTGAGTATGGGAAACACCCTGAGATCAGTACGTGGGAGATGATGCTTGGGTGTGGAAGTGGAGTTTGCGACGGTCAGGCAGCCTGACAGGAAGCAGAGGCCCACGTTTCCAATGTGAGAAGATGGCAGGGGACATAACAGCTCTTGGCCACCTGGCCAGTCTCAGGCTTGCTGAACAGGAAGGGGCAAGACACAAGGAGGTTGTCTTCCTCCCAGCTGGTTGTGAAGCAATTACACAAAAGCCTAAGAAGCAGAAGCAAGACTTTACCTCAGGGAGCCCAGGAAGGTACACACGGGCTGAGAAAAGACGAGATAGTGAGCAAAACAGGGCAAGGGAGATTCAGGCAGTTGTCTTGGGTTTGGTAGGAGGTAGTCAAACTCACAGCTCTACAGAAGAGTCCTCCTAAAGAGAAGCAACATGGAAGGCTCAGTTCTGCTGAAGGGATCGATTAGAATATTGTCAAAATAGTAGCTCACCAATATGCTGTGGGGTGTTATTCACAACAATTCATATTCTGAAAATAATACAGAGACATTAGTTTATATAAGGGAAAAATGTTTCTTGACTATCTGACACTGTAAATAGTTCAATGTGAGATACTTTACAAAGCTCAAAGACAAAACCCATAAATTTCATTTGCCAGCTTTCTTTGCTTTGTATTTCTTTTCATAAATGCCATCACATCTTAGTTGGGAAATACTGGTGATGAACTTTGAATGGTGGATAACTTTTCAGAGACACAAGGAAGAGAAAGCCATACCACCCAACATCTAGCCAAGCAGAGCCAAGGCCCATAGCACCCAACAAAGAAGGAAGAAGCTTGTTGTTTCCATTTTTATTTAACAGGTCCCTACTTGGGGCACAACCATCTGGAATTTTCCAGAACCATCTTCTAGTTCTACCCCAGCAAAGAATCACACCATCCCTTAAAGATTTGTTAGGCAGTAAAAGCAAGCAATTATTCCAATCAGAAAGAGTCAAAGAGCTTAAAATGTGATTCGCTTTGCTGAGAAAAGCATGGCATTAGGTGACCATAAATTGTTGATAAGAGCCTGTGCAGGCCTGTCAGCTGGTGCAACAGGATCTGAAGCAAATAGAAAGGACTGCTTGTTATTAGTTTCCTGAAGATCCTGGTAGCCTAGGGCACACAGATAACTGTCCTCCACTTCCAAGTCAGAACTGGACAGTAGCATGAGTTTTATCTGGTCCTTGGACCATGCAGTCATAGAATTACAGGGATGAAGGCTTTCTCGGGAGAGCCTGCTCTTTATTGTATTTATTTATTTATTTATTTTTGTGGTACTGGGGATCGAACTCGGGTCCTTGGGCTTGCATAGCAAGCTCTGGAACCACTGATCTAAATCCCCAGCCCAAATTTTGTTTTTGTTTTGTTGTTTTGGTACCAGGGATCAAACTCAGGTCCCTTGCGCTTGAAAGCAGGCACCGGAACCACTGAGCTAAATCCTGGGCCCTAAAATTCTTTAAATTCTAACAGTCTTTTTTTGGTACCAGGGATCAAACTCAGGTCCTTGTGCTTGCAAAGCACGCAGCAGAACCACTGAGCTAAATTCCTGGCCCCCAGAGCCTTCTCTTTAAAGTTAAAGAAACTTAGCTTAGTGGGGCTGAGTGATGCCACAGGTCATGCAGAGAGTTACAGAAAACCCAGAGAGGAAGAGCCCAGTCCTCTTGCTAATAGTTTAGTGCTTTCTTCTCTACCCCATCATCCTTTGACTCAGCCCCACCACAGGCAGCAAATGCAAAAGAAAATAAGGGGGTGAGGGGCTATCAAGTGAGTGCCTAGGATACTGTCGAGAGCAGTGGCAGTTTCTCTGCACTTACTGAGCACTTACTATGTACCAGGCACTGAATGGAGCTTTTGAATCCCAACCAGCTCTTAGGAAGTCCCCTGAGATTGTGCATCTTTGCACACGTCAGGATGCCCTACTCTGCATGGCTGAGTGACAAGTTCAAAGTCATCAACAGCAAGCAGCAGAGCTAGAGGCACATCCGGGTCCACTCTGAAGCCAGCAGCCACATCCACTATCCCAAAGACTCAGTGGCCAAGGGTACCCACTTCTTAAAAACTTTGTTAGTGCTGTACATGTTTGCAGTACATAATGATTACATAATGATTATGGGGAGTTGGTACATGTACATCTTAATTCTTTTTAAATCTCCTTCTCCCTCCCTCCCTACCATCTCTTGGTCCCTCTTCTATTTGCAAAAGGTCTCTGTTTCCTATTTTCCTTTATTTTGATGTTTAAATTATGTACACTTTGGATTTCTCATCCAAGAAATCATGTGATATTTAAGCTTGCGAGTCTGATTGATTTCACTCAACATTATGTTCTCAAGGTGCATCCATTTACCTGTGAATGAGTCAAGTATACCCTTCTTTCTAGCACAGTAGTACTCTATTATGTATAGGCACTACATTTTCTTTATCCATTGACCTGTTGATGGACATATAGGCCACTTCCAAGATTTAGCTAGTATGAACTGTGCTGCTATAAACATGGGTATGCATGTATCACTGTAATATGATGTCTTTAAGTCTTTCAGGAAAGTAGCTAGAAGGGGAAACTGCATTGAATGGAATTTTCTAGTTTTAGTTTTTTTAGAAATCTCCATGCTGATTTCCATGGTGGTTGTAAGTGTACACGCCCACCAACAATGTAGGAGGGTTCCTTTTTCCCACAGTCTTGCCAGTGTTTATTATTTGATTTCTTAATGATAGACATTCTTTCCAGAGTAAGATGAAATCACAGTGTTGTTTTAATTTGCATTTCTCTAATGTCCAAAGACGTTGAGCATTTTTCCCATATATTTATTTGCTGTTTCTGCATCTTCTTCTGAGAAGTATCTATACGAAAGGACTGCTGCAGGACACATGCCGTAGGTTCACCACTGCTGTTCTAAATAATAGTCCCCTGTCTGAGGAATAGCTGGCCAAAAAAAGTTTCCATTCTGTATGTTGTCTCTTTACGCTGTTAGTTGTTTTCTTCGCTGCACAGAAACTTTTAAAATTTGATTCCATCTGCTGACTCTTGTTTTTAAACTTTGTAATTTTATTGGTACAATTTAAATAAATATACATAAGGATCACATTCGCCACAGGCGATTTGTGCCTGTACATTTGTGCATTCTTGATGCTATTCCCTGTGCCATTGGTGTTCTATTCAGAAAGTCTTTGGCTGTGTCTGTGTCTTTAAGATTTTTACCTGTCTTATCCTTCCAAACATTGTTTCTGTTTTATTTTATTTTAGCGCATGGTGAGAAATACGCGGCAGATTGACTGTAGCTCTCAGGTCGGGCAGGGATCTAAGACGTCCATAGAGCAGGGTGCAATGACCATGGATACCGATGCTCAGCGTGGGGACCTCCAGCAGGAGGGACTTTGAGACGATGGCCTGAAGAGCTGTGGATGAGGATCTACAGGGCAGAATGGCAAGCGCCAGTGCCACAAGGTTAAAAACTCACCAAACTAAGGAAACCGAAGAAGAGTTTTTAAAGCAGGACTGAGACAATGTACTCTAAACTGAGGTAAACACCTTCCAATCTGCAGGAACAAACTGCTATAGCAATGACTTCCTTAGTACTTGGATTTGTGTCCTACGGCAGCAGTAAGCATGTACCATGAGCTGAGTGCCTTAAAACCACAGGAAGTTATTGTTTCAATATTCTGGAGGCCAGAAGTTCCAAATCAAGGTGGTGGCAGGGCCATGCTCCATTCAGAGGCGCCAGAGAAGAACGGGGTCCAGGCCTCCCTCCTAGCTTCCAGTAGCTGCGGGTGTCCTTCAGCCTGTAAATACAGCACACTGACCCTCACTGATGTCACTGGCCCCACTCACACAGAATTACGTATGTTCATGTGTTTCTCTGCATCCAAACTTCCCTCTTTTTATGATGATACCACTCAGATAGGATTACGGCTCACACAAATATTTGATTACTTCATAAAGAACCTATTCTCCAAATGGTGTCAAATTCTGAGGTACTGAAGTTCAGAATATTAACATATGATTTGAGGAGATACAATTCAACCTAAAACATTACTCAAGAGTCAAATATGGCCTTTTTCTGTATAGAAATCAATCATTTTAATACCAGTAAGAATGTAAATTTACAAAACTGAAAAACACGTATGATTTTAAGTGCAAAGTTCAAGTATCATAAAAGTCAAAGAAATGCAAACTCCAGTAGAGCTGGGATGGTTGTGTATGACTGAGACCGAGTTGTGGAGCCCCTGGTACAGTGAACTATGACACAGTTGTTTGCACATGGCTGTGGTACGCATCTAATCTACATCCCAGAGTAATCTCTGGCCACTGTGAAATTTCAAAACTCTAATGCACCTGAAAAAGTAGCTTCCAAGTTTTTGACAGGATATTTGTTTCCTTGATTAGAAGCTTTTACATAAGGATTTAAAATTAAGTAATGGAATATTTGGGAACAGCAAAGCCACATAGTATTTTTGCCTTAAAGAAAAATATGACAGTAATTTCTTCTCTTAGTTATAGTTTTAAATAGAATTTGGCCCAATAGAATTAATTCATTACCCCTATAAATACCAGTTTGAAATATGTATTTGAGTAACTGACTTAGGCTAGCATTACTTAAATTGCACCACTTATAAGACAATATTGCAATATTTGAGACTTTAATAGGCACCGTACTGGCATCATTTAACTTATTACAGTTCTAAGAATTACTAAATTGTGGCAGGCTTTGAAAACTCATACAACTTAACTGAACTTAATAAGGACATTGATTATAGTCAACTAATAAATGTATAAAATATTTTAAAAGGCTGAATTAAGTTTAATAAAATCAAATAGTAAGCAAATCTTCCTCAAATAGGTTTTAGTTAAAATATGACACCTGCAAATAAGACAATGAGATTTATAAATTGGTATTAAAAGTTTGAGGAAAAAGTAGAATGTCACTCTGATAAATTTAATACTTTAAAAATAACATCCCCATAGTTTTCAGACCCTCAAGGATGTCACAAAAGTCATATTAAGGCAAGACAACAAACCTTCATGAGAAAGAGAAGCAGAGAAAAAATTGAAAATTAACACTAGCTTGGCTTTGTCAGAGTTGCCTCATTATGATAGCATGGTTGCCTGGGAGAGTACATGCGTGTGTGTGCGTGTGTGTGTATGCTGCGGTACTAGGGATTCCATCCAGGGTCTTGTGCATACTGGGTAAGTGTTCTACCACTAGCTACATCCCTAGCCCATTTTATTTTTCATTTTAAGACAGGGTCTGACTAAGGTACCCAAACTGGCTTCAAATGTGTGATCCTCATGCTAAGACCGCCTGAGTAGCTGGGATTACAGGTGCGTGTGTGTTTTGATATCCATTGCCATGTTCTTTGGAGTCATTTATATATTCCACTTCATATCAGTCCAAACACTCCCATTTTAACTCCAAAGAGGTGCAGGACTCCAACCCCTAGACGTCTTCACAGCTGTGAAATCTGCAAGCGCAACCTCCAGGCTGCCCACCTGGGCTGCACAGTCATATCCTTGCCTCAGACTGTCGTCGATTCCAATCTGCCAGCACCCTACTGAAAAAGACTACTGTTGATGTCACAGCTCCTCTCGCCTGGCACAGCGCCCTAGGCCCAGGCCAGCTGAGTGGCTTGGCTCTCATCACACTGGCAAGAGGACAGGAGAGAACATGTGTTTCCTCTCTGCCTCTGGAGTGAGCGGCTGTGCCTACAACTCTGGACCCCAGTGAAGCCAAAGCACCAAGGCTCCAGCCAAAGGCCAGGGAAGCCACAAGTTCAAGGTCAGTCTGCATATCTGCCCTCCAGAAAGGTCAGTTTCCAGCCTGTGTGTTGAACACACACACTGCAATGTATAAGCAACTGTCAGGGGAGACATAAAAATGTATTGACTTTAAGGCTTGAAAAGAAAGGATTAATCCTAACAGAGGGGTGGGGGTAACGACTGGGCACATTAATGGTGTCCCTGTACACTGAGGCATAGGCCTTTATGGCTCAGCTAGGGTGAGGATAAACCACAGGCCCCATAATAGCTCCCTTGGAATGGTTATGATAATCCTAGCTGTTGTCTGAGCTGAGTGAGTAACAGCGAAAATGGATGAAAAGTATATGTTTATGTTCTGGCTATTAAATCCAAAGCCATAAACACAGAGGGCACTAAAGTTGATAGCGTCACTGACAAATGCCTCCTTTTGAAGAGCACAGAGAAGGTTAAAACAACAAAGAAAGAGGCAACAACTCTCAGTCCTGGAATTTTCCATCTTTCCCTCTACCTGGTTTTTGCCCTTCCTTTCCCCCTGCATTTTGTTTAATTTCAGAAATATACTTTGTGGGTAGAAAGAGAAGATGTCAAGCCAGATTTTTCTTCTGGACTGCGAGTTTAGCCTGAAGGTGACCTTGAGCAGTTCCTGAAACCTCACGCCACCCCCAAGTGCCACACAATTAATTGATTGATAGCCTTCCAGCTAAGGGAGAAACTCCCAACTGCCTGACAGAACTCTGAGGTCAGTACAGAATATGACTTCAGATTTCTCTGAAAGTCTTAGAGAAAGAAAACACACAGGACTGGGAACAGGGTGAGGCGAGGGAGGCATTTAACCTGGGCAGTAAAATTTAAGGGAGAGGGCAAACAACTCAGTAATAAGGATAAATATTATTGCAATGAGAGAAAAAACTTCAACACTGGGGAGTGAACCCAGAGCCTGCGTACTGAAATATATTCCCGGGCCCTTTATACTTTTATTTTAAATTTCAAGACAGGTCTCATTAAGTTATTAAGTTGCCCAGGCTCAGCTTGAACTTTCAGTTCTCCTCCTTTAGCCTCCCAAAGTGCCAGAAGTACAGGCATGCAACACCACACCTGACTTCAATGCAATAATTTTTTAAAATGAAGGCATCAGACTATGTTGGCCCCTGTGTGGGCCATCTGTTTTGGCAAATAAAGTTTTATTGGCAGTCTAGGGCCAGAAGTAGGGTAAGGGCAGTGAGGCAGTGTGGTATAGTGCAGGCTTAGATTGTGACTTTCTTTAAAATTGTTATTATATCATCATAAATTTTGATATTCAAAAAATATGAAAATACTATTTATCTTTCATTACTGAGTTTTGGGTACCTATTTAAATCTCACACCCCAAGCAGGTACCTCACTTCACCCTAGTCCTTGCCCCGCAGACCCCACAATTCAACTTTTTCAGTTCTCTTACATTGTAATTTAGTGTTACTGAACTCTTTACTTTGGGTACCATTCCAAGGACTTCATCACTATTCATATTGGCTCATTTAATTCCCTGTCTTGTGTATAAATTGAGGAACAGAGAAATCAAGCAACTTAACCAGGTCACCCAGCTAGTACAGTAAAGAAGTTGGAGTTTGAACCCAGGGAGCTGGCTGTATAGCTGGATTTGGCCACCACTCTACTGTCCCTGGTATGTTTGTCTCCTCTCTCCCTTTCTAAATTTATTCTGTCCACTTCCTCAGCACACAGTGACTTCTTAATCCAATTTACCCAGCCTTTATGCTGATAAGTTATTTCTCCCGTCAGACACAGATGGCTTTATAGGAAAACAGCCAGCTAAGTGCAGCGCCTAAGAATGCAATAAAACTTGGTTTTCTAACTAGCTAGATCGGTTTACATCGTGAGATAAATATTGTGCTAAGGGCAACTCCCAGCACACCTCAGGGAGAGAGCTGTTGCCCCCCACTCCCCTGGCTGGTAGGAGATGTGGGACTCCTTTCCCTGCTGCTGGGTGATGTTCTTGTTTGGCCTGCAGCCACTGCTGACTGGGGACTGGCTGCCCAGGGTCTCTCAGGTACCTGCTGCCTCCTGGAGTAGTTGCCACACACACTATCTACTCCTGAAATCCCTATTCCTTGCTGGAGAAGGAAGGTTGGAGGCGATCAGCTGAGCATGGTATTTCCAAGTGGCTCCTTAGGAGCAATTATGATAACCACCGTTATCACCCTCCACATTAACGTTTGTCAAGGGTTCGCTCTCCATCCCTCTGGACTGTGCTCCCGGACATGTTTCTCAAAGTTCCACTTGCAGACTCCTTGGGCCACAGTGATGCAGGTGGAGACACAGGCTTCATTTCTCTGGCTCTGTGCCAATGGCTGGAGCCTGGGAATCTGCATCTTTAGCAAGCACCAGACTTCGCAGATGCGTCTCCACTGGAAGACATGACTTATCAGGGCTACTTCTTCAATGTGGAAACGGGAGTCTCCAAGAGGTGAAGAAACTTGACCAAGGTCACATCTAGATGCGAGGACTGCCCGCCCGCCCTCGGGTCTGTCTGAATCTAAAGCCCAAACTCATAAATCCCAAGCTATGCTACAGCTTGGGTTTTTATTTCCTCATTCTGTCTCTTGTCAAATTCAGTCCTCCCACCTAGAATTTTTTCTTTTCTTTTCGTTCCAGAGGAGCTGCCCTAAATGAATCATTGCCCAAATGACTGGCTGTCTTTGGTTTTCCTGAAAGAACAGCAGGGTACAAGGACTCAGTGACTACAATTTATTAAAAAGGAAACCCCTCAAACAAACAAACAAACAAAAACAAAAATTGAGGAAAAGAAAGCAAGACAAAGATGTGAAACCACCAGTGCAAAGGTAAATTGTCACTGCCACTCCTGTGAGCCACGAGGGTCCATTGCCCCAGGACCTCCTGAGCAGCTGAAGACCCCCAGAGTTATAGAGAGAGAGGGGAGGGCTGGGACAGTCGACTAGTCCTGGGGGCACAATACATGTATACACACACACACACACACACACACACACACACAGGGTGGTGAGTGCCAACAATGCCCTGTAATGAGATTCAGAGGGATCGGTAACCATATAGTGGGGCATGGTTGGCTCAAAATATATTTGAATTAGCATGAATCAGTGCCTGTGGCTTTGGCTGAAACCATAGTGGGGGCAAGAAGCTATGACTCAGGTACCAACTTCTCTACTGTGTTCATGAATGAGAAGCTACCACAGGGAGATGGCTCAACATGTAGAAAAATCACCCTGCCATGTGGCGGGATGTGCTTGGTGAAGTGAACTGGACCTAGAACACCCATCCAGCTTCCCACACCTATCCTTTTGGGTTCTGCATCCTACTGGAAATCGAGAGTGACACTTTTCAGATTAAAAACCAAAAAGCATCAAACTTTAGGAAGACACTTGCTCTCCCTCTGTGGTCACATTCTATATCTCCTTACAAGCGCTGCATGGGGAGTGGGTGGGGCTCCAGCTGTGTATCTGTGGGCAGCTTCCCCCACCCCTGAAAAAGTTGTGCCTTGCCTTAAGTGATGTCATTTATGTTTTAAAGTTGCCTGATCCACACTCAAGTTGGGTCACTCGAATGTGGCTGGAAAAAAAACTAAGGTATAGGTACAGCCTATACTGCTGACTGGTCTCATTTGACATTCGTGCACTCAAATCTCAAGTGGTCAAGAGCTTCCAGGCCTTTTTGTCCCTCTCCCAGCCGATGCTCTGGATTTTCGAGAAGAAAATTCAAGCAAGGAGGTTTGAACCCTTATCATACCCATCTGCCAGCCTTCAGTAGGACCAGCCCTCTCTGCCTACACTTTGTTCTAGTCTAAGACATGTCCTTATTCTTGGAAGTACATTTGACCTCTGAGCACTTCCCCTTCTCTAGGACCTAGACCCATTCTCCCCTTGACAGGCCTTCTATGAATCATTCCAAGAGCACACAGACTTGTATGAGAACCTTAATCTTTGCTTAAAACAGGGCCTCCTGCAGACTCTACAGTGTCTATCTGCTGCCCTTTGCACCAGCTCTTGGGTCATCTCCACTTCTGTCTCTGAACATCTCTCCCTGTCATGAGAGAAACTGCTCTTCAGTGTCACCAGGGACTCTAATGCCACCCAGGCCAGAGGACACATCTCTGACCTCATTCTGTTCAATCTCTCAGCAGCTCGCAGCATTCTCTCCTCTAAACCCAGTCTTGCATTCTAACCCAGCATGATGCCACTGTGTCTCCTGCTTGTCTCCCATTGTGATTCTGCCCCTCGGCTCCAGTCCCACCGTGGAGTTCATCATTGGTGTGGGGTGGAAAACCCTCCAGGTTATAACCATAATCTCTTTTTATTGAATTCCCTCTCATCCAGTTGTGGTGGCACATGTGTCATAATGAATTGTTTGTATCATTGAAAACTCTCAGAGTTTCACCATCACTGATCTACTCCTGTGGCTTTCAACACCAAGAATTGTCAAGTGGCTCCCAAATTTTTACCTGCACATTGTCCTGGTGTACTTTTCCTGCTGGCTATTGAAGAAACATCTCTATCTTACACACTTGTGCTGGGAAGACTCATGGTTTCAGGAATGTATTCACTTGGTAAAACATCTTGGAGTGCTTTTCTATCTGTGGTTAATGCTTCAATAAAAAGGTTTGCCTTTTAAAATTCACATTCTGGAATAGTGCTGCCAATTGCTTTTTCTGTAAACCTCCTCCTCTGGATCCCCCAAAGAAATCCCAAATCCCAACATCACCCTTGAGTCTTTTCTTCCCATATCCAGCTCAACTGTAGTTCCTGCCTTCTCTGCTACCCAGCAAACCCCACCTGAGCACCCTCGCCACCTGCACAAGCCACCAGCACATCTCTCTGGGTTTTGGAAACAGCCTCTGACATGCCTTGCATGGTCCGTGCTAGCTGCTCTTGTGGACTGAAGCACCTCAATAAAATTCATAAGTGCTAAACTCAGGGACCTTGTATTTGGAAATGGGCTTTTAAGGAAGTAAGTAAAACTAAATGAAGTTGTAAGGGTACAGACCTAATCTAGTAGGACTGGTATCCTTAGAAGAAGAAGAGGAACCAGGAGCACACACAGAGGAAAGGCCACATTGAGAAAGAGGTATCCACAAGCCAAGAAGACAGCTTTCTCCAAAACCCACCACCATATCAACACATTGGACTTCCAGCCTATAGAACCATGGAAAAACAAGTCTGCTACCTACACTGTCTGGTCTGTGAAATTCTACTACAAAATCCTAAGCACACTATCTGTTATTCATGATACCTAAACACATCTCCTATCATCAGTTCTACTCACAATTCCAGAGTGAATTTAAAATATTTTCAAACAACCTACTTCCTCCACCAAAATTAAAATTTATCTAAGTCTTGGTACAGTGTTTCAAATTCAAACAGTGTGCCTGGCCCAGAGGCCTACAGGACCCCATCCTGCTGAGTCTCACCTTCTCACACTGCTCTCCCCTTGCTCAGGGTCCTAACCATCCATCCTCATCCACAGATTTTAAATTATCCAAGTTTCGACCTGCAGATTTTGCTCCAGCTGCTCTCTCGATACATGCTGACCTCTCCCTGGCTTTGGCTCAGCTGGCTTTCTTGGTTACTTAGAGGTCAACATAATAAATGTCTCCTTTCTGGGAGGCCTGCCCTGGCCACCCATTCTATACCAGACCTTGCATGGCTTTTCCATGCAGCACTAAAAAACACCTGACACCACTGACTTTATGTATCTGCTCACAGCTTGTGATTCCACCCCCACCCCACAAAACCATCTCATACTCCCCCAAAGCAGATATGCTGCCTATGAACCGTTGTATCGTCCTCTCCACCATTTAGAAACATATTTAGCACATGGAAGGTGATCAGAAAACATATGTTGAGAGAAATGCAAGTGTAGAGCGCTACCTAATGCATAGAAGCTCACAAAAACAGATATCCATTGCCCCTACTTTCGGTCACACTCTTTACAGATGGGGAGATCTTAGGTAAATTAACGAAGTGTAGCTGAGACTTCTGGAGAGCACTAATTGAACTCATGCAGTTATAAATGCCTATTTTCAAACCCCCATTAAAGTGTCAGGAAAGGTAGAAAAAGATATAAATTCACAAGGACAAAGAGAACAGGAGATAAAAGAGCAATAGTTGAAAGGTATCAATACACATTTTCTGAACAGAGGATGCTGACACCTAAATGTGTGTAGGCAGTGGGGAGCCAAATGAAGGGCCGTGTATCCTGTTAAACCCCAGAAAGGTTCAGGAATTGGAAACACCAGAATATCTCTAAAAGAAGGGACAAAGGATAAGGCTAACAGGAGAATTAGCTCAAAGTCCATGAAAAGGAACTGTCAGGCTCCCATAGCACCTCACAGCTGGGTGATCTCACTCTGACTCAAGAACTGACATGGTTTTTATATCTGGAGATATCAAAACAGCTATTTTCTTCCAAACATGAAAACTCAAGACACAGCAAAGATGTGCGGGAAGCCCCTATGGAAAGTGGAGATGGAATAGAAGTCTGCATGCCAGAGGATGAGACCACTGGTCCCTTCTGCCCAACGTGATACCTAAACTCATCCTGGAAACTGAGTTTACACTTCCTGAGGCCAAGAAGAAAACTTCCAGAAACTCACATGTCAGGAGCATCATGATAAAATGCAGCTTGTGCCTATTTCCCTTACAATGAAGCCAACAATCTCCCCCTGACAAACACACTACAACCACAGGTCTGTTACACACACACATCTTGTACTACATATACCACACACACACAATACTTCAAAAACATGTATATATCCCAAATTCATCACCCCAAAACACATTCCAAACACATATATCACATGATCACACACAGCACAAAGACACCAAAAGCATTTCCCAGACATGCATGTGTACTTCAAAACACCCCCAAAACATACAGTCAGCTTTCAAGTATCTTTTCCCTTACTTCTTAAAATATACATGAGGAATCAAAGATAATTAGATATGTGAATAAATCTTCTAAAACAAAAGACCAAGACTAAAACTGATGTGAACAGTGGTAAGTAGAGTATCTGGAAAGGAGGAACTCAGAAGGAAAAGGTAAAAGATGGTAGAGGGAAAGGAATAAAATTTCCAAATACCATAATCACTGTACTTAAAAAGATATTGTATCTATATAAGAACAGGATTCTATAAACATTTTGAGAATAACAAAGAACATGTAGAATTTAAAAGACAACAGCAAAAAATAAATCAGTGTAAGACATAGTAAAAATAATTGAAAAAACTCAAAGTATAACAAAATGACAAAATATATGGGAAGTGTTAGAGAATAAAAGGAGAGTACTAGTGCAGAGTTAAAAATAAAATAATGTGTCCATACTGTTAGATAACTAAAGTCAATTTTTTAATATTCCATCTATCCTTTCTTAGCAAGATACTAGAGAATGTTCACTGCTAAAATGAAGAAGTAAACCAAGAGTAATTTCCAAGAGATCCAAGTGAAAGAGTACCTATCACAAGAGGCAGCGGGAAACTCCTTTTTGATAGTGAGGAGAAGGAAAACTCCCTGAAAGATAATCCGGCAGTTGGCCTATGAAACAACCTGCACAGTCTGGGAAAGAAAGAACGCCCCTCCAGAAAAAAAATTGAATTTACCTGATGTATTGGCATGTGCTGAAAAATAATCTTACACATTTATCAGAATATTTGAGAAAAAAATAGTGACAAGGACACCAACAGATAAGCAAATTAAAACAAAAACTCAAAGCAACTATTAACTCCAGGAAAAAATAAAGGCCATATAGGAAAGGAAAATTTAAGTATAGTACACTTCGTGGCTCAGTAGTGAACAATATATACATAATGAAAACAATATAAATGTGGAAGAGTAATTAGACCAAAAATTATGGAGCAATGATAATAATACAATGTAAAAAAGGGAAGGTTGCATGCAGGTTTGTGTCTACATGGAAGGGTATACAAGAAAGCAAATCTGTCATCTTTCATTTTAGGAAAAACAAACTGTGTAAAATAAGCCCTCCTCCCAGCAATGAAATCTAATTGTCTCTTGGTATCCACAGGAGATGGGTTCCAGGACCCTGCAGATACCAAATCCATTATATTCAAATCCCTTACATAAAATGGTACAATATGTGCATGTAAGCTACATGCATTCTCCTGTATAATTGACATCATTTCTAGATTACTTCTGATACCTAATACAATGGAAATTCTATAAAAATAGCCGTTATGTCATTGACAAGAAAAAAGTGTACATATTCACTATAGATACTATTTCTGAATATTTTTACCTATAGTTGGTTGAATTCATAGATACAGACTGTGGATATGAAGAGTCAACTGTATATCTCTTAAAATACAGAATTACATAACACATAAGAAATGGCAAAGAGTGACAAAAGTGGTTTGCCTTTGAGAGGAAAACCCAGGAATAGGAAATTGACATTTGTTATACATCTATTACTTAGTGAGATTGACAATTAAGATAAAATGGAAAAAACAAAACATAAAGGAGTTTCCTAACAAGAAAGGGTCTATCATCACAGAAAGGTAAAAAGTTAGAGCTCCCACAGATAAGATTCTCTGGTGTGTCAGTCACTTTCCTTGTCATTGAGACATAATACTCCACACACACAACTTGAAGAAGAAGGGACTTATTCTGGCTCCTAATTTCAGAAGTTTCAGTCTGTGTTTGGCAGTCTAACACACGGAACTGTCATGGGAGTAAGGCCTAGACATGAAAGAAAATAAAACAAACAAAACTGCCCACATCATGGTGGCCAGGAAGCAGAAGAGAAGGGAGGCACCAAGGAGGGAGAGAGCCCCGCCCCCAACAATCCGCCTCTTCGAATCAGACCCCGCCTTCTAGGAGCGCACTCAGCTACTGAACCCACCCAGGGATTCATCCGCCAATGAGTACAGCACCACCCTAACACGATTACCTGCCCCACCCCCCCGAAAGCCTGGCTTTTGCGTGCAGTAGAGTGTTGGGAGAGATTCTGGATCTTAACCATAACCCTTGATTACAGTATGAACATGAATAATGGTAAGTAAATTGCAGAGGATTCAAGAGCATAAACTTAGCACCGAATGTCTCCACCTTTCACGTTTGCCTCCCACTAGAGCATGAAAACCATAAGCACATCAGCCATTTATAAAGGGCTATGAACAGAGTCGAGCGAAGACGTCTCCTAGCATTAGCTAATTCTTTCCCAGCTGAAGTTAGATCGGTATCACTTTCCCTATCTTTAAATGAGAAAAGCCAGGCCCACAAAGGATAAAGAATTGGTCCAAGGTCAGCACAACTATCTCTTGTTTCTGAAGAAGGGAATGTAGAAGAAAAAACTATTTGCCCGCGCTGACTTGTCTTCCTTAAAAAAAAAAAAAAAAAAAAA
>NW_022900940.1:7070382-7112060 GCF_012274545.1 Fukomys damarensis | reverse complement strand
CAGTTGGCCTATGAAACAACCTGCACAGTCTGGGAAAGAAAGAACGCCCCTCCAGAAAAAAAATTGAATTTACCTGATGTATTGGCATGTGCTGAAAAATAATCTTACACATTTATCAGAATATTTGAGAAAAAAATAGTGACAAGGACACCAACAGATAAGCAAATTAAAACAAAAACTCAAAGCAACTATTAACTCCAGGAAAAAATAAAGGCCATATAGGAAAGGAAAATTTAAGTATAGTACACTTCGTGGCTCAGTAGTGAACAATATATACATAATGAAAACAATATAAATGTGGAAGAGTAATTAGACCAAAAATTATGGAGCAATGATAATAATACAATGTAAAAAAGGGAAGGTTGCATGCAGGTTTGTGTCTACATGGAAGGGTATACAAGAAAGCAAATCTGTCATCTTTCATTTTAGGAAAAACAAACTGTGTAAAATAAGCCCTCCTCCCAGCAATGAAATCTAATTGTCTCTTGGTATCCACAGGAGATGGGTTCCAGGACCCTGCAGATACCAAATCCATTATATTCAAATCCCTTACATAAAATGGTACAATATGTGCATGTAAGCTACATGCATTCTCCTGTATAATTGACATCATTTCTAGATTACTTCTGATACCTAATACAATGGAAATTCTATAAAAATAGCCGTTATGTCATTGACAAGAAAAAAGTGTACATATTCACTATAGATACTATTTCTGAATATTTTTACCTATAGTTGGTTGAATTCATAGATACAGACTGTGGATATGAAGAGTCAACTGTATATCTCTTAAAATACAGAATTACATAACACATAAGAAATGGCAAAGAGTGACAAAAGTGGTTTGCCTTTGAGAGGAAAACCCAGGAATAGGAAATTGACATTTGTTATACATCTATTACTTAGTGAGATTGACAATTAAGATAAAATGGAAAAAACAAAACATAAAGGAGTTTCCTAACAAGAAAGGGTCTATCATCACAGAAAGGTAAAAAGTTAGAGCTCCCACAGATAAGATTCTCTGGTGTGTCAGTCACTTTCCTTGTCATTGAGACATAATACTCCACACACACAACTTGAAGAAGAAGGGACTTATTCTGGCTCCTAATTTCAGAAGTTTCAGTCTGTGTTTGGCAGTCTAACACACGGAACTGTCATGGGAGTAAGGCCTAGACATGAAAGAAAATAAAACAAACAAAACTGCCCACATCATGGTGGCCAGGAAGCAGAAGAGAAGGGAGGCACCAAGGAGGGAGAGAGCCCCGCCCCCAACAATCCGCCTCTTCGAATCAGACCCCGCCTTCTAGGAGCGCACTCAGCTACTGAACCCACCCAGGGATTCATCCGCCAATGAGTACAGCACCACCCTAACACGATTACCTGCCCCACCCCCCCGAAAGCCTGGCTTTTGCGTGCAGTAGAGTGTTGGGAGAGATTCTGGATCTTAACCATAACCCTTGATTACAGTATGAACATGAATAATGGTAAGTAAATTGCAGAGGATTCAAGAGCATAAACTTAGCACCGAATGTCTCCACCTTTCACGTTTGCCTCCCACTAGAGCATGAAAACCATAAGCACATCAGCCATTTATAAAGGGCTATGAACAGAGTCGAGCGAAGACGTCTCCTAGCATTAGCTAATTCTTTCCCAGCTGAAGTTAGATCGGTATCACTTTCCCTATCTTTAAATGAGAAAAGCCAGGCCCACAAAGGATAAAGAATTGGTCCAAGGTCAGCACAACTATCTCTTGTTTCTGAAGAAGGGAATGTAGAAGAAAAAACTATTTGCCCGCGCTGACTTGTCTTCCTTAAAAAAAAAAAAAAAAAGCAAAGATATGCAAAGTTAAACCACAGGAAAACTTGGTGAAGGATTAAGCTGAGGTAGCCTGGAAGAAAGTGAAGCCTCAGTGGGATGGGCAGGGATGGAGCGGCGAAGGAGGCAGATGCACTAAAACAACAAAAACCAAGGCTGCTTAAAGCCAGGCACAAATCTGTCCAATCATGGCGGGGGGTATTGCCAGGCTAGAAGCATTTATAAATCACCTCAAACTAATCAGCCAGTTAAGGACAATCCCATAAAAAAATAAAAGAGACCACAGCAGGCTGCTCTTGAGAGATAAATGGCTTTGCAGCCTCATCTGGGGTATGCAAATTTGAGGATATCAGCAGGCACTTTCTGAATGATAACTTGGTTTATTTGTGAAGGGACAGCACACCAGGAAATAGAACTGAAAACCAATGGAGAGCTTTGGGATGGGCTACATGTTTTGGCAGTGCTAGGGATCCCTTTTGTAAGAAACTCTGCACTGGGATAGGAAGGCAAAAGCATTGTCTGGTAAGTGGATGGGGAGACTGGAACTTTGAGACATCCATGGAACTGAGTGGCTATAGTCAGAAATGGTACAAACAGGTGCTTTCTTTCCTATACAATGTCTCTCAGATTCCTGTCTCACTGCCTACATCCTTCCCAATGCAGGGCAAAGAGGTGCAACACTGTATGGATGGCTGGAGTTATTAGAGGGCCTTGAAACCAGAACCTAGGAATCAGCCTTATTAGAAAAAGAGTCTTCAGGTATCATAAAGGAACTTGAGATCACCATGAATAATTGAGGTGGACTATAAGCCCAGTAAATGTCTTAGAAGTGACAGAAGAGGTGCAGACCAGTAGAGGAGGAGAAAGAACATCATTTGAAGACAGAGGCAGAGCTTGGAGCAAGACAGCCACAAGCCAAAGAAAACCTGGAGCCACCAAAATCTGGAAGAGGCAAGGAAAGATTCTCCCCTGGAGACTTTGCAGGAAGTGTGGCCCTGTCAGCACCTTGGCTTCAGACTTAAAGCCCTCAGAACTAATTCTTCTGTCTTAGGTCACCCAGTTTATGGTAGCTTTAGAGCTCAGAACAACTAGTCTAGCCCCCTGATGTTAGAAATGAGGAACAGAATGGTGTGTCTTTCTAAATGTTGCACAGCTTCCGGGTGATAGATAATGGACCTGAATGACTTCGGTTCAGTTGCCTGACCTTATCTCCCTCAATGTTCTCATCTAGAAAACCAAGATCATAACACCTGCCTGAGAAGGTTGTTATAACAACCAAATGAAAGAAAGGATGAAAAGCTGCATTGTCATACCGTTTGCCCAGAGCAACTGAGGGCCATATCATTGCCTGAATCCCCACTGGCTCATTTTCAGCCTCCTGGATGAGCTGCTTCTTGCTCTATTATCCATCCCACACTCCATTCTGCATTTCTTCTTACACGTCAGCTATACCTTGAGAAAATGTACTGAAAATGGCTCACACTGCTTGTCAAAGTCACTCATCCACAAACACGGAGTTACCATCGGCCAGCGGCTGTGGTGTGTACTGGCACGGGGACCTCAGGGCTCAGCAGAGAAGACCATGTCACCTCACCAGCCCTGCCCTCTCGGGAATGAGCGATGTCATGGGTGGGGTGGGAAGTAGGTAAATGAGGAGATCATGTGCTAAGCCCTAGTGCCTGGCTGTCTCTGTCCAAGAACAGACCAAGATGTGTCATAATTTTGGGCAGTGATTCTCAGTAGGGAATGAACAAAGTGGATCCCCCTGACACACACACACACACACACACACACACACACACACACACAATGGGAACATTTGGCAATGTCTGGGGACGTCATGATGTCACACAGTGGAGAAGTGTGGAGTAAGCAGGAGGCACTGTTGGTATTGAGAGGACAGCGGCCAAGAATGCTGCTAACATCCTGCAATGCATAGAGCAGCCCCCCACAACACAGAATAATCCTCTATGTCCTACATGTCACCCTAAGCCCAGGAATTCTGCTATGAGCCCAACAGAATTCCTTGCTTAACCCCAGGAAAGCAGTGGGGAAGTATGAGAGATTGTGGCGATGAAGCTAAGGGAACATGTCCATAAATGACCAACATGCTGTTTTCTCAGCAAATGACTCCTAGGGGACCTGGCAGGTGATCCGTGGCACCTGTGGGACCACTATGCGCTGGAGTCCAGCTTGATCTGTGGACACAGAAGGCCCTGGACAAAGGCAAAGGACTGCCTGGCGAGTGAGGTCCCATCTGGCCATGCTAAGCAGCCAGTCGAGACAACCCAAATCAAGTGCAAGAGAGAGCAATTGGATTGAAGGGATGAAATGGGGAAAGGCCTAGCAACATTTAGGGGGGGTCAGTTGGCTGACACAAAGCACGAGGCTACATTTTGTGAAATGAGATTATTCTTTAATCCTGGAAACAGCTTCTCCATCTCATTTCCTTTGCAGGACAAGGTGGGTGGTCTCATACACCACTCACCACTGTGGGGAAGATGGTTCTTCTGCACTGGATATCAAATAACGAGGAATTAAAACACCCTCAGAGATGTTACTTCCTTTTTAACTCTCTTCTTTCAGAAAAGCCTCAAACTAACATAAACAGGTCCTCAAAACTTTGGTGACATTTGTCATTTCTTCTACTAGAGGTTGGCCCAGAGACAACAATACTAGGAACTCAATATCCACATTTGGTTTTCATAGCATATTTTTATTACTCCTTATCAAATGACCAGATAGGAATGATTCCAGGAATATGAAGATTGTTCAACATCAAGAAGTCTTTAAAATATATAATCACATTGATTATCATGTAACAGATATACTGATTATTTCGGCAAGTATACCTAATAAAAACAGTAACTAAAATAAAAATAACTTACTTTCCTCAAAATAGGCTCAGCATTCTTTATTTTTTAATCTTTTACCTTGGTGTTTTGGAATAACTTTGAACTTGTAAAAGCTGGGGGGAAAAGTACAAAGAATTTACATATACCTTATACCCAGATTCTCCAAATACTTATCTCTTACATGTAGTTTTTAACCTTTGTGCTCTTAACAAGGTCGGGAAATTAACACTGATGTGAGACTACGGACCTTTGCTAATTGTCCCATTAGTATCCTTTTTCTGGTCTAGAATCCAACTCAGGATCAATGTTCCATTACCTGTCAGGTCTCCTTACTCTCATGTAATCCAGGACAGATTCTGCATTTTTCTTTAAAAAGCTGTGGCTATTTAAATAGACTTGTTTTGAACCCATGATGCTATTCTCAGCAAAATGGAGCTGAAAATACAAAAAGTTTCAGTAAGCACAGCCTCTTCCCCCTGTCAATAGCCCCTCACAGGGGCACATTGTTGTTGTAGACAAACCTACATTATCACATTCTACCCCCCATCAGGGGTCCCTGTTAGGAACCTGGCTGTGCAGCAGGAGGTGAGCAGTGGGAGAGTACACAAAGTGGCACCTGTACCCCCACTGCTCCCCCTCACTTGCACTATGACTTGAGCTCTGCCTCCTGTCAGATCAGCAGCAGCATTAGATTCTCATAGGAATGTGAATCCTACTATGGACCATGCATCCGAGAGATCTCGGCCATATGCACATTTGAACCCTCTCCCCACCCATCCTGTCCATGGAAGAATTCTCTTCCATGAAAATCATCCCTGGAGTCAAAAAGGCTGAGGACCACTGATGTATGAGGCTCCTTCTGTGGACTTGGACCAATGTATGATGATGCATAGCAACTAGTACGTCATCAGGGAGAGTAGTTTTCCTAACCTAAAACTCCTCCAAGCTCCACCTGACGTACACCCCGTGGCAATTACCAATCTTTTTACCATCTCCATAGATTTGCCTTTGGGGATAATAGCACACAAGGCAATGAATTCTTGATACTTTTTCCCAGCTCAAAATTATTCCAAAACAGGGCTGGGGATTTAGTGCAGGGGTACTACACCTGCCTCACAAGCACAAGGTCCTGAGTTTGATCCCCAGTACTTTCAAAAAAAAAATCCAAAACATAAAGCTAAAAAATAAATAAAGAATTCTAGGTCTATTTGGAGGGGAAGTAGATTAGTTTTATTTTAGTTACTATTTTCATTAGAAATACTTACTGAAATTGTTAATATCTGTTAAACACTATCAATATGTTCATAGATTTTCTCTTAATGACTTCTTGATACTGAACTATCTTCATATTCCTGGAATAATCTCTGTGTGGTCATTTATAGAACAATGAGTAAGACAGAATGCGCTACAAAAACCAAGTATGACACTGAGCTTTAGGCACTTCCGGAGGACTCTGAGCCCTACAGTGGCCCTCAGTGCGCAGCCTCACCAGACGGGCTTCTTTCCTTTAGCGATATGCACCTAGGTTTTCTCCATGTGTTTTGATGCCTTGCCAGGGAGGGGCGGCACCTGAGCGGAGGACCTCCAGGCGTACCCGGGAGTGTCACTGTGCTGGGGGAGACAGGCCAAGAAGCTATAATACTGAGAAAGGAAGGACATTCTTGAAGATGAACCCAAACCTTCCATGCTGCTTCCTAATATCTTGTCCCCATTTTATCCCTTGGGAGCTGCCCGAATGTCATTTCTTTGTGGAATGTTTTCTGAGCCCCAGAATCTCCCCATCTGTTCTCTCACCATCCACATCACAGGAGCCTGAGCAGATGACATCTGCTGCTCCCCTTGACCACAGTCTCTAATCTGGGTCTGAAGGAAAACATTCAGGGGTCTCTTAACATAGGCGGTAAATACACTACACCTCCCTTTTGCCGACATCTAACAGAAAGTGAGTATGTCCTTCAACTAGAAAGGAAACAGATGCTTGTGATTTTGCCATTAATAAGAAATTGAAAATTTCAAACCACCTTAAACTTATAAGTATACCATAAATACATTATTTATACAAATTCCTAATTTGAGATTAGCTATTAGATCAAACATTAGCTGTGATTATTAAATGTGTTAAATGAAGAACCACCTTGACTACTATATTAGATTTTTTTAAAAATATTTTGATAACTGTCAATGTAATTAGTTTCCTTTGTGGTTCTATGTTAATAAACTTTTTTGAGCTTTGAGATATAATGGATGAATGAAAGCTATATATACCGTCATGCATTGAGCAATGTTTTGGTCAATGAAAGGTTACATATATGATGGTGGTCCCACAAGATCATAACGGAGCTAAAAAATTCCTGTTACCTGCTGACACCACAACGACCATAAGGTCCCAGCCCAAGACATGACTCATGGTCTGTGGTGAGCCGAAATAAACCAGCTTTGGGAACTGTTTGGGTACAAAAGTAAAGCACATGCAGTTGTATGGAGTACCTAACACTTGACTGTGATAATAACAATATGGTAGCATTTATGTTTTCACTATACTGTTATGGTTATTTTCCAGTATACTCCTTCTACTTATATATTTTTAAAAGTTAACTGTAAAACAGCTCCAGGCAGATCCTTCAGGAGCACTGCAGAAGGCAGCCTTGTCATCATAAGAGGTGACAGCTCCATGCACATGACTGCCCTCAATCCCTTCCAGGGGGACAGGATGCGGAGGAAGACAGTGAGGTTGGTGATCCTGTCTCTGCAAAGACCTAGGCTAATGTGAGTGGATCTCAAGAGGAAAAGTTTATAAAGTAAAAAAGAAAAATAATAAAAAAGCTTCTAAAATAAACATGTGAAAAACATTTTCATATAGCTACACAATGTGTAAATCTTTAGGAAAGTGCTATTATAAAAGAGAAAGTTCAAATTTCAGAGTAAAAAGATGCAATAAGCTGAGGTTTGTTATTGAGGTTTATTATTAGAGCTTTTAAAGAAATTCAGCATAAGTGTGCAGTCCTTATAAAGTCTACAGTAGTGAGCAGTAAAGTCCCAGAACCTCAGGCTCATTTCCCACTTACTCGCTGCCTCAGCCTGAGTGACTTTGGTTCTGCACGCTCCATGCCTGGCAGGTGCCCCAGAGTATCCCTGATACTGTATTTTTACTAAAGTTTCTCTGTATAGATACACCAACGTGTCTGATTGTGCTACATGTGCTGACAGTACTCAACAACACGGCCTGGGTGCAGACTCACACCCCAGAAGCAATACATGCCACTGGATGCCTGCTGGGTAGTGGCCTCCCACTCTGCCCCCATCAGTGCCCCACAGTACTCACGTGTGGAGGGAATCACCCGATGAGGCATTCCTCACACTGTGCCCATTCTTAAGCGATGCCTGATTATATTAAAATAATGCAGTGTTTTGATACACACTGGGAAGTGATTAGTACATAAGCTCATTAGCATATCCATCAGCTCACGGTATTTTGTGAGACCTACTCTCAGCAAATTCCAAGCATGCATTATTATTAACCATAAGCCTCACTTCTATGTGGTATCTAAAAATGTTGAACTCATAAAGACGTGGTAGGAAAGTGGTCACTAGAGTGGAGGGCAATTGGGAGATGTTGGTCAGAGGATACAAACTTTCAGCTATACGACAAGTAAGTTCTGGACATCTACTCTACAGCATAATGAGTACAGTTATGAATTGTAAACGGTGGGGGATTTTTAGTGCTGTGGATTGAACCCAAGGTTTTTTGGGCCAAATTATAGCCCCAGCCTTTTTTTTTTTTAATTTTGAGACAAGGTCTAAGTCATTAAATTGCCCAGGCTGGGCATGAACTTTGATCCTCCTGTCTCAGCCTCCCTGAGTGCTGGGATTACAGGTGTACCCTTGGCTGTAAATAGTGTTTTAAGAAAGGAGACTAAGTTTTCATTACAGGGCTAAAGAAGCCATGACACACAACAGATGAAGAAAAATCTTGGACCCTAATGCTTTGTCAAGGCCTCTACCTGGGAAACTTTCACAACCAGCACAATGCCTGGCATATAATAGATGTTCAATAAACAGGCTCTAGTAACCCTATTATCACATATCCACAAGAAAGAATTGTTCCCCAGAAGCAAGCATAAAAGGCTGTATTTTAGAGATAGGCCTCACTAGGTTTTCCTAGCTATTTCTGTCACCTGCCTCACCCCTCCTTGCTGATCTCTCCCAGCTGCACCCTCCATGGTGTGTGGGGCAGCACCTGCTGTCTCACCAGGCAAGACTCACCACGAGGTCTGCTGTCTGTGCTGGACAGGGAGAGTGGGCTCCTTTCTGCAGCCAAGCCAAGATCTCCACCCAGGAG
Source organism: Fukomys damarensis (assembly GCF_012274545.1). NCBI lineage: Eukaryota > Metazoa > Chordata > Mammalia > Rodentia > Bathyergidae > Fukomys > Fukomys damarensis. The sequence goes on along the minus strand of NW_022900940.1, from coordinate 7,103,051 downwards.
CTGGCGGGCAGATGGGGGGGTGCTCACTTAACCATGGCCCTGTGAAGGACCCTCTGGAGTGAGCGAAATGCGTGTAAAATGCCACAGTTCCCAGCCTAGGCCTGTAAATGTCCTCAAATTCCCGGTAGTCTCAGCTTGATTTTCGCCTGCCCCCATCGTTTAGCTACAGTCTCCTCTCAGAGAAGGAAAATGATCAATCGACTAAGGCTTAGAAAACCTTGCGAGGGCCAACCAGACCCGCACATGCACTTGCCAGAGGGGAGGGTTTGCAGGGAGCCGTCCTCCCTTGACATGGAGCAGGCAGAACTTGGGAGAAGTTAGCAGCCTGGCGCAGCAGCAGGCACAGAGGCCCCCACCGAGTGTGCGCTGCTTTTCTCCTTCCTTTTCAAGATCACTCCAATTGGCTAATGAGACGTCGAAAGCATGAGATTAATTAATGTGAATCATAACCTCAGCTGCACTTCCCTCTCAGTGGCCTTCACTGCCCGCACCAAAAATACAGGCTTTCTGCACAATAAACACTTTTTATAATGGCAATAAGACCACTCCAGGGAGTGCTGTTATCACAAAATAATCACGGCCCTGTGGGATCAGCCTGGCCCAGTTTCAAGCCTCATAATACTGGAAAAGTGGAGCAAGAAGGGGCAGAGTAAGGGGTGATTATATCAAAACGATGCACCCCCAAGGTGCCTTTTAACTTAAAGCTTGAGATACCTCAACTGAGGATCTGCGCGTGCAAATAGTATTGGGATGAACAGCTGTGACTTTGTTGCAGACAGCCATCTGCAGTCACGCATTTTTAATGGTCCGGGTTGGGGCCTATCAACCTGCGAAGCAAAACTTAAGGCTCAGTTTTGGATTCTGGTTGGCGATGGTGAATTCTAGTCTGTTCTCCTTACCAGGTTACTTTTGCGGCAGGGATGATGAACAAGATTGAAAGTGCAAGAAAAACAAGAAACCAGAAACACAGACTCTTACATCTTGCTCTCACAAAAGTGGTCCTGACACTGGAAGGATGGGAGAGGCCCCAGGGTTTGTGACTCAGACCACTTCACTTGATTTGATTACAAAAACTCATTTTGATTACATTCAAGTTTCTCTCCATAATTGCTAATGTGTATTTTTTTTATACCATAGCAAATTAATCAGGTTTACATGGTAGAGAGTTACACGGGTGGTTTGTACCACTCTGCAAAAATGCAAAATGACAGCCAAAAGCTATGTGAGATTCACACAAAACTACCATCAGGACACCTGTGCAAATAACATATTCTTCCAGTCATGACAATGAAAGATACCCATTGTTTGCAAAATTGACTTCCAAACTCACTAAGATTTTTCTCTACATTTTCTCTTCTTAGAGAATTTCCTTCCAGAAGCATTATCACCTTAAACATTTCCCAGAATCAAAGGTAAACTGTAAAAATGAAGATAATTTTTGTAATAAAAATAGACTAAACATTTGCTTTCTCCTAACAGCTGAACTATCCATAACTAAGGAAGTTAGATGGTGACTGGAGCTTAGCCATAGAGTGTTTGCCTGGCATACATGCAGCCCTGGTTCTATCCCCAGCACAGAGCGGGAGGAAGAAAGCAAATGAGGAAGGGTAGGAGGTAGGGAGGCCAACCTGTATTTGTGGTGGTGGTTTAACCTCAGTTTCCACTATAAGGAAGTGTAAACATGGGTTAAATATAAATGTGATTATGTCCATTTCTCCTTCTCCCCCGAAAAAGAACACGCGACACAATACACCCGTCATGCAGAAATGAATGAAAGCCAATATTTATTTGAGGCAAGTTTTGCTCTTTCTCCATCCTTTTCCATAATTCAAAATAGTATCAGTCATCTTAAGACTTAAGGTATTGCCTAGTGTGAGATCAAAGTCACAAGAGGTAAATTGGACTCTGAACCATCCAGAATATGGACACACTTGGTTGACAGGGCAGCGATGCCCATCTAATGCTGCTAAATCCCCTCTGAAAAAGCAGCATCACAACTTTCTGCCTTCCCAGAATGATTCTCCCTAAACAAATGTTGGTATTTTTTTTAACAATTCTGTAAAATCATTCCATGTACAAAGGAAAGAAGAGCAAGATGGCTTTAATCTTCCAGTGACATTGATGCGACCAATTCAGCATTTGCTGGAGATTGGATGTTCGTTCCCCTTTTTTAATTTCATCACGCCAAAATTGTTATAAAATGTCCTCTGTGAAACAATATTCCATTTTAATCATGATTTCTCTTAAGAAAAAGAAACGTAAACATGTCAACATGACACAAGAGAACCACAATGTGTCTTCCTAATACAATAATAGCCATAGGTTTATGAACCATTCGATGAAACAGCCAAAGGAGAAATGAGATCATTTGGCTTCAGTCGCTGAGTGTAATAGATCTCCCCTCGGTTAAGATAGCTGGGAACAGGCCGAAATGATTAATGGGAAAGCTTGATGGTGTAAAAACTGCTTAATGTAAGAGAGCAATATGGCATGCAAACCAAACTAAAACAACCATAAATATTTTAGGCACCTTATAAAGATTTAAGAATATTTATTCCACATATAAATCCTTCCTGTAGTATCAGCGAAAGCTCAGAGTCCAGAGGTCTGGCAGGCTGAAATACAAGGGCTGTGTGCCTTCTTTCTGTTTGCATTCTGTGATGATTAAACCAGATTAGTTGGCTAACTGCTTCCAAAATGAGGCAAAACTCCCTAGTGCCAGTCCTTTTACAGCTTTGTCAGCACTTACTGCTCAAAGAAATCTGATCTCCAAAGCTTTCAAAGAGGGACTTGGGGCCAGAGAGAGTCCCCTTGGTAGTGTTGTATCACATCTCAAGTCTCCTACCTCAGTGCTCACCAAAGTATGATCTTGAGTCAGGCTGGGGAACACTGCCTCCTGGGGACTTTTATGCATGCAGATCCCAGGCCCCAGGCCTGATCTGCTGATTTGCATGCACATTAAATTGGGGAAAGCAGGAGTTACACCCTCACCACTCATACCTCTCCCACCCTTGCCTCTCTCTCCCCCATCTCCAGATGGCTCCCCAGAGTAGGGTTAAAAGGGTAGTTAGAAAGAGAACAGCTTTGCCTAGATGAGTCGTGTGACCTTACTTCGATCCTTGTAAGCTTATTGCTATACCTTGGATATTGGTTATCCCCTAAAGGCCCATGTATTAAAGGCTGGGTCCCAGAATAGAGATCTTGGATGGTGGTGGAACCTTTAGGAGGTGGGGCCTAGTGGGAGATCCTTAGGTCTTTGGAGGTATGTCCCTTGACAAGGATTAGGGGACCCTGACATCTTCCTCTCTCTACTCACTGGTTTATGATGTAACCAGTTTTGCCTCATTACCAGCTCCTGCCATGATGTGTTGCCTCAAAAGACCCAAAACAATGAGGCCAAATGACCATGGACTGGGACCTCCAAGTCTGTGAACCAAAATAAACCTTTTCTAAGTTGTCTCAGGTATTTCATCATAATGATGGAAAGCTAACACACTTATATTGCTGAACCTATTTTCTTACTTTCAAACAGGGGGAAATGATAGCAACTGACAAGGGATGATAAGGGGATACAATACGACGACACAGTGAGATGCCCGGGATACAGGGCTGCTGAGCAGTGGCGACGATTCAGGCAATAGAAATGAACACACAGGGCCAATGTCAGTATCATAAAACTGTTCAGAAGCCCTTTCCCCATTTCTGTCCCTATTTAGTGGGATTAATCCAAAACACCAAGATGTTCTGGTGCTGAGATAGAAGAGAAATAACAATAACAGGAATGTAATTATGGATTGGTTATCTTTTCTTCTGTGTCAAATAACCCTGAAACTTAGCAGCTTATAGCAAGTATTTACTATCTTGCAGTTTATGTGGATCAGAAATTCAACCCTGGTGGCTCTGGCTTGGGGTATGTCATGCAGCTACATCTAAGAGGTCAGCTCAGGCTATAGCCATGTGAAGGATATACTGGGACAAGAGGATCATCTCTAAAACCATTCACTCACATGCAACTTGATACTAGAGGAGGCCTCTGCTCCTTCCTTCGTGGGCCTCTCCAAGGGTAACTTGAGCGTCCCTACAATGCAGCGGCTGGCTTCCCTCATAGCAGGTGACCCAAGAGAGAGGACAAGAAGGAAACCACCACACCTAAATTGGACTAGCCTTAGTCATGGTCACACACCATCATGTCCTCGAGCCTTCTGAGAAACTCCTATGGTTATGACAGTAATAGATGGCTGCGTGGCCTTGGCCCTTCATCCTCATCAGACCCCTAAATCCCCTCAGAAAATGAAGACAATATCCACATTCACACTCAACTACTGACTCAAAGAGATTTCCCTTCAAGGAAATCATACCCCTGAATCTGTTCCACAGGGAGGTGTTGGAGCCCATGCAGGGTTCCTGCTAGAATTTATCAAGTAGCCCCCAGGGTTCCCTCAGTCAGAAAAGTCTTCAGTAATTGGGACATATCCAGTCCAGTCTGAAAAACCCTCTCTGCTACCCTCCTTTATTCAGCTCAAGTCCTATTGATTCTTCCAGTTGTGATTAAAGATCTGTGGTGTCCATGACCCAGTTGAGATAGGCCTGGGGAATTAGTAAAGCTCACTTCCAGGTTGGGTGTGTCTATAAGGAGGAGAGACCTACTCTAAGTGTGAGAAGCGCTGTCCCAATAGCTATGAGCCCAGAGGGAACAAAAGCAGAAGAAAAGTAAGCCGGGCAGTCACACAAGCTCGATTCTGCTTGGTCAGGTGGTCCTTTGTTGTTGCATCACCTGCAGGCAATGAGATTCTATCCTCCCTAGCCTTTCAGTGTGGTCTCACACCAGCAACTCTTCAGGGAGCTTCCAGTCTTTCACTCTCTGACTGTGGCTATATCATTTCATCCTCTTAGATCCTGAGGCTGGGCAGCTACTGGTCTCTCTGGCTCTCCAGCATGCAGAAAATCATTGTGGACTATCCTGCCTCTGATCATGTTACCCAATCCTCTTCTACAATTATATATACATTTTGTCAGTTCTGTTCCTCTAGAGAATTCCAACCACTATAGTATCCCTTCCTCTGGAAGGCCCTAGAGTAAATGAGCCCTCTGTAATATCCTGAGAATCCTCTCTCAATCATTTATTATATTGTCCTTCATGTACTTGGGAAATTATATGCTTGTCTGTATCTCTTGCTTAATAGCCAAAAAAATCCAAAATAATGGGACCATGTCTAGTTTTGTTCAGTTTATATATATACTGGAGACTAAAACAATGGTTGGCACATCGTCCTCTTTTAAATCCATTTTGTCCATTCATTCCATAAATATTACTGATGTCCTACTATGCAGAGTTTCAAGCACAGTGGAGACAGCTGAGAACAAGACCACTTAAATCCTTCCTCTAATGGAGCATTCATTCTAAATGGGCAGACACATCCACAAAGTAATAGTCAAACAAAACCAACATGTGAAGATATGACACAAGTTTTAGAAGAGAACAGAGAGTAAGAGAACAGAGTGATGGCAGGTCAAGAGGTTCTATTTAGATAAAGTGGAGGGGAGACCCCTGAAGGTGGTACTTAAGCAAAGTCCTGAATGAATTGAAGACACAATATACTCTCATAGAGGGTATCTATGAGAAGAACATTCTAGAAGGTGCAAGCATAGTGCAAAGGCTAAAGCAAGACTATATTTGACAGAGCTAAGGAACTTCAAGGAGAATTTCTTAGAAGAGGGTATGGTAGATGTCAGTGTCAGGAATGGATGGAGGGAAACCCAACCATACAGATCCCTGTAGGTCACTCCCTGGAGTCTGACCAGCAGTTGACATTGTCCAGCAAAAGTGTTATAAAGATCCACCTGGTCACTTCAGAGAGAGGAGCCTGGGGTAAGGGTGAAAGGATAGAATGTCACTGCAATTCGGTGCAATCTTAGACACTGAGAGGAACAGCAAATTAAGCTGGCATCTGATGTCCTCTTGGAGGAAAGAAACATTTACCAGAGTTCAAACATGGCTAAGCAATGAGAACACAACCCAGTACTTTGATTCTGACCAAGCAATAACTACTCCTGCTTCTCACTGACATATCACTGGCATGTTCTTCACACAGTGCCTTTCTTATTCCTTCTGAAGACCCTACAAAGGAGGAGGTACTATCCATAGGCATTACACAGCAAAGCTGCCCCAACCCAGTTTCTGGTGCCCACAGATGCCAACATCACACAGAGGCAAATGGAGACCTTCCAAGATTAAGCAACTTGCTCAAAAGCAAGATCATTATGAGTGATGGAGCTGGGCTTTGAACCCAAGCAGCCTGACTCTAGACCTTCTCACCACCAAGTACCTTCCCTGTAGGCATCTGAGCTTCTGACCTCTGCTATGAGAAAACAGAGAAACAACCAAAGAAAATACAAAGACCTCCCAAGACGATGAAGTACAGTTTTTTGATGCCAGAGACAGTTGTAAATGCAGTAATAGGCTTTAGTGAGCTAAAAATTATTTTAGTTCAAAAAAGTGATTTGTATCTGTCAGACACAAGTGACAAAAAACCATTATTTCTCCTTAGCCCCCTACAAATTACTATATCTTGTTTATCTTCTTCTCCACACAGAGGAGACTCTTCCCTTCTATTCTTGAAATTTCATTCCATTCCGGCTTGATTTTTCTGGCTTCTGATTTTGTCCTTTCAGGAATACTTTTCTGATCACTGGAGGGTCACTTGTGACAACATCCACTAAGGCCAAAGACAGCAAATGCCTAGCACAGTGTCATCTAGCTCTCCACCTCTATCCAGAGTAGACATCACTAATCTATGCCTGTGGCTTTCCACCTGTCCTGGGTAGGATTTCCCAGTCCTTCTCAGGACTTCAGTTTTAGGCATTAACTATGGATAACAGTTATACCAATGTGCCACCTGTAAAGGTACAGTCTTTCCCGTTGCTTTGGGGCACTCCACGGCTATTTCAAAGAGTGCCACCCAGCACTTTCAGCTTAGTTTCATGAATGCAGACATCTGGTAAGAGGCAGAATAAATGTGGGAAAGGCACTGGGTAAAGAGGTTGGTAGGTGTTGGGAGGGGAGAACTGAGAATCTTGCACAGCCATTGGGAGGCCTCCATAATAATACAGACAAGAGAAGATGATGATCAGATTATGAAAACAGCAATAGAAATGGAGAAGATTTTTCAGTGTTTTTGAAATCTGTGGGTCATGAAGTCAATTTGCTGGATCATGACCACCATATCTCCAAAATGAAGTCATAAAATGCAATAGGATCAGTCCATGTTGTTTGGTGACACTTGTTTCCTCTCTGTAGCACATATTGTCCCTGGCTGCAATGCAGAAGGGTTATCATAATGAGCCACAGTCTACAGGAGATCGAATAATAGCTGCCTCCAAAATTGTCCACACCCAAATCCCCCGAACCTGTGAACATATTAAACTCCATGGCAAAGGAGATTTTGCAGGTGGAATTAAGGTCATTAATCAATTAATCTTAAAATAAGGACTTGTTCCTAGATTACAGATCCACTGATTTCAGATGTGCACGACCTGGGGCGGAGGACCACATCCAGGCCCACAGGACTTTGGACCGACAAACCCGTGAGATCATGAAGGGGGAAGTCTCTGGGACCTAAATATATGCCTACTTGTTACAGCCACGGCAGGAAACTAAGAAAGGTCCAAAAAAAAAACATATACATGCACGTCTGGGGCAGTGTAGAATCACAAACTGAGTCGATGGCCACCCATTCGTCTTCAGCAGCTTGTGGACAAATATGCCAACGTTTCCTCACCTGCAGATACACAGTATAGTCAAATTGGTTGTCTGGTTTCAGGAGAACCAAAGTTAATGACCATATGCACATGAAATGTTCAAAATAATTATTATTATAATTATGACCTTGGTTTAATAGAAAGGCTAATTTCTGAATCTCAGTTTCTTATCTAAAGAATGGAGGTAGTATCACCTCCTATATTTGGTTGGTGGAAAGGACCAATCAGGTATAGTATTAGAAATAAAGGGCCATGAAACTTTCTATTTAGCAATTGTTAGATCAAAGAGAAAAAAGGAGGAAACAACTAGTTGTCTACATCTGTTTTTGCTCTTTCCTTCTTCCTTATGACTAGAACCTCTAATTTTCAGCTAAGATATAGCTGCTCAGAATAAAAAGCGTATTTCCCAGTCTCCCTGGCAGCTTGATGTAGCCATGTGACTAAGTGCTGAACACATGCAAGCAAAAGTGTTATGTGCAGACCCCTCTTCTATCTTCTTTTCTGTTGACAGGAACGTGGACATGAGGGCAGGAATTCAAGAAGCCTTTTGAACTATGGGGAACAGAACTGATGAGCAGCAAGACAGAAAGAAGCTAAGACACTGGAGACTTGAAAGGACACACTAGCAGCCTAGATTGCCTATCCTGGAGCTTCTTTTACAAAAGAGATAAACAGACTTTGACCTTAAGAAAAGCAAATTATTTTTCACTTGCAACTAAACCTAGAGTTAATGTGTTTAATTAAGGAGGCCCAGAATCCTAGGTGGCATTCTGAACAAAAGAGTTTCCCGAACATTAGGATGAGCTAACAGGAGTAGAAAGAGATTAGCAGCTCGGCAAGGAGCTCACTGTGGTACCTTGTATATATCTGAAAGCAGGAGTTATCAGCTACCTCGTTGGCAGTGTTGGCAGTGAAAGCAAGTCACAGTGCCTCAGCCCCTGGATCTTTAAATGCCTTATACAAAATCTGGATGCAATCTCCACTTTTTATGTGTACACTTTGCTGACGGAAATGGAGACAAAGCCTCTTTGGAAGGTGGTAAGATTGCCCCAGAGAAGAGCGCTGTGGGGAACTTGGGCTGAAAGCATGGCACTTTACAGATTCATTGTTTGCTACTCGTAGCTTCAAGCATTACAGCCCTTGTTGCGGGGAGTCTGATCAACAGGATTATAGTGCTAATGACGTTTTAAAACTGAGCACTGCACACACATGCAAAGGGCTCTCAAAAGGATTCCAAATATGTGTAAAACAAATACGCAGGGATGAATCTGAATATGTAACTAAGGTGGTAAGGAATTCTTTCTAGAGAAATGTCTTAGACTTGCAAGACAGACATTTTTTGGATGGCTTGGTCTGTCTCATGGGTCAGCCACCAGGAAAATAAACTCACCTAACATCTTTGTTCAGATTCATAAAGGAAATTAATTTATGCGGCAGAGGGAAGTTGCTCTGAATGTACCCCAAATGTGTTATATCAAAACAATCAATAAAGACGAACGATTTCAAAATGAACATCCCAACGTGATCTGTTAAGAGTACCCAGGACACTTGCATTTTCTAAATCTGTGACTAATGAAACCAGGGTGAACAGGCCTGTTCGTCCTAGAGAAGCCAAAGTATACACATGACAAGCTCCCTCTCCAGTTGTGACACTTAAATTTGACAGTCAACTTGTATGATTTGGGCAACTGCCTGGGGCAATGATGGAACACATGGGGTGTGTCTGGGACATAGGGGTGTGGCCTTGGGTTCTATGTCTGAGTCCTTTCCTCTTCCTTTCTGCAAATATTTCCATGTTCTGTTTCCTGGCCACCATGAACTAAACAGTTTTGCTCCACCAAGCCCTTCCACCGTGATATTTCTGCCTCAGAATGAGCTGCCCATGGACAAACTTTAAATGACACAAGCCAAAACAAACCTATCCTTTCTTAGGTCGTGAGTGTCAGGTAAATTGCCTAACAATGAGAAAGCAAATACACTAGTTATTTGGAACAAGACTTTGGCCCAGCCAGTGTTCTAACTCATGACTCTCACAGCTCAACATTTCAAAGGAAAATAGAAGTTATGAAAATGAGCTATCTCTTCCTGCAGAAACCATGAAGAAACCATAATTCAAAAGGCATCCTCAAAACTTTACCCTTGCATGAGCTTGAGAGAAGGACATTTACTATGGGCAGCACAATTGTTTTCATTATCTTACTTCCTATAATCCTTAGGGATTAGTTCTGTTCTCCTTGTCTTGTTGGTGAGGAGTGGGTGAAGGCAAGGAGTAAGATCTACAAGCCCACAGGGAGATCTTGGTAAAGATAAGACAGAATTCAAGGTCTGTTTGGTTCTATATCCTAGAAAAGAGCTGTCCAACAAAAATCTATTGTGATCCACACATGTACTTTAAAAATGTTTTTAGCCACAATTAAAAGCATTGAATTGATGAGAACACTATTTTATTCTAACCTAATAGGTTGAAAACATTATCATTTCAACATGTGATCAACATAAAAATTGAGATAGTTCATACTGTTTTGTAATCTCTTACAAAGTGTGAGCGCATTTCATACTTACCCATTTTCATTCTGTCTGCCCCATTTCAAGTATTCATTCAATCATCGCATGCAGGTAGTTGCTACTATACTGGTCAGCATAGGTCTATCTATGGCACACACTCTACAGCAGGCTGTTTGTATCATTGAAAGCTCTAAAAGGTTTGCCATTACTGGCCTAGAGTAACAGTCAAAACTATCACCTATTTTTAAAAATATAGCAATGAGTCCCAGATTCTTCAATTTGATAGACTTACAAAATTTTTAAAACACAAGAAGGCCCTAAAGTGTTTCCCACGTTGAATTTGGCCAACTGTATCAGTCTGTATAGACTAAGTCTTCCTGCAGTAACAAGCAAGCCCATTCCTCAGTGGTTCTGCCACCATAAAGCCCTCTCCCCTCCTCATGCAACATGCTCAGTATGAAATGGCTGATGCTACCCCTCGGAGACCCAGGTAGATGAAACACGTAATACCTTGCAGAAGGAAACACAAGGACAATAGAGAAATATATATTGCCTCAAAGATTCTGACAGGAAATGTTACATTTGGTCAGTGAAATAACCAAAACAAGTTAGCTAAAAAAGCCTCTTGTCTTGGGCACAGAACAGGAAAGGATCTGTATTTCTCTATGGAGAGTTAGGAAGAAGTTTGAACTACAGCCCAATCTACAACTCCAAGAAAGGACCAAAGAAAATAATATTGACTAACATCTCCTAGGATTTAAAAGAGGACATTTTTAATGCCCACAAAACTAGGAAGAACAAAACCTGCATCATCTTTCCTTTTTCTTCGTGGACATGGGTGACCTCTCTGTCTTGGATGGGCAGATGGGCAGGGTCAGAGAATCACTAACCTGCATAGTGACCACTTCTCCTCTGCTTTGTCCATCTCCAAACATCTCAAGCTGTTCAAGTCTTTGAAAATCCGTATAACCAGATATGCACCAAGGGACCCCACTTATTTCTAAAGGTGATTTATGCAGAGATTTTGTGCTGTCTGCTTTTTTATATTTCTGTATTATTTGGTTGCTTAATCTATATATCTGTGCTACTTTGATCGTGAGAAAAAACAAGCATAGCCATAAATCTCGAACTCATTTTGCAGAGCTGCCATGGTGATACTGAGGCAGTTTTTCTGTCCGTGTGGTAAGGTGACCCCTTCTTATGCCCTCCTGGCTGATAGGGCACAGGCTCCTTTGCCTTCAGATTGTGTTTTAGAATATTCTTTAAGATCCTGGCAATTGGACAGCTTTAAATTTCTCTAAGTATCCAAATTGGCCCAGAGGAACTTCTGTAAGAGCCCACTGCAGAGAGAGAAAAACTGCTTTTTTCTTCCAAAGCAAATGTTTGCCACAAAGAAAGCATAGTGTATATGACACCAATAATAGAGAGAAACCATTTCTCTGAGATGGATGAATTACAAAGCTTCAAACTTCCAGTTACAGTTCAATAAAGCCCTCATGAAATCATAAGGCATTTTCCTCTCTGAAAAAAAAAAAATGAGGTAAGTATGACTAAAAGTCAAAGCACCTTGTACAGCCCCAGGAAACTGGCAGGACTTTATTAATCTTTAGATTAATATTTGGCCAGCTTATATAAGAAAGTGGCTAGCCGAATTCTCTCAAGCAAATTTATTAGATCTTTAAGGAAGAAAAATATATACTTTAAATAAATATCTAAACAAATAAATGCCACAGGCCTCATGCCCCACAATTCATAGGAGCCATTTTATTGTCTTTTTTACTGCTCCCAATATCACAAAAGTTTACAATTAATTGCCACTGACATGGAAGAAGAAAAAGATAAAGAAAATGTTTATTGCTTTAGAAACACTGACACTCTCTTCCTGGCCTTGCAACCGTCCTCCTTGCTGAGGGTCACCAAGGAAAGAAGGCCGAATAAAACACCCTCTTAACGTGGTAGCCACGCACTTGAGGGGAGATGAGCTGAGGTGATAGGAGGCAGGGGAGGCTGTGCTGGGAGCAGGGGCCGCTGAAAGAGTATTAACAATGGCCCGGTGACAGGCAGCCTAAGTTTCATTTCGCTTCTGAGCAGGATCAAGAACATGCGGAGGGGCATCTGAGTCTGAATGAAGACAATCAACATGCCAAAGGGAAAGGATATCTGCAGTTTACGAAGAGCAAGAGGGTTGTGAATCCTTTGCTCGCTCCTGTTTTTCTGACTTCACATGTACCTGTCACTGGATTGTTCGTGCATTCATTTATTCCACAAATACATGCCAGGCCTGGGAACACTCACAGAAGTGAAAACATAATACTGTTTTTAAAATTCTACATACTATTATCTAAAATAGTGCACACTCTGATCTTGCCACATAAAAGAGTGAACAGACAAACTTTTAATGGGGATGCTTAATAACTGGATGCTCTGATAACGGGACCAACATAGAACCAAAGCTGATTTTTATGGTATCTCAAGCACACACACACACACACACACACACACACACACACACACTCACACAAGATACTGCCATTAATGCCAAGTCATTTCTGACTTGGGAGATAAGCAATTTCGCATCAAAAGGATCAAGTGTTTTTCCTTATGATAATCTTTTTTAAAAAAAACTCCCCTCTTACCCTTTCCCAGCCATGAAGCTTAATGGGAAAGGACAAGGCAGTTTCTCAGGGAGACAGGAGGACATCAGAAGTAGCAGCTACAAGAGAGGAAAGAAGGGTGAAGACTCAGACCTTAACTTTCTCCTTTCTGAGAAGTCCTGGGCCTGTAGCAGGCAGCGATAGAAGTCCTGAGAGTACTGCAGGGACCTCGGGGACAGGCAAGATGGCCAAGCCTGGTCAGCTGCAACAGGGAAGCCTGTCAGCCTCAGGGACTGAGCCACACCAGCCACTGGGCATCACGTGCCGGGACAGAAGGCCAGGCCTGGACAGTCCAGCACAGAGAGCCAGTCACATAGGCGGCAGAGGCCTCCCCCCCTGCTGTGCCTCATGCCACCACACTTCCTTTTACCAGGTGCCACCCAGGGAGACCAGAAAGGGAAAGAGAATTATTGTACTCCAAAGAGACAGAGCTCTCTGACCAGAATAGGGGTCTTTAACCAGCCATCCCACTTACGCGTCTTTTCCAAGTCTGCTTCTTTCCCCTAAAGAGAAGAGGAGACTATAACTTGTCCAGCTTTCCCAGTAACAGAATCCTGATTTCCAGCTGTGTTCATTGCCAACTGATTTAAAAGTTATGCTTCTCACCTCACTACCATCCCCCCACACTAAGTACGACCGTGAAATTAAATTCTTGCATTTCTGTATGTGGCAGACTCCCATAAAGTCTAAAAGAGCTTGAGCTTGACTATCCTGCTGCCTGGAATGTGGGTGTGGCATCTGACACTCCAGCAACCCTTCTGAACCATGAACCAACGACAGCATTCTAAAGTCAGAAAAGGACTTGCTGGAAGCTTCCCCGATGACTTCAGGGAGGCATCATATCAACCTTGAACCTCTTACAGCTAAGGTTTTGCTTTTCTAAACATGAAAGAGAAGTTTATCTTGTTTCACTATCTGTCATATTTTCCTGTTGCCATAGTAAAGAGGTTTCAACAGCCTGGATAAAATGATTTGTGAACAATATAAGATCAACAGCAGCAAAGGAAGAGTATCATTGTTTAGGTACCTGATATATAATGTAACATACTTCTGCTACACATATGCTCATCATGCTATATTTTATAACATGTTAAGAGTAGTTTGTCAGATGCCAGTATAGTAAGGACCAATTTCTATTTTAAAATAATTATTTTAAACTATTTAGATATTTGGAAAGGCAAACTAGTTTGATCTTTTTTTTTTTTTCCAGTACTGGGAATTGAATCCAGGGCTTTCACACTGACCTATTCCCCAACTCTTTTGTTTTTTTTTTTTTAGTTTGAGATGGGGTCTTGCTAAATTGCTCAAGCTGGAATTGAATTTGTGATCCTCCTGCCTCAGCCTCCCAGAGAGCTGGGATTACAGGAATGAGTCACCATGCCCAAATCATTACTACCTTAATAGGATGACAGACTGCATAACTCATATAACAGAGCATGGCTCACTATCCAAAACTTCCCCAATGCTGTGAACAGCAACAGTCTTCCCACGAACTTGAAAACTCTCCAGCCAACCTGCAGACGTTCCTGCACTCTTTCCCCAAAACTGCCTTCTGGCCTCTTTGACAAAGGTGCAAAAAGGCTTACAAGGAAATTCAATCAGGTAATGATTGTTTCAAAACATTTTGACATGGACATCTTGTACATATTAGTTAGACTTACATCCACATTTTAGAATTTTTAGGCCTTTCAAAACTCAAGAAAATGTGCATGGGAGAAAGTAGTTTAATGGTTAGCAAAATGAAAGCTATTTCCCCCAGGTCCACCGAATCAAATAGCAGCCAAGATATTGCTGGTTATTTGGAATTATTTATGTTCCTGGGAGAATAAAGGATTTAAGGTGAGGGTTTCTTTTGTCCTAATAATAAATACAAATCGACTATAAAACTGCCTGTTAGCTGGCATAGACAATTGTATTAAAGGGAAACCTTGTAAATTTCAACAACCTACAAACAAGATGTAGAAAATTGCCTTTGTTTATGGTGCCATTTATCAAAAGACTTGTGTTAGAAACTTACATGTGTGCTTTTACAGTAAGAATTCACAGTGAGCTTAAAATGAAACAAAACTCTTTTTTTAGGAAAAAAAAAAACACAACTCTAGCCCACTAGGAGGGAGTTCAAATGGATAGATCCAAACCTTTATTATTAAATGACTTGCAAGAACATCCAAATCTCATCATTTGTCCAGGAAATGAGAGAAATAAAAAATTTAACTGATTGGACTAGAAAAAAATGCTGAGCAGCTATTTTCAATAATGTATTAAAAATGCATATGCTGTCTGATCCTGAGCCTTATTTCAATTTCCACCAAAGCAAAAATGAGTTCTTTAGTAGCTGAATTATGATGCCCCGAGACTCAAAGTTTGACTGGAAAAAAGCTCATAAGCTGAGATCTGTAGTGTGGGGAAGACGACACCTGTAACTATAACAAGAATAAAAGCACAGTGACAACAGAACCCTCACTTGAAGGGTGCTGTGCCTGCACTGCCCTGCCTGGCACTGAGAGTCAGGGAGCAAGGAGCTACCAAGCCATGCTCTGGCCCCCACAGCCGGACTACACGGTCTCTTCACTCAGGGCCGCATCCTGCCTGACATCTATAGCAGCCTCCTAAGTGCCTCAGTAATATTTACCACACAGCAAAGCCACAAAGGGACCGACTGGAAGCCTCCTCTCTTCCACAGAAACTACCCAGCTTGGGTAAGCCATGCAGGTCTCCCGTGAGACTTCTCTGTCCTTCTCATTGAGGGGAAAAAAATTACAACTTAAAACTTCAGGTCTGGGGTGCACTTTGCAGTCCTGCTACTGTTTGAGGGGGAGACATAAGGCACAGTGTCGAACTTTCCTCTGACTCGGGTCCAGCTCTGCATAACCGACAATAGGACCTAATACGCTGATTAGGGTGAGAAGCCACTAGTCATGCAAAGTGCTCATCACACTGGCTCTCTACTCAGGTAGTTTTGCTTCTCTGGGATATTTACAATGTCTCAAGGCATTTTCAGTGGTTATAACCGGGAAGAGGGTGCTACTAAGCATTAGTTGACAGAGACCAAGGATTCTACAATGCCTAGGATGATCCCCACAATAAAGAAAGATCTGGCCCAAGACATCATTAGTGTCCAATTGAGAGGCCCTGATTTAGCCCTGTGTCCAACTCAGAGAAAGGACTCAGTGAATGTCTAATATATTTAAGATGAATGGGGAATATTTAAGGAATGGGGAAGGTGGGCAAAGAAAAATCCTGTACCTGGGGCAGTGCCCTTGCCACAGAGCCATAGGGCACAGTATAGATGGTTTCATGGGAAGACTGACTTCAAAGCAAGAGGCTCCAAGGAAATGCCTCGTTCTGTAAAATAGTGTGAGCAATCTCCTGTAGAAACGTTGGTGCTTTTCAATTTAGGTACAAAGACATAAAATATAGCTTGTTCCCAGTCCTCAACTGAAATAGTGATGGCCCAGTTGTTACAGGCTGAATGATGTTCTCTAGGTTCACTCCCCACATTCATATGTTGAAGCTAAACCTCCAGTACTTTGGAATGTCACTCTATTTGGAGGTGGGCTTTTCAAGAGATAATTCAGGTAAAGGAGGCCATGTGGGTGAGCTCTAGCCCAAATATGAGATGTTCTGAAGAAGATTAAATCACACAGAGAGACCTCAGGAATGCAGGATGGAAAGGCCTGTGAGGACTCAGCACACAAGTGACCACCTACATGCAGACAAGAGAGGCTTCAGAAGAAACCAACCCTGACGATACTTAGATCTCAGACTCCCAGCCTTCAGAACTATAAGAAAACAAATGCCTGTCATTGGATTCAAAATCTACAGCCTGCGGTATTGTGTGATGGCAAGCCATCAGGCTAACATGCAAGCCACAGAGGGCCATGGGCATCAGTAAGACAAACATGCCCATAACTGCACAACCCACACCTCTGCAAGGGCAGCTGGTTTGTGGAACCCTGTGGCTGAGCCGTGCTGACTCCCCAAGATAGAGTGGGCCAAATCTTTACTTTCTAAGAAATTGTCTAAAGACCTAATTCCCTTCATGTAACCATATAGATTAGTCCCCTTAGAGTCAGCAGGTAAAGTTCTTCACCCCTACATGGAGTAGGAAAAATTGTCATCATGCCCTGCTTAGGAGCCCTGCCATCTTGGACAGGTTACCTAATCTCTCCAGACATTTAGTACCACCTCTCTGAAATACTGAATCATTTTTGGACTCATAAAGATGTATTGGATCCTTATCATTTGCCAGACAGTGGAGATTATACACTATATTACTGAACCTGCAGAAAGCGTTACCTTCGTCTGTTCTTCCTACTTCACATCCTATAAGACATTTTTGTTTTAAACTTACCAGGTCTTCCTCATCCTTTTCACCCCACTGTATCTAGTGCCTCATGGGCCCCACTGTCCTTGGCCTTCTCCATCTCTCCCTGCAGCAGACACTGTGGCCCACAGGTTGATAAAAGGTTGCTGCAAATAAAGCCTGTGAGCCACTGCAATCAACTTGGGATGAATGACAGGGAGTGTGGGCATGGATGAAACAGGTTTTTGTGTAATACTGTAAGAAGCTCTCTGCTGAAATGTCAGGGACCAACTGGAGCCAGGTCATACTTGTTTCAAGATGCTCTAAACCGATTCTTGATAAGTGTGGACAAGGTGTGATTGAAATGTGCATTGAATTACTACATTTTTAAAGTTTATTACAGTAAAAGACACATTGCTACTAATCCCCTCACAATACCCCTCTTACTTGGAATGCACTTATCCCATCCTTCCTGCCACTTTCTGAAGCAGTCCTGAAAGTCCTCTGTCCTGAGTGTCTTTAGTTGTGCTGTCATGGCTGCTCTGATTCCAAAATCAATTCAAAGTATTTACCGTTTACGATTTTGGGGAAGAGCCAGAAGTCACACAGGGCCGGATGTGGCGAGGCAGGTGGCCCAGGAGGCTCCACCGTGTCTGATGGGCCTGCCTTTCCATGGGTGGGCCTTGGCAAGAGCAGTCACTGTGTGTCTGATCGCACCTCACAGTGACAAGTCACTAGAGAGGACTTCCAGAACTGCTTCAGAACGTGGCAGGAAGGATGAGATAGGTGTTCTCAGAGTGAGGGGGATATTTTGAGGAGGATTAATGGCAATGTGTGTTTTACTATAGTAAGTTCTTAATTTTTATTTAAACATTCGCCTTATTTTGACCATCTCTTGTACTTGAGTGCTTGTGCACACGCACGCACACATGCGCGCACACACACACAGGGCTTTTGCTTTCCCTCCTACATAGGAGCTCTTTCAGTCCCAAGCAATGAAAGAAAAACAAGCGGAGAACAAGAGATCTCAAAACAAAGATCAGGACACAAAGATCAGCTAGGACACTTTCATTGAGACATCACAACTGCCACATTTTTATGACCTGCCATGCGTAGGTGATTTGAGAGCTGATTTGGGTGACATACTGCATAATGCCAGCTTAAATAAAATGCCACACATCAATCCTTCTATTTAATGCAGAAAGACCTTTAGAACCAGAGAGTAAAGGGCCACTTGATTTATCTCTTGTTGCTGTTTGTCTGGTTCATGGTCGCTGGAGAGAAGATTCTGGCCCAGTCCACACACCATCCAGTCTTCCTTCTCCCTTAGCCTCCCGAGCCTCAGCAGCCAGCGAAGCACCCAGTATGGGCCCAGTGGGGTCAGGCTGCCTCACACGCAAGATCTCAACCCAAAAGCAGCAATAGAAGAAGATTCTACAAGTGAGCTGTGACTGAACAGAAAACTCATCAGTATCTACTGTGGTGGGAGAGACCTCATCGCCCGGCTGCACCTGAGGGCCAGGCCATCAGTGATGTGCTGATATATGACAGCAAAGGGTATCAAACTGCCCTAGATGGCACACAGCTCTCGGGCAGCTGGGAGAGTGGCATCCTCTGTCTACCTGATGCCACCTATAAACAGACCTCAAAACGCCCATGTGTTTTGGGAGGGCAGGGAGGGGCGAAACACTAGGCCACTACTATCCTCTTCTCCTAGTCTCAGAGGGCCTCCTGTGACCCAGCTATTCTACTGTTGCCACTGACAGTACACAGATAAGGACTGTAAGTAATGTTCTGCTCATCACAAAAATTTGAAAATAATCTAAAATAGCCATTAACAGAAAGAATACATGTATTACAAAGTGCCACTGTAGCTATTTTTTAAAAATTGATTTAGGTTTATTCATATCACTGTCGAATGACACCAATAACATTTCATAGCAAAGGAAAAATATTAGCTATACTACAGCATTTATTTTAACACATGTGACTGTATTTGTGTGTTTGTTTTAAATGACACCTGAAAAGAAGATGTATCAAATTGTGAATAGTGTTTATTTCAGGCAGGTATGATCACAGATGCTTTGTACGTCTTCATATTTTGTGTCAATCTGTTTGGTTTTTTTTTTACAAAAAGGACATTTATAATCTGAAATATTTATTTCTTTCTTAGGGAAAACAAGAAATATATGCAAGTATTTGAGTAAATGTAGTCATTTTTTCTAGACGTAAAAGTGTTCAGAGCATGTGACCAGGTTTCCAGGCTGACAAGGGCAAGGCTGATGTTGGTTACCAGATTGAGGCATACAGCGTTTCACCAGCTCTGCACGGTCCTCACCAAGGCGTCTGCCAGTAGCGGATGGCCATGGTTATAGCGTAAAAGTGGATGGGAGAAGAGCAAAGGCGAAGATAACAACTCTGACTCCATATGTGGTTCCTGCCAAGCTTCCTGCCCACAGACACGGTGCCTGGCCTACAGCACCCTGAAGCACCACATTCACTTCCTCGGCAGGGGGTGACTGCCGCTCAATTTAGAACGGGCCGTGCAGGTTCGGTTATTTCGGCAGAGAAGTAATCTGCTGTGTTATGGGTTGCATCCTGCCCCCTGGATTCACATGTTGAAGTCCTAACCTACAGAACCTCTCAACAGCACCTAATTTGGAAATAGGGTTATTGTAGATATACTGAAGCTGGATGAGACTATCAGGGCTGTCTCTAATCTAGTATGACTGATGTCCTTCCAAGAGGGAAACATTTATGGGCCAGAGATTTAGCTCAGTGGTTCCGCCACCTGTCTCACAAGTGCAAGGACCCAAGTTTGATCCCCGGTACAAAAAAAGCGGGGGGGGGGATTTTGAACACACGGGTATATGAGAAGTTCATGTGTGCATGAAGATAGAAATTCTGGCTGATATTTCCACAGGTAAAGGAATACCAAGGTTGTCAGAAATACCGGGTTGTCAGAATGCCAACACTGCTAGACAAAGAGGCATAGAATAGACTTGCTCATGCAGTTCTCAGAAAACCAACCTGCACACTCCTGATCTTGGACTCTGAGCCTCCAGAACAGTGAGACCATACATTTCTGTTACTCAGGCCACACAGACAGGGGCATATCATTATGGCAGCAATACCAGGCCAACACAACTTATCTCTTAGATGTCCAGAGTGTGACACACGGGCTCTAGAGATGAGGGCAGGAGGGTACATGTGCTCAGTGGAGCAGTCAGCCAAATGAGCTCAAGGAGGAAGACAAGCCATGGGCATAAGCAGACAGAAATGCAGGAGACATCTGGAGTATTGGTCTTGAAAGGTCCCCTCCTGAGAGTCTGTTCCTGATGTACCTTCATCATATCCCATATTCCACTTGAGCAAGTCCCTGGGGATTTCTCTTTCTCCTAATTAATACACCCAAGTATTGACCAAGCTCTTCCAGACTCCTCTGACCCCACAGTAATAGAGCAGACTCATCAGCACATGGATTCAGTAAAAATTGGCTGGATGAGAGGATCCATAAATATTCAAATGCATTTATCTGAGATAAACTGATCTCTAGCCACAAACCCACAAAGAGGTTGGCTAATATAAAAGTCATAGGAACTTCTAGGTGGAATGAGGTCTCTCCCAAAATCACAAGGCAATAAGGAAGTAGACTTCAGGGCCAAATTAGATAATACCGAGTGACAGGCCTTGTTCCCTTCTGAAACAAGTTCCACTTACAATGGAGGTACACCATTCCTTGGTTCTGCTAGTATCTGTTCTCTTCCCCTTCCTGCCCCTCCCATGCCAGCCACATGATTTGGGTGGAACCCAATGGCAGTCTACACCATCCTTGCCCCAGTGGCGGACATCTAGCCATTCAGAAGCCCCATTCTTTTTTTCTGGCCATAGTAATTGTTTTGGGAAAGTGTTGCCTTCTAAATCTGACCAGCCAAGCTCTTTCCCTTGGATTTGTCAGCAGTAAATTTGCAAATTGATACTGCCCGTCTTGGATTTACAAAGCTGCAAAAAGGGATGAAGAGAAGACAGACAGGTGCTCGATGGTTCCGAAGTTCCTGAATCTTAGCATCCCCAGGCTACACCAGTTTTTTTATTGATTAGTGGATAAGATAAACTCCCCCTTTGCTTAAGTTAATTCAGGTTAGGTTCCTGTCTTAACCCAAAGACTCCTGATTTGCAAAAGAGATATAATCTTCCTTCATGCCATGAAGGATGAACACTACCCATTCTCCTAGACAGCCAAGCAAATTGCCCCTTCTAGAACGCCTCAGAGTGGAGGACACTCCGGTTCTGCAGGTCACAACACAACATAACACAGCTGGACCCTTCTACATTTATCACAGTTGTAGATCTACACACTATTCATGACTAAGGAGACAGAGTAGCCAGAGAGCTCTGCCCCAGGGGGAGTGCCACAGTACACAGCTGCAGGTTGGTCCAACTAGCCTCCCCTTTAAAGTATGGTGGCTCAAAAGCTGCAGAGACCAGCAGACAGAAGCTGCAACAGTAGCAATAAGAGGAGGTTCAAAAGTTGGAGCAGACTGAGAAACTTCTGGAACTCCTATTGAGAGAAGGAATACAGCACAACAGCCAGTAGAGCGACAGGTTCAACCCAGGTGACGCTGCTCCTAGATGTGTGACTTCAGTTATGTGACTGCTGAGGCTCACTTAAATTGGTCCAAGTTGGGTATCTGTCACAATGAGAGACCAATGAGAATTAAAGGAAATAATGGCAGATGGTAAAAGAAGCAAGTAAAATCAGTGAGGACTTATGTGACTGCTGAGGCTCACTTAAATTGGTCCAAGTTGGGTATCTGTCACAATGAGACCAATGAGAATTAAAGGAAATAATGGCAGATGGTAAAAGAAGCAAGTAAAATCAGTGAGGAAGGTAAGTTTTCAACAAATATTATGGGGATAATGTAATATCCTTCAGAAATATATAATTAAGTACACACATTTGTTTTACGACAGAATTGCAATAGAGCAAATATAGAAGTATGAAAATAAAATCATAGAAGTACTAGAAGAAAACATGAGAGTACAATGGGAGACACCTTCTGACACAACACAAAACAAGATTATACGACAGTTTTAATAATTAGAGTCACAAAATCACATGTGTAAAGTTTAAACATCAACTGATAAACTACAGAAAGTGTGAGCAGCTCACATCACCTACAAAAGGTCAAGTTTTTCTTTCTTAAATAAAGACTTCTAGAAACTGAGGTTAAAAGTCGAACACAAAACAGAAAGAAAACACAAATAAAAAACATAAACGAGGTAACACACAAAAGATGGTCACTCAGACTGAAAGAAATGTCAGCTGTAACTATTCAGCAGTGGCACTTCTCACCCAGCTTATTGACAAGGATGTGAAAGTTGGATGATCAACTGTGCTGTAGGGTCAGAGATCAGTTGGGTTGCAGGCCGTCTACATGGGCACAAACATCATATAGCGTAGTCTGGCACTAGTTACTAAAATTATAGAGTCACATACCCTTTGATTTCCCAATTCTAGCTTTAAATCTTGATTCTTCTGAACACACACCAGTCCTTTGTATCTAACAGTTCTGAATCCACATACTCAAACCAATCTCAACTCAACTACTGTGGGAAAATAAATTCTGTCTGCCCTAAACAGGTACAGACTTTATTTGGTCACTGTTCCCTGAACAATACAGTAAGCAACTATTTATATCATGTTTACATCATACTAGAGATTATAAGCAATCTAGATATTATTTATACTCTGTTGGAAGATATGCATGGTTTATAAGCAAATATTGAACCATTTTATGCAAAGGACTTGGGCATCCACACATTTTGGAATTTTGGGGGTCCTGGAACCAACCTCTTGTAGCTCCACCAAGAAATAAGTGCACTAGAAAATAACTTGTAGACATTTTTTTCATTGCAGTATTGTTTGTATTTGCAGCCAAAAGGAAATAATCTCTATGGCCATTAGAATATTAAACAAATTGTGTTAATACAAACAACAAGATAAAATGCTGTCTTCCCCCAAACAAGCAGAGATAAATAAGTTCTTTTATGCTCTAAGCTGGAAAGAACCACAAATTCTAGAACATTGTTAAATGAAAATTCTGGGTCTGGAACAGTATATAGACTGCTTTCATCTGCATTTAAAAACGAAAGCTGGAATAAATAATCAATGTTTGCTTACATGTGCATAATATATAAAAAGAATGAGCCGGGTGTGAGGAGGATCGCTGTGAGTTCTAGGCCAGCCTGGGCTACATAGTGAGTTCAGTCTCAACTACATACTGAGACCCTGTCTCAAAACAAAACAAAAAGAATGAATAACATACCATAATTGTCTAGGGGAAAGAAATATCCATTTATGCTTTTCTGGATTGTGACTATATTATCATGTATTTCAAAATATAAAATTTTTAAAAGAAACAAAAATGAAGTGATGATGTACAGCTCTTAGCACAGAGCCTGGGATATAATAAGTTCTCTGTAACTATCAGTGGTTTTTGTTATGACTATTTATTTCTATTATTATTGTAGTCATGAGAGCCCTTATCAAGTACTAAGACCCCTGCTGTGTCCTCAATGACAAGCAGGCATCTTGGGACCAAGATGAATGTTCCTGTGTTCCTTAGACTCCATCCTTACATAGCTGCCACCTGCTCCCTGCCACCAACAGCCCCTTAGAAGACAGTTGTTCCTCGCTATTCCTCTCAAGCTGAAGAAATCCACAACCATGGAGGGGAGACTCAAGGATGCTAACAAGAAAAAAGATAATGAAATGCAAAACGCTGCATTCTCTAGTCCTCAGACCCACTCCTCATAGCACACTCTCAGCTTATGCACACACTGGATTCCCTTTAGGGGAGCCCAGGCCAAGTTGTGGTGGTGAGGAAAAGGAGAGCTGTTTCCCACCTTCCACCCTGGAACCCCTATACCATGAAGTGTTAAAAGATTAACAAGGAGACATTTTACAGATGAAGAAGACAGGCTGAGGAACCACATACTGCTCCCTCACTTATGCTGACACCCACTACACACATTGAAGGGCGTGTGGCCATCAGACTCCTATAAAGAAACATATTCAAGAGCATTTGGTGCTTTTTACAATACTATGCCTTCACTATACTATCTTTGTAAAACCCTACTGAACAAAAAGCATGGCTTACACGCCTTCTGTCTTCCTCATGGAATTTAGCACCATGCTAAGTCCATAGTAGTTTCCCAATAAATAGCTCCTGGCTGAATGACAGTACATCATGTATTGGTTATGCAACTTATAGGCCAGTTGGAAGAGTCTAACATCTTTATATGGCTCTGTGACATCACTTTTACTGGGAAGATCATTTCTGTGTAATATAATCAAATTCTAGGTCTTCTCAGGAAAATGTTGTATCTTTTATACACAGCCACCATTTCACAGATTTATGTGAACTAAAACTCAGGAAGAATGCATTCTCTACTCTTTGAGTGCCCAGAGGTAGTCGACATGGAAACATTGGTCACGATGGATCCTTGGTGTGTATCTGCTTTTGGTCTATTAGACAGTCCCTCAAAGGTATCATTTCTGCAGACCAGGCCGTGAAGCATTCCTTTGATATTTACTGAGATTTTGTAAGAATTTGGTTCCAACCTGAAATCTGCTTAAAATACCTGGAGTGGCTTCTATTTCTTGCACTGATCCTGGACTGATCATTTCTCAATATGACTTCATTTCTCCACAGAATTGTCCAGCTTGTATTTGTGCAGTCAGTGCCCAGCACAGAATATGGTGGCAGGTTCTCGATGAATATTTCTTGAAAGCTAAGGAAATTAAAATGTATGTCTGATTTCTAAGCAACCAGACATTTTAAGAACTACAGACCATCCAAGCATATCTGGTCTTTTATGTTTAGCTTTCAAACCCAAATCTTGGTACAAGATATCCTGCCATTTGGGTAAACAATGAGACCACATTTGACAAAAGAAATCTGAGGGACAAAGGGCACCCTTCCTTACACAAACATTGAACTGTGTTTATATAAGCACAGGCACTGATAACAAACACTGGCATTATTAACAAAAGAAAATTCTATGATTCCGACATGGTCTAGTGATTTAGCACCTGCAGGTAACTTTTATTCTGAATCTTAATTTACTACCCACTGGTGACCCTTGTGTAAAAATCAGCACAGGGGAGATTTGATCTTGCATGTAAATTTTATGTTTTGTCTGTTGGCAGATTTATGATTTGGGCTGCGCCCAGCGCATTCAATGAGGGAGAGCCACATAATGGTCATACGTGTCATCACCCAGCACATTAAGCCGCCCTGCAATATCCCAGATTACAGTGGGACATTGCAAAGCATGGCCATTTGAAGGTAATTCATTCCAAATTCAGCTTGGATTGCTTTCCCTCTACAACTGACAGAGGAGTCTGCAACAAGATCATTGGTGTGTGGCTGCAGCCGAAAAATGAATTTTCTGTTTTCAGAACATTGTGAGAAAGTCAGGATATCTGTTCCCTTTAAAAATATAGAGAGAATCCTTCATAAAAGCACTTGCCCCCCCCCGTCCACCCCTGCAACAAAAGGAAGTAGGGAAGTGTCACAGAGCGTCGAACAGATCGATTAAGAGGACGAATGTTTGAGTCTTTGTGCTCTGGGATCCTGGCTCTGTCTGTAAGTCAGCAGGGCATGAGAGCAAGCAGCTCACTCCCTGCAGCCTGCATTGCCCCAGTGTGATGGGCACTCACCCTCAGGGCTGCAGGAACACTGACAGGGACACGGGCCTGATGCTGAACCCCAGCAAGGCACTCAGAGAGAGTGATGACCACCTCTTTGTCCTGTCCACTGGGTTCACTGTGAACCCTTTCCCTACATGGCAATTTCATGGCCAGAGAGAGTTGGCTGTTCTCTGGGCATCTTGTCTGAGGACTGAGCCTATACTGATCCACCAAGAGCTGACTGTTATTTAAGGTATGGTGGTCTATTTGTAAACATCAGGTATTCCCCAGTAATGTATTTATACTTGCTTTCATATAAAATATGTTGTTGAAACTGATATTCTAGGAGTTCTAGTACCCTGGTATGTTCCCATAACAAAGATGAGTGTGCCACCACGATACGAGTACTTTTCTGTTGAAACGTGTGTTGCATTATGCTTCCATAAAGTTATTTTAAAAATGACTTTTCAGGAAAATATGAGGGATTTATCCTGGAGCTTTGCATAAACCCTGGCGCACGGCCCCAAATCCCTAGGAGAACGCTCCCTTGTTTGCAAAGTTTGTCAGAGGAGTCAGAGGCCACAGAGGGGACAGCATTGCCCGGGAGTGCGGAGGGTCCCCCCATGTGATCAAGAGCACCATGGAGTCAGGAGTTTATCGCAGCAGATGTGGACTTGTGCTGATTGCCAATTTCCAAACACTCATTTGGAAGCTCACAGTTGAGGCAATTAGGGCTGATTCTGGGCTGGATTTGTAATACAGGAT
Organism: Fukomys damarensis; assembly: GCF_012274545.1. Classification (NCBI taxonomy): domain Eukaryota; kingdom Metazoa; phylum Chordata; class Mammalia; order Rodentia; family Bathyergidae; genus Fukomys; species Fukomys damarensis. Next base: position 7,076,365 of record NW_022900940.1, on the reverse strand, counting down.
TTTTTTTTTTTAATCAAAACTCATCATCCACAACCATCAGGGCAACGCTCCGGTTTATTTTTTCCAGTGGCTGACCTTTAAGTGTCCAATTACAAAGTTTTATCGTTTTCACCTCCTTTTTGTCATTGCCCCTCTCAGGAAGGAGAAATTTCGGGAACCAGGAGTAGTATAGAACTTGAAGCTGTAATTTTAGCAGACGTTGCAATTACAAAATTGCTGAGGCCAAATTCATAAACAAATCGTCAAGAGCACCATTACTATCAACAGCAGAGACTCTTGGGTCTGAATGTGATTTTATAAAGTTACAGAGAGGGTGATTCATAACATTATTATGAGGGCAAGGGGCTGTGTGACCTTTATGATTCTGTCTAGCTTTAAATATATATATTAATCACAAAATAATGCTGAGGCCACCACATCCCCAAATGGGCTTCATAAACCCCACACTTCATTAAAGGGAAGGCAGGGAGGTGAGACCAGATCAGATCAAATATACTTGAAAAACAAATCCTTATCTTCCACTCCCAGAGCTTTGGAAGTCATATTCAAGGCTCTGAGAAGTCCTGCAGCAAGTAAATAGGTTTAATTTTACACCTGATATGAAATACCAGAAGATCCTCTAGAATTTCAGGAAAGGCTCAGTTCACTCTGGCGAGCTGCTCTGGCGGCCGTGTTTCGTGTGGAACTTCTAATGCAGGACGCTAATGCATCGGCCTTCGGGCCACTTTGTGGCACACATTCATGCATCCTGTAACTCTCCAGAGTTTTGCAATTTTATTTTTGAATTTTGTATTATACTGAACTCTTCAGGACAAGCTGTTATCACAGGGCTTCTGTAGCTGACAGTGATTACACTGTGACTCCACAGTCCCATAGAAAGAGGAACTGTCACCTACTCTAAGAGTCAGGCCACGTTTGGTTGTCAGGGACGCAGCCTGCACTGAAAAACAGACCTGCACTTGCACAGATCAACCTAGGAAGCCTTTTCCTTCTCTCCTTTGAACCTTCTCTTTGTCCTCACTTCTCACCTTTCCCTCCCATCCTATTTATCCAATACTCCTTCCTTGTCATTGCCAGGGCCTGGTGAGTTTTCTGCAAAGGGATTAGATAGCAAATGTGTCTGTAACGGGCAAGTTCTAATGGCTGACCCCGCCTTGGAGTGGTAAAAGCAACCACAAATAGTGTGCAAGCAAATGGTCCTGGTTGTGCTCCAGCAAAACTTCATTTGGAAAAACAAGCAGTGGGCTGGATCTGGCCTGAGAACTCCGTGTACTTTGCCAAGCCTAGATCTATGCTTGAACTGGCCATGTGAAGGAATTCAAGCATGTTTTTAAATTGTCTTTTAACTTCTTAAGGATAGTCCTCATTTCCTGTGGCTAATCTATCCTCGGGGCTCTTTTGTAAAATCTATTCTCATTTCAAAGCTGATTCCAAATCCCACTTTCATCAGGGAGACCCCAGCCACCAACTCTGAATTAGTCTTTCCTCTCACACTCACAAGTCGATGTAAATCACCAGGCGCTAGCACATTCTTCTGGGCCTTTCCTTAGAATATTTTTTTAAGTGTTTTGTCTTCTGTTTAAAATGCAAACATCTTTCACTCCTGCAGCCCATGTCCTCCACAGGTTTCTATAGTAGACACATATAACTGTGGTTTTCTCTGATTTGTTCAAATTTAAAGCAGCCAAATACTGGGGGGTTGGGAGGAGGGGACAGATCACCAAAAATCTAATAAGGTTGCTTTTTGCGAAGAGCTCTTAACACATATTTCCTCAGAATGGACAGCGCAGGCTACAGGGCGTGGCGGGGGTGGGGGGGGACTTTTGGCAGGAGATGGAAAGAAACCCAGCAGTTTGTAAGAGGACCTTTCTCCTCTCACGCCTCCAAAACACATGCCCTGCTTATGCATCCACAGCAAAAGCACAAGGCTTTCAAGAAATACCAATGAAATGTATTCCAACGGGGACGCAGCCAGAGCCCCTAAAAAGCAGTACTTTCAAAGGAAAAGAACAGGAGCTCACCTTGTGAGACCATCAAAACTATTCCCACAGATGCCACATGAGCCTGCATTATCCAACTTAAAAGGAGCTTGGTCTGCTGGGATTTGAATCCCCTGGTTCCAGAGAGAGAAGGTATTACCAAGACCCATTTTAGCACATGACTTAACAGGCATGCCTGGAATACACCTCGGCCCCCTTAGTTTTGAACTAAATCTTTCTACACCCATGCAGATGTTAATGAGACCATTATCAAGTCTCCTCCTGGATGGACAGGTGGACAGGTGGTATGCAGGGGAGGTAAGGGGACCAAGGCGGAAAGGAGGGGAGCCAGCTCTGCAAGGACAAAAGATACTTGTGTGGCCCATCTCAAACAGGTCATCAGAGTCACTGAGGGTGACATCCTCACCTGCTCTGCAAAACTCTGTCGGGGAAACCCACTTTCCAGTCCCCCTTCTGTCTCTCTTAGACAGAAGCTTTCTTTCCCTCAAGAATTTTTTCCTACCCTTAAAAAAAAAAAAAAAAAAAAAAACACTGCATCTGCCCTTGTGGCTCCCAAAAGTTCCCCTGGAGGCAGAGCATGCTGCTCAGGAGTGGGGCTGGAAACTGTGTTGCCCTACAAAGTCATCTGACCCCTCTGTTGGCCCCACCCTGCCAAGCTTGGCGCCAAGCAGCCCCCCCCCACCGCTGCCTCACATCCTGCCAGGGTAAAGAGAGTTTGATGACACCAGATCCAAAGGTCTGTTAGAACAGCGCCTGGTACCCAGGGACGGAACAGATCTGACTGTGACTCTGATCAGTCGGGATTGGCAGGCAGGTAATTGCATGGCAAACAAGAGCCACAGTGGGCAAACCGTTTCCGTCAATGGCCACATAGCAAATATTCCACTGTACCTTACGATACATATCTGCAATTTCTGACCCAATATTTCAACTCCGCTCTTGTACGGGAAAGCAGTTCCAGACAAGATTTGCTGACCCCAATTAGGAGTGGCAGCTCTACAGTGTGACTTTGGAAAGTTAACCTTTCTAAGTCTGGCTTTTCCTAGCTCTGAAATGGGACAATCATACCACCTACCTCCTGCACAATGCAGTAAACATGACATGACCTGATGCCGGTGGAGAATTCATCTTGAAGCCAGGTACACAGTGGGTGCTAATGAACGACGCTTGTTTATAAACAAACCCATTCAACAGACTGCACCCGAGCCACAAGTCCACAGGCTGCCAGCATCTTCAGGGTGGATGTTGACCAGCAGCTTGAGCAACTGACAATTTGACTCTGAAGAAAAGTGAGTCTGGGGTCTGTGGACTGTAACCCCATCCTTCAGGCTGGACCTGGTCAGCTGCAAAGCACACAGAAGACCAATCTATCACTGGGGATGCCATTGGACCACAGGTGATGAAGGCAACAGGTGTCTGTTTAGAAGACCTCATCTTCTCTCTGAGCAAGCCAAGTGCACACCACACAGAGGATGCAAGGGCCCGATCAGCCAGGTCACACTTCCCTGTCTTCTCCAGGTCTATTCTGGATTGTTCCTTGGGGTAGGAGCATGTTTTTTGTTTTATTGTTACTATTTTGTCTTTTTACTTGCTTCCCTTGAAAGTATCCCTGCAAAGCCTGACCTATCACAGGATCAGTGAGATCACCAGCACCCGCCTGTGCGCTGCACCCACCTTCCCTGCGTCTTTAGCTGCCCAGGCTGTGCCACCCCTGGAAGATTCTATTCAGCTTCAGGGCCAGACAGAAAATTCTCATCTGTTTTTTTAAGTAAACTATTCAAGATTAAATCTTCCTGGTATTAGCACATCCAGGAGGTCCGGACCAGTTTGTGACAATCAGGACCACAACGTATCCTCATTTGAAAAGGCTGGAGACAGATTACTTGCAAACAAAAAAGCCAAGGTAATCATAGAGTTCCACTATGCAGAGATTAATTTTTGAAAGGCTGAGGCCCATCTGATGGTTTATGTTCCCAAACAGACTGCACGAAGCAGGAAGAGAGGGGGCAACACCAACAAGAGCAACAGTACTTGATGTGGACCTCTGGCGTCACCCAGCACTACATGGGATATTAGACGGCGTGTTCCTGTGAGACAGCACCTTCTGTGAAAATGCAGCCTGCCTGCAACTCACGGCAAGGTCCAGCCACCTTCCCCTCCACAGCCCGCAGGGAAGAAAGGCCACAGAACTGTCTGCTGACCCACTGGAGTTGAGGACTTTGTGGCTGAAGCCTGGAAACTCTCACAATCCCCCAGCCACTAAAGGGTGGCTGAGCTCGGTGGAGGCTGCCAGCACCGTCCCATATGCAAGGGGACCCTTGTGAATCTCGACAGTTGTGACTGGGTAGCCAGGTGTCTGATTAAAAACCACGCTGCTGTTATTTACCCAGCCACATCTGAGCACCCCTCAAATTATGGAGGAAGGCAAACAAATAGGCAACAAAGCAGATTGCAATTCTCACAGGCGAGGCTTTATTTAAAAGGTATCCCACTTCATTCATTACACTAAACTTCATTTGCACCAGCTTGGAGCCCAAGGACGGCTATTACCAAGCAATGGCTGATGTAAGCCTGTCTTTCTGCCAAAGCGGAAGGGGTCATTCTGCTTTATTAGCAACAAGGAAATGCCGAAAATGTGTGCTTTTGCTCAGTATGGCTCTGGATCATGCCTTATTATTTAGCAGTAAAGAGAACGTATTTTAAGACTCAGTTTCCCTGGGATAGCAAAAATTAGGAAGTAATTTAAACTTAGCTAATATGGAAAAGAGTCAAAGAACGTTTTACAACTCCATGAAATGCCCAGCTGAGGTTAAGAGGAATGAGGGAAACCTACACAAATGCTAAAGAAAAATCTCTAAAATATATGGTTAAAAAACATTAAAGTGAAATTAAAAGTGAAAAAAAAGCAAGTTTTAAGAACAAGATGTTCTATTATGCGTGTTTTTAATCCCACTGTGTGTACTTTAAGATGATCAAGATGGTAAGTTTTATGGTATGTGTATTTTACAATTGTGTAAAACAGAGATTTTTGTATGTGTGACTTAAGCATTTGAATGGGCAGCTAAGCCCCAGCATGGCCGGATGCTGACCTCCAGGGAGGGAGTAGATGTGAGGACAAGATCAGCACTGAATTTAGCTGTGGCAGCACTGCACGAACGGCACAAAGCAGAACACAGTCTCAGATACTATACTTAATAAATAATGTAAGTGAAGTCTGCAAGTGAGGATCAGTTTCTTCTTTAAGATGAGGGTATTGAACTAGGTCAGCATTACAGCCATCTCTTCTTCCCTAGCGATACTCTTGACATTGGGAGGTTTGTGTCTGTGGAATTAGTGTAATTACGAGGCATAAAGCTGATCTCATATCATTCTCTTTGGATGAATTTTTAGGGAAAAAAATTTTCAGCAAATACTTATGTGGTGCTTGCTCTCTGCAGGACACTGTTTCAAGTGCTTGACAGATGTCAGCTCTTTTAATTAACACAAAAACACAACAAGATAGGGACTGTTATGTATTCTTACTGTAGAGGTGAGGAAAACAAAGCACAGAGAGGCTAATAAACTTATACAGTTACTAAGTAAAGTCCCACAGTTACTAAGTAAAGCCACTGGGATTCCATTCGAAGTGAATCAAGGACGACTGCTCAGGCCATCCTTTTGGAAACAACCCTGTTCTGCCTCTCCTCATTGTCTACTGTTCTTCCCTGATAGCCTGCTTTGCAAATATACCAGATTGACTCCCAGCCCAGGGCCTTTGCACTTGCTCTTTCTCAGATCTTTGCATGCACAATCTTTCTAAGCTCAAATGTTGTTTAAACCTTAGCTCACATGTCAGCTCTCCTGAAGATCTTTCTTTAACCACCTTATCTCCACTAGCTTTGTGGCATCTCCATCCCCCTATCATGCTGTCTGCTTTACCTCTTTTATGGCACGTTTTACTATCTACAATGGTTTCATTATCTTTTTTTTTTTTTTTTTTTTGT
>NW_022900940.1:7043075-7070287 GCF_012274545.1 Fukomys damarensis | reverse complement strand
TTTTTTTTTTTTTTTTTTGGTACAGTGGATCAAACTTGGGTCCTTGCGCTTACGAGGCAGGTGGCAGAACAACTGGGCCAAACCTCTGGCCTGTCTTTGTCTTTTTAAAGGTATTTATCATTGCTTACTATATTGTTCAGCTTTTTGTCTCTCTCTCTCTCAAAAGACCATGAGCTTTATGAGGCTGGGAAGCCTGCATGCTGTGTCCTGACTCCCACCATGTGCCTGGCATGTACCACACACACAGTACACATCAAACAGACTTACAGCTGAGAGACACATGGATACATGTAAGTCTTCACAACTATACCTCTACCCTTTTTTGTCCTATACAGTTAGTCTCTGTATGCATGAGTTTTATATCTAAGGATTCAGGCAACCTCAGATCAAAAGTATTTAGGAAAAAATTGCATTTGTATTGAATCCGTACTAACTTTTTCTTGCCCTTCCCTAGATTACACAATACCTATATTAGTTGTTTTTTTTCCAGTACCAGGAACCAAACTCAGGACCTTGTGCTTGCCAGGCAGACATGGCACCACTGAGCTACATCCCTGGCCCTGTATTAGATTGCATAAGTAAGTACTTGAGAGATGATTCAAAGTATATGAGAAGGTGTGTATGGCCATAGCCAAACACTGCCGCTTTAAATGAAGGACTTGAGTTTCCAAGAATTCTGGTCTCCACAGGGGTCTAGAAGCAACATCCCAATCTCCAGATACCAAGGGGTGGCTGCTCTGGAGAACACTGTCAGATACAGGTGAGAGGAATTCTCTCATCGCAATGACTCTGAAATCATTAATTTTCTTCTGGACATAATTTATAATTGAATGAGTCTGATACTTTAAATTATTACTAGAAGGAAATCTCTTGCAACACAGTTCACAATGACTAGAGACACCAGTCAGTGGGACCATAGGAAAATGTTCAGTTTATTCACGAGTAGAAAATATCCGCCTTGAAAGATGACACCACTAATATATTGCACTAATACCGTTTGGGGGCAAGGAACCTGGGCCCTGTGACAAAATTCCTAGGCACACAGCCCAGCAAGCAACTCAGCAGCACCTAAGGTGCAACGGCTTATCTGACACGGCCAAGCGATGTATTTAAGCAAACCTTAAATTCCGATCTCTCTCTCTCCTCTGGTCCCAAGCTATCTAGGCCCCTTTCATCAAACACTTTGAATTCTTTAAAAGAAAATAAGAAAATATATCCCATAGCATGCTCCAGATATTAGGAAGATAAACACGCAATCTCTAGAAGTAGAGAACGAGATATTGAACTTGGTTCCCTGGAGCAGCAGTCTACCTCACACAAGTAATTTTAGGAAGATAGAATTGATTTCCAACCTTGTGCCTGGATGTATTTGTAAGCATTTGTACTAGATGAAAAGCAGTCAAAATAAAGAACTGTTGTTTTTTTCAAGACCTGTAAAGGAAGGACAAGGATAAGAGGGGGTAACTTGCATGTTGGCCATCAAGTGAACAAAGGAAAGTAGTGACATCAGCAGGGAGAAAATAAAAATATGATAAACCCCCCAAAATGTCCCACTTCATCTTTCCCTGTTTTATGTGAACTTTGGATGGATGAACTGAAGATGGACAGCTTGGTTCAATACCCCCACACACACACATACATACATACACACCCCTGCACTCTCATGCCTTTATAGGTAGACCTGAACATTATCTATTTCTGGAAAATGTTCTGGGTTTCATTGAGATATGCATTGCATGGACCACTGGAAAGGTTTGAAGGCTCCCAGTGAACAAGGAAACCAGGTAGACGTCCAATTCAGACTCTTCAGTAGCACTTATAAAACCACATCGCAGGCTGATCATTTTGCAGAGCAAATCTGGCTTGCAAGCATCACTTTTCTAGGGTGTGCCCAGGGAAGACAACCTGAACTTGGACCTGGTACCAAGGATAAGCAACCAAAAATCTAAGGGAACATGTAGCAAAAATCCATTCTCCTCACACACACATACTCACACATTACAATATGAATATGTTCATACTAGATCCAGACTCTTACAGCTCAGTGACCTTATAAAAATTCAGATATTAAACATGTTTTGTATAAGGAGGAGGAAGACAAAGAGGAGAAGGTGGGGGGAGCGAGGGAGGGAGCAAGGGAAGGAGGTGGGGGAAAGAGACACAGAGAGAGATCACTAGATACAAGACTTGAAGACCTGTGATTAAGTCTTTAACAAGACTTGGCTTCCATTTCAAAGGTCTAATCAGTGTTTCATAATTAAACAGTGACGAGTCTGAGAAACACTGTTTAAGGAAGACGTAAACAGAAATTGGGAATTTCATGCTACATCTACCCCACAGCAAATAAACTCCAGCAAGGAACAAGGGAGAGGCTTTTACCAAAAGAACTAAGCGGAGGAGGCAGAAAGCCAGGCTGATTTCTCAGACACCAAAGAAATCGTTTAACCTAATGAAAGATGAGGCTTCTGGGTTGCCAAGCCTTTGGAAATTCTGGTTTATCAAAGAAATACTAATTATGCAATTTGGTTAAAAGAACCTAGAGGCAACTTCAGTATACACACCTGAGATTTGGGGAATTCTGACACCCTTGTACCAGACTCATTTCTGGAAGCTTAAGAGTTATCTGAATATATATGTCACCAGTTGGTGTCCAAGGAGTTTTCCCAAAGAAGAGATGGGGATCTCAACTCAGCCCTGAGTAGGTTCGTGACTCTTCTCACAGAAAAAAAGAATTTCAGGACATGTCAGTGAGAAGCATAGACAGATTTTATTAGGCAAAGTTAAAAAAAATGCACACTTAGAGAAAATAGAGTGCGGGCCCTGAGAGAGGGGTACTACGTCTGGGGCTGTGCATATATGTGATACGTGTTCTTGGAAGTAGATTTTAAGATGAGTGATCTGAGATATTTTCCCCTAAAAACTTTTTCTGACCTCTTTGAATGTGTTTCTTCATCTTAAGGTCAGGTCACTGCCCTTTTTAACCTTATCAACTAAGCTAATTTATGGGTTTATAGTAACTTTAAGGGATTTGGGTATAACGGGCCTGGAAGAAAAAAAAAACAAGCCCTTAGGCTCGAGCCTAAAGTATAGATGTGGATGTCACCTTGGGTAACCAGTGAACTGCTAACATTTAGGAACATAATGAGACATAAACGTGATGCTCTTCACAGCTCAATGCAGGTGGATTGAGGAGAGAAAGTCAAGAGGAAGAAAGGACAACTTGTATACCATAAGAAAGGTGAAGGCACTTGTAACAAAAATAAGGTTATATATGATGTGCGTTAGGAACTATCATAAGGTGCTAAGAATCAACATGCATTTTACTTGGGGATTGTTGGTTCAGAAACTGAAGTTTTCTTACAAGTACAGAGTTAGTAGTTCAACCATTTTTAAGTCCTGATTTTCTTCATCTTCCTTCTACCTTTATTTCACTGACTCTACCTCAATACACTTTCTCATGACATTGTCCAACCCCATTTCTTGTTCGTGGTTTTTTACTTACAATGGTTCGATTTAGGATTTTTCAATTTTATTACCGCGCCAAAGTGACACACAATCCATAGAAACTGCACTTGGAATCTTGAGGGGTAATGCTGCATGGCACAACCCTCTCCGGCACCTCTTAGGCAGTGGCGGCAGCAGTGAGCACAGAGAAGAGTAACTGTGGGGTGTGCTGGGTGACTGTGCAGGAATGCTCAGTAGGTTAATGTGTTTCGAATTGTATTCTCAATTTATAATGGGTTTTACAGAACATAACCCTATTACCAGTTTTTGAGCCCAAATTGGGGGTGTCCTCTCTCTGTCTCTCTCAACTGTGGAACCAACTAGAAGACCGAGTACCTATTGAGCAGTGAAGGAGAATTTTATTCTTGCCCAAGGATAGGCAAAGTGGGAGATACACTTGCAAATCAACTTCTTGATTCCTGAGGGTCAAGAGGTTAAGGATATGGGGTAAAAGCAATGAGGGAGGAGTAGACTAATAAAGGGAAAGAGTGTCCATGTCTTTCTGGGATGAGACAAAGTTTCTCCAGGAATTTGGGTGCCACCTCATTTCACTCCGGTTGTTAGTTGTCAACAGTCCTAGTGCTGAGCTGCATCACTTAAGCATGAAGATGGAATTCTAATGAAGCCAGAGGTTAGCTGGCTCTTGTGCAGACAGCAATCTTCCATCCAGCTTATCACAATGGCTCACCTGAAGATGCCCTTCTGGCCAAGAGGCCTCCGACCTCAAAGATGAACAAGATGAGGACCAAGTCAAACCTCGGCTAAGTACCGCAGCAGTGCAAGAGAGCAGGGCAACACCCCCACTTGAAGCTGGGAGTATGTGCATTCCCAGGGCCTGTCCAACCATCCTCCCCACATAGAAAAAAGTGGGGTAGTGTCACTCACTCACCGTTGGGGCAGGTGACTGAGAATCTCCGTCTGAAACCACACCCACGGAATTCTGCAGAATTCCTGCAGATCATCATCATCAGGGATAACTAATTTGAAGGGAGATGTGTGTGCGACTTTTCCCAGGAGAAAGATTATTCTTCTTCCAAGGATCTACCAATAAAACTCTATGACTTGCACGTCTTAGTTCATGCTTCCACGGTGACTGGGTACAAACTGATGGCTCCATCCATGAAGGTCCCGCCGCACTGGGGAACAGTTCTTCGGGGAACCACCACAGAAGCACCCACACGCCTGGGAGCTGGAGCCCAAAGGAGCTACAAATCCTGCACAGGCACTCACTTGGCTGCCATTAGAACAACCCTAGTGATTAGGAAAATATCTAAGTAATGAATGGATAATAGCAAATCACAAAAATGTGTGCTAAAGGAACGGGAGGAGGAGAAGCCAAGTCAGGTTAGCTTCTAAGTCATCGGGTTCATTTGGCACGACGTCAGGACACAGCTCAGACCTGCTGTGGTCCTAGCACGAGAGTGCCTCAGCACGGGCCTGGTCCTCCTACCTTCATCACTGCTCCTACCATCCCTGAAGGACCAGCTCTCAGTATGCCTTTAACAGCTCTCAAGTGACTTTCAATGGCCTCTTAGCCTCCAGCCCCACTGGTCCCCAGACACTGAGCTGTCGGCCAGCACTGCTTCATTTCCTGCTCAATGCGATGCTTTGTGGTGGGTTTCATCACCCATTTTTACAGCTGTGGAAGTTAAATCGGGGAAGATTTTATAACTGGCCCAAAGTTACATTGTCAGTAAGCTAATGGGAAAGAATTTGAAACCAGGTCTGCCTGATGCCAGTGTATGCACTCTTTCCCCTCTACTATCTAGGCCAGATAGAGAACACTCTGTTACCTTTTGAAAATGTTTGGGGTATACAATGGACTGTATTTATGCTGGGTCCAGTAAGATTATAATCAGCAAGGACATAGCTACTTTAGTTCATGTAAATATAATAAGTAACACTGACACAATGGAGCTGGGCTTAGTGGCGCATGCCAGTAATCCCAACAATTAGTAGGCTGAGGCAGAAGGATTGCTGTGAGCTCGAGGCCAGCCTGGGCTGCATACTGAATTCAAGGCCAGCCTGAATTACAAAGCGAGACTCTGTCTCAAAAAACAAAAACCAAACAACAAACAACAAAAAATTCACAGAATGATAAAAGTAATGATAATACACATCTCAGAATGTCTCCCTGAACTTAAGAGACACAACCACATTCTTTAAAAGGTGTGAGGACTTCTTTGGACTACAGAACTTGACTCTAGAAAGGAGGCAAATGGGCAAATACAATCATGGTGGTACCAAGAGTGGTAAAAGAAGCTACACAGCTCCCCCGTCACTCCTGCCTGTGAACTTCCACAGGTCTCCTATGGCTGTTATGTTCTCAAGTTGCTCAGGGGTGAGTAGGTGTTCAATGGAAACCCAGAAAGGAAAAAGTGTTGAGCAAAAGTAGCCTACACAGGAAGGAGGTGGGGGAAATGGGCAGTAAAGGTGGGTAAACTCTGGATCCATATGGGTCCTGGGTCGCATGGAGCCAAATCCCCAAGGGACAGGGAAGTTTCTATCCATTTTTTTTTTGTAGGGTTAGTGAATTTTAAATTTCTTTTTTATTTTGGGAGTTTCCATCTTTTATCCAAGGAAGACTAATCTCCATCGTACCCCCAGAACCACTCGTGTGACTGAGGATATACCCACTCTCTCTACCTTTCTCCTCCTCCTGTCCTGGCAGTTTCCCAGGCGAAGGAAACGTCTTGTCTCCAGGAGTATCCCCTATCTCAACCTCTACACAGAGAGAAGACTCCAACCGATTCATTGGCCTTAAGGAGTGAAAATCATTCAATGCTAAAATCATCATCCCTCCAGGGCTAAGATTTTCATTTTTCAAGCAAAAAGGAAAAGCATTGCAGATGTATAATTCTGCAAGGATCCAGTAAAGAGCTTTGCTGAAAACACAGAATCTTTACTTTCTCTTTTACTGATGATGACCAGTCCTACACATGATATGATACCTACTCATCCTTCTCTCCCTCACTCTCTTTCCTTCCTTAATGCAATTTGAGTTTGAGTGTAGCTGTTAAAGACAAACAAGGAGATTTATAGATCTAAATTATCAAGAGCTCCATGATTGGTACTACATGGGTTTTTTACTTAAATGTCCCTTCACTTTGGGTAAACAGCTTGTATACAAAGAACTCTTCATGACACTTGAAGACATAAGAACTCACATACAAAAAGTTAAAAAGCTATAAAAGGCAAAATATTCTATATTTATATTTCTTAGAGTATGTGCACGTATAAGTATGTAAAGTATGCGCATGTGTGAGAATGAGTCTAACTGGCTTATTTCTCCCCTTATTCTGGTACCAGCAACACCCTCTCCATTGGGGTCACATGGTCTTGCTATTTACAGTACCCAGTGATAACTATGCACTCACCATAGTCATAGAGATGAGAGGTGATGTGGGTTCCATTTATCAGAGTCCAAACTGTCCACAAAAGTTGGGCCAAGCAGTAGGAATGTGGTCCAAAGAGAGGACACTACTGTCTTTCCCAGGGCATAATCTACAGATGCCTGGGGTAAGGAAGAACCTTTTTCTACAGGATTTAGCGTACACGTGCACTGTGAGTTGGGATACAGAGGGCATCTTTCCCATCAAAGAAAGAAGTCCATGTTTAGTATGTTGGAATGAAGACAGAGGAACAACAGAGGGCAATGAACAAACACCAAATGAACCCCAAGATCCACTCATGGTGGAATCCAGATGTATGCTTGACCTTCCCAATTATATAAGCTGTTACTTTTATTTTACTTTAGCTTAATCTGGTTTGAGTTGTATTTCTGCCTTGTGAAAGTAAAAGAAGTCCCCTGAACACCATGAATACATATTGGATGCTTGTATATGCTTTGCCCCAATTTAAAACATATCCTAGCAGTTTAACAGTACTTGCATCTTGAAAATCTGTGATTGATATTTGAGTTAAGGGGGGAAAAAATCTATTGTATTCTCTTCTCTCAACTTTTTACAATAAGCGCCTATAACTTTCATGATTTTTTTTCAGTAAAAATAGTTTTTCTTTTTCAGAAACAAAATCTGTGTTTATTCTTAAGGCAGGAACCATTAAATACCTTCCTTGAAGGCAGCAACATCTGAAACAGGCAAAATTGCATATGCCATGCAGAATAACCCCTCTTTAAGTGTGCTAGATTCAATTCATTGTCGAGCAGTGTTGGGAGCCAGAATCTTCCACAAACATAATTTAGCCCTTTACTAAACAGCATCGCTGCTGTTTCTGCTAAAATGCTCTTCCTCCAGGTAAATGTTACCCTGGGCATTAGAAAGGCAGGATTTCTTACAAATTCCAGCTCACTTCTTTATCACTCGAAAACCCCCAATTATGCTCCATTTTCTTTCTTTATGCCAACCAAGAGCAACCCAGTTACCTCCAAGGAATACATAACAACATGGCCAGATTCTGTCAGATTAAAATATGAGACAAATTAACCCTCATTAAGAGAACGCACCTGCAACACTGCCTACCAACTGTGAAAAAGCCACTGGCCACATCTCTGAGTCCATATTGTCTTCACCCCTCATTAAGCAGCGCCCCCCTGGAATTTGCTGAGCAGCCACCAGCACGAAGAGCTTCACAGGAGACAGCTCAGGCAGAACCAACCTCAGGGAGGAGGTTCTGCCAGCAAAGGGAGACCATTCAGCCTATTCCAAATAGTCTCATATGGGAAACAAAGGGACATCCGATTTGGAAACCTATGTTTTCTCTAGGAGAAAAGTTAACATTTTTTGAGTCTGTCAGTTGTGATCTCTTTTATTCCATGATTTTAAAAGGAAGGGTTTTTAATTTATTTATTTAGTTGGGAAGCCCAGTTTCCTTTCTGAAGTGTTGTGCTGCTCAGTTCCTTGGGTAGCCACATGTGTTGGCTTTCCATCGTCGTGACAAAACATCGGAGAATAAAAACTTAAAGGAAGAAATATAGATTGGCTCACAGTTTTGAAGGCTTCAGGCCATAGCCAGCTAGTTTTCTAGCTGAGGTGAGACATCATGGCGGAAAGGTGTGGGAGCATGAAGCTGGTTACCTCAGAACAGCTGCGAAGCGGAGAGCGAGGGAAGTAGTCAAAGACGAAGAGACATGGAACCAGATATAGTTCCCAAAATCATGGCCCATGACTCCTTCTCTCCAACTAGGACTACTTCTTGTTTCTGTCACCTCCCAATAATCCCAACAAATTATGATCTCATCAATGAATTAATTCACCGGTGAAGCTAGAGCCCTCATGATCCAGTCACCTTCAACAGCCCCACCTCTACACACTGAGAATTTGGAGCGATATTTTAGTTCTGAACCATATTGCTATGGTCACTTTGGCCAGTTTGAAGGAAGGTCTAATTTTCTACCTTAAAATGGGAGCACTTTTATTCTTTCCACTGAAGAGACCCCATTTCTAGGTAAAAGGTACACTGTTCCAGATGGAGCATTTTTGAGAAAATGGTGCAAAGGTGAAGATCCTGTGCTAAGCACTCCCACAATTCAGGTCCCTAACATCTCCTACTAAGGAGAAGAGAGAACTCAGAGGAGTCAACAGCCTCCCTAAAGTCACATGGTCAGGAAGACATGGGGCTGGCACTTGCAACCAGGTGCATTTGACTCCAGAATTCACATTCCAAATTTTAATGCTGTGACTCAGGTGCATGCAAACTACAGTCTAGGGTCCAAACCCCATCTGCCTCCTGGTTCTACAAATAAAGTTTTATTTGAACATAGACATGCCATCTGGGCTACTTTTTAAGCTACTAGAGAACAGCTCAGTATTTGTGGCAATGACTCCATGGTCTGGAAATCTGAAAACATCTACACTTTTGCCCTTTTCCAGAAAGCTCACTGCCCCTAGCATAGTATAATGTTCTGGCCCAAGAGAAGAACAGAGCTTAACTTAACATCCCAAGAGGCCAAATATATAGTTCTAGAAAGCATTTGTCTCTGTAGCAGCTACCAAGCCCACATGGCAGCTTTTCTATGCTGTGGTGGCCCTGTTGTATGCGACTGGCCCAGACACTCCAGGCAGCACCCTGGCTCCTGACATGCAAAGCAGCTCCTACCTTCCAAAATCAAGAGAATGCAGGAGGTCAAAGGTAAGGTAGAAAGATGCAAAAGATCTTTTTGGACCTTGCACAAGCTTCTCCTCTCTTCTCTGTCACATACTCCCCAGTCCTCTCACACACAAGCCCCTGGCAGATGGGTGAGCAAAGCCCATGCCAGCTGTGGAATGGTCTTGGGCCTGGCCGATACCATCTTCCAGCTTTTCATTGGCAGCCCTTTCTGAGGAAGGGCGACTCTAAGGATGGAGACACTGAGCTAAAAAGAGCAGTAAGAGGTCATGCTGCGGGGTACACTGCCCACGAGCTTACTAAAGAGCATACTCACTGGAAACACATGTGAGGGCCTTAGAGCAAACCACCAAAACTGATCACAACAGTTTCACTGAGGCAAAGCATCATCAAATCTTATTTCTATTTGTTGTCATTGTAATACAACTAGAGAATCATGTATCTTTTTATCCTAGGCGACACAGATTTTTTTCACAATATTTTGTTTTATCAGATTATGCTATGTAATAGTTGCCCCAATACTTTCATGGAGTAGATATTTTGAGCATTTATGTTGTGCCAGTCATGGGCTAAGTGCATGAGACACAATGGATTCTGTGTTCGTAGAGCTTCCACTCTAGTTTGAGAAGAAAGATAAATTACAAATAAGAATATTTTAGATAGAGGCAGATGCTATGAAGGAAAGAGACAGTATGTATAATATGAAATAATGCTGCTAAGGGGATAGTTGTAGTTAGGAAACACTGGGGCATAGACCTCTGTTATGCCAGGAACTACACATGATGTGAGGGACACAGCTGGGAAGAGAGCTCACCAGGGGAAGAAAGTCAAACAACCAATCTACATAAAGAAGTCTCGAGCAACAAAATGAGACTAGTCCTGCAAGGCTAGATCTATGAACCACTTCTGGCGGTAGAACTTAAAAGACTTTGTAGGGAAGCCTTATGTCACCTAAGATATCATTACTACTTCTTTATATCTCTCTTGTTCTAGAAAGAACTTCTAGTAACTGCCTTAAAACCTAGGGATGCCAAAGGCAAGATGGGTAATTAGAATGTGGTATAAGTTAAAAGGTGCTGCAGAAGACTACAGAGTGAAATGGCAAGGCTTCCCAATATATGATGTGAAAAAATAATTCCAAAGCTGCATTGTATCACATAATGCCTTTTTCTGTCTATACACAGGAAAAAAAAAAACCCATTAAATATTAGCTGAGTGGTTATAACGAAGTGAAAGGATTATAGATGGTTTCTATTTTCTTTTCTGTGCTTCTCCGAATTTTCAAACTGCTGTTCTAAGTTTCTTTTCCTTTTTCAAAGGCAATTTTTAAAAATTTAGGCAACTGCATTTTTCAGTGCCTTGGGGAAAGCCATGCCCAGACAGTTGGGAGATGGCAAAACCCGGCTGCCTGTGCCTCAGATCTGTGGACTCACAGGCCATTCAGCTCCCTGGAGTTGATTTTCCTCTCTCCCAAAGCTTTGTGGGTAAGATTTGGCTTCCCACAAGTTTCCACCAAGAAGGGAAGATGGAAACAGTCATTCAGATGATCACCCAAGTGCAGACATTTCAATCCCTTTGGCATTTACAGTTTTCACTGGAGAAGAATAAATTAATAGTCTGATTTAGGAGAATGGGGATGTGAGCCATTTGACGTGTGTGGCCCTCCAAAAGATAGCCACAGTCACGACAGGGCTGAGTCAGGGGTCTGAGCCCTCCCAACCCAGTGTGGGTCACACACTGGGCCAAAGAGAACTTTTGCTCTTGTCCTAGTTAAGTCTCCAAATTAATGCTTCTCATCCATTAGGCTTTACCTGGTAAAAGTTTCTCAAAAGCCACCTGCCAAATGGTAACATCTCCTGCTCTTATTTCTAAGATTAAACCATTCAAGAGACAAACAGTGGCCTCCAGTTTCAGTCTATCAGGATATGGTTTCCAAGCCCATCAAATCACACTACCAGCTCGTCTGCGTACAACCTTTCATGGTCCAAAGTAAAAAAGCACTAAATACACATGAAAAAGTACTGAATTCTATATAGTTTCAAATAATAAAAGGATTTGTTCTGGGTCTTAGAATAAGCCTTTTCAGCAAGTAGGAAGATGGCGGTATCCCTGTGACTCAGACACTGAGGCTCAGAAAGCCTGAGCTCCCTGAGGCCACACAGCTTATAAATTAGAGTGCCTGGGCTGCGTCCTAAATAAAGAACAACTCTGAGCCAGGACAGCTCCGAACTTGTGTGCACTACTAACCCATGTTCTCTCAATCCCTGATACTTTGCCATTCTCAAGCGCATGTCTTCATCCTACTCCTACCCCACATGACTCCAGTTCTTTAAATACATCACACTTAAAACAGTTGAAGAGTGCTTTAGAACTCATACCTGTTGGCCGGAAGTTGCAAACTCAACACCTAGAAAAGTCAGACAGGCCGTGTCAATAAAGGAAGCAGCCAGTCTAAGGGAGGAGTGCAGTAAGCAAGAAGGAGGACAGGATGCTCTATCTGTGTGTGGGAAACCCCAATGCTGGAGACGTCAGAGCTCAGCAAACTACAGTCACGGGACAAACCTGACAGGTTGTCTGCGGCAGTAACAACAATCGCCAAGCACACCAATTTGTTTTTGTCAATGTATCATACTGTGTTCACCAAACATACCTACCATATACCATAGGGCAAATTACCCTAGGAGTTAGGGTCACCGCGATTACTAAGAAAGAAGAGCCTCTCTTCAACTTGGACTCTAGTAAAGAGACAGACAATCTGCCCACTTCAGTAGGCACTTGAATGTGCTGACTGAGACACAGGCAAGGTGCTGCAGGGTGCAGAACAGGACCCTCATTGAAAGGAAATGGAATGAGAAAGATCAGTCCAGTCTAGAGGTAGGAGTCATGCAAAATTGAGGCAGCTTATTTCCATTTTATTTGAGTGTTTAAATGAGAGGCCTTGCCTGTGGTATCACTTTATTACGGAGAACAAGAAATTAGTCCTTATGAAATTTCAAAATCTGGTACACAATATATAAAGATTGAAGTAATTCTAGAAGCAGCTACATAGTTGCATGCAGAAGGCAAGGTAAATTAGGGGGCATCATCTCTCTGTTGCCCCCAAACCAAAGCCATAGGATTTGCATCTTTCTTACAAGAGCTACATATATATAGCTTTATGGCTGTAGCCCATCCACTATTCCCTCTATGAACAGAAGGCATCCAGGGTCAGCAAACTAGGACCCATGGGCTTAATCCCATGTACTGCCGTTTTTGTAAATAAAGTTTTATTGGAAATCAGCCATCCCATTCATCCATATATACTGTATAGTTCCTTTTGTGTTAAGTGTAGAGATGAATAGTTGTGTCACACACAGTATAGCCTACAAAGCCTAAACTGTTTACTACCTTTTACGTAAAAAGTTTGTCAACTGCTTCACAGAGTCACTTTAGCCTTCAGAAAAATGGCCATGTGTCTACCTACAGAACATAAACAAACCCATTTTCTATTAACCCTCTCCAAACCAATCATTACGAAGAAGCCTTTACCTAAGCTACCTCTATTAGATGTGCACTGCTGAGTGCTTTTGCTGGGACAGTATCTGAGCACAAAAGCACTGTGGTGACAGTCTTTGCATGACACACAGCCTCACTCCTCTCTCACCTCCCCAGAAGACTCCATGAATCCACTGTGGAGCTCTATCCTGCTGAAATCAGAGGTGACCCCTGAGGCCTTCTCAGTACAGCATTTGACTGGTCTATGACCCATGAATCAAAATGATCCAAAGAAAGCAATTCATCCGCCATCATGGGTCACAACCTGGGAGGACTTCAGAGAGGTTTTAAGTGGCGCAAACTGCTTCTCTCTCTGAGTGCCACTTCGTACACAGGCTCAGGTCCCTAATGAAGGACAAGAGCTGGCTGGATTGCTACTGTGTTGGTTTAGAGGAGCAGGAAGAGGCTCTCCCAGGGCTCTTCCCCAAAGTGCAACCACCATTTGTTTCTGCTTCCAAAGCAGAACTTCTCTAACATTTCATCACCTGGCTGCTGTTTTTATTTTAAATCCCTGTCTTTTCTTCCCACCCTTTCCAAACCACGGAGGCTGCCTCCAGGAACGCCCTAGAACACTGGACACAATGGTTGTTTATGACCTGTGACGATTTCTGGTCTCTTGAAGTCAGAACAAAATAAAAGCCTCCAAGCAACTTCAATCATTTGCTGAGTTTCAGTTTTCCAC
The DNA here is from genome assembly GCF_012274545.1 of Fukomys damarensis. Taxonomy (NCBI): domain Eukaryota; kingdom Metazoa; phylum Chordata; class Mammalia; order Rodentia; family Bathyergidae; genus Fukomys; species Fukomys damarensis. Next base: position 7,056,501 of record NW_022900940.1, on the reverse strand, counting down.
TTCTTCTTCCACTCATCTGCTCCCCAGTGACAAACCCAATACGCTTTCACACTCCCTCGATCACACACTTTATTATTACCTTAAGGTCAATACCTTTATAAACGTGCTTTTGACTGACTTTTCTTAGATAACTTGAGGGCACTTCTTTGCAAGCAATAAAAATAACCCAGGCAAGGATGTTATCAAGATGAAAGTAATTACAAAGTCCTGAGCTGAACTGCCTGGGAAAGCCAGCATCCCTTATGACTGTTTAATTCTCATCACAGAGAGGGCCTGGCTTGAGGTAGCCATCAATCTCAGACATGCCTTATTTCAAAGAGAACTCACCCTCCAAACAGGGAGCAGAAGAAATTGTATAATTTGTTTTGAGCAGTAATTCTTCATCACATATTAATGTTTTTCTGTAGGCTTCTTAAGGGAACTTTCCTACAGGTAAGTGCATATACTGGACTACCCTGACCTTTGTAAGTTACTTTCACGATTCAGTTTCCCACATGGTGTCCTCTCTCTTACCCCACCTCCAAACCAGGTCTCAAGCTGGTGGGTTGCTGTGGTCTATTCTAGTAGTGCCAAGTTCAGGTTCAACAGTTCAAACATAATGAAAGAAGTGAAGTCATCCAGGGGAATGAGGCTGGTCTAACCTTGCATCATTTCCTATATCCTAATTTCCCTGAATCCATAGAGAAGAGGCTCTCAAGGCCATTCCAGCCAAGAGCCATAAGGATGCTGTGGGCTTCAGGCAGGATCTGGGATTCCACTCTTCCAGAAGAAGGTAACCTATAAAGGAGTCAACACAGGTGGAAACCTCAATCGCTTGTGACGCTTAGGGACCAGTCTTAGAGGTCTGTTAAGAGCACAGACCTCTGGTTCTGAGCCACTGTTCTGTATTTCCCAGCTGTGTGACATCAGCCAGGGTAATGAAACCAGTCTTTCCGCTAAAGTTGGAGCCGAGGAGGGATGGTTGGAGGACTAAAGTTTTAAGAGAAATAAAGCATCTAGCGAACTCTCCACACCAAGACAATTGTCAAGGCCTCAGATTATTCATCTATAAAACCAAGGGATTGCACTTGAGTACCTTTGAGATCCATTACCACCTACAGTCTACTGGCCCAGTTACCAGAACAAGAGACCAAAGCAGTTCATTTGGCAATAAGATAAGCCTAGATTCCTAGAGATGTGGGATCCAAACCTTGGCCAGTTCACTGATTCTGGCCAGTGACTCCAGATAATAGAGTAAGTAATATCTAGAGCATTGCATCATCTTTTTCATTTTTTGAGCAAGCTAGCCTTGAACTCACTGCAATCATCCTAGCTCAGCCTTGCAGGAGCTAGGATTGCAGGCATGTGCCCAAGAGCCTGGATGATCATGTCATCTCTTAAGATGACATCTGTGTACATCTAAGCACTGAACATGCTTTAACTCATTTACTCTTACTAACAACCTCTTAATACCGCCACTATGATCATCCCCCATTTCACAGATGAGGAAACTGAGGTAAAGAGAAAGTAAATGATTTTTCAGATACAATCTCTTTAAAAGAGGAAATTATTTCATTTGTGACAACATGGATCAACCTTACACTAAATGAAATAAGCCAGGCCCGGGAAGACCAAAATTGCAAAATATCCCTTATATGTGGAACTAAAAAGTCAAAATCATAGATGTAGAAAGTTGAATGGTACTTAACAGAGGCTGGGGTGGGTGGATAGTAAGATGTGGTTCAAAAGACACAGTTTCAGTCAGACAGGCGAAGTTTTAGTGATTAACTGCATAGCGTGGTGACTATTGCTAATAAAAAAATATATATTCCAAAATTACTTAGATTTTAAATGCAAAAAGTTAGAGAGGTGATGGCTGTGTTAGTCTGGTTAAATCATTCCACAATGTATACAAATTATTAAATACCATCTCATACCCTATAAATATATATAATTACTATCACTTTTTTTTTAAAGGGAATAATGTAATAGCTACCATAGGTCTTTAGCCACATGTAAAACGAAAATCAGACACAGGCTAGTTCTTGAGTCCCTTCTTTCTTGCCAACAAATCACTGCTGTCTAGGCCCCTCTAAAAGGTCCCTGTCTTAGTTACTTTCTTATTGCTAGAACAAATACTCAACATCTCACAAGTTAAAGGAGTTTGTTTTGGCTGACGATTTGTAGAGGTTTGAATTCACAGTCAACTGGCTCTAGGCAGAGCAGCACAGCAGAGGAGAAATAGTTCATGACAACACAGCAACAGGCAGAGAGGGATCAAGGAGGGAGGAGGGACACACACCCTTTCGGGCCACACACACAGTGACCCATCTCTTCCTACTAGGCCTCACTTTCTAATTTCACACCCAGCTACAAGCCCATCACTCAACTAATCCAGTGATGAGTGTCACAGCTCCATGATCTAGTCACTTCCCCAAAGTCCCACCTATGAGTGCATCAGGCTTTGGGAGGACGTCTAGATATAAATTGTAACAGTTCCCCTATGGCCCACCAAGATGTTACCGATCATCTAAGGGTTACTTCTCTCAAGTTGTATGGAAGTCACAAGTTGGCAAAGTATAGCTCCTTTAGTGTTAACAATTGGTTTTGGTTTTGGTTTTGGTACCAGGTATTGAACTCAGGACCTTGTATTTGCAAGGCAGGGGCAATGCCACTGAGCAAAATCCCTGATGCCCAATTCTGAGATTTTTCATGCCAAGAGCTATCACTCCCTTAGAGTTAGTGGCCTACACAGATACCTACAGGCCTGGAGGAACTCTTCTGGCCTGGAGATGGAAGCTTGCAATGATTCTTCAATGTTCTCCATCATTCTCTGGCAGCTAGCTGTCTTCAGTGTTACAGTCCTAGCAACTGGCCACTTATTATGCCAGTGGCCCCTGGTGTTACTATTTCCAGCTGCTTACTGCATTTTATGCCAGCAGTCTCAAGAGTTAGTAGCTCCTAGTGTACCAGCTCAGCATGCTGTTCTCAAGATAGAAATTGCAAATAGGCAAACATATCCTATCCAAAAGATGCTTTTGAGAACTTACGTGAGGGGGAATAGCCCACAGACAGACCCACTAATGACATGGAAAAGATGACTGTGTAGAAAAAACTGGAAGGCTCATGCACACATTGTCATACTATCAGTCTGGTCATGGTTGAAGAGGGGCCCCTTGTTGACCTGACTGAGGAGGCTGCAGGGGGCTACGTCATCCAGGATAGACTATCAGCTGGAGCCTGCTGCAGCCAAAGCGAACTTCCCCAGAGCAGTCATAGGATACCTGATGTAGCCTGGCAGCCATGGGGAAAACAAAAACTCTCTGGGGAAGAGTCAAGCCCTTCCATCACAGTATGTGGGGGAAATAACGTGCCAATGGGGCAGACAGGGCAAGGCAGTACCACTAGCCTGCACGTTCAGGAAGATCTTTCTGGAGGAAAATCATTTGACCTAAGGCCTGAGTAACAGAAGAATCCAGGCATGTGGCGGTCTGAGGAAAGCCAATGCAGAGAGGTGTGACCATGTGAAGGGCAAAGAACAGAAGAACGGGGTCAGAGATGGTGTTTCTCCAACTTCATACCCATCAGAATCACACAGAGTGCTAATTAAACACAGATTTCTGGCCTCACCCCAGAGGATCTGCCTCGATGGGCCCATGGCAAAGCCTGAGAACATCTCTGTCTAACACGTTCCGAGTTGCTGCTGCTAGAGTCCACACTTTGAGGGCCCCTGGTCTAAAAAAGGAGCTGCAGGCTGGGGACTTAGCTCCATGGTTCCACCACCCGCCTCACAAGTGCAAGGTCCTGAGTTCAATTCCTGGTACCAACAAAAACAAAATACAAAAGAAGCCACAACCTCTTTATCTAAATGTCCATACAGTAAATATTTTCCACCTATGTGGCCCACAAAGTCTCCATTGCAACTTAGCCCTGCTATTATTTCACAAAAGCAGCCAGGCAACATGTAAACAAACAGGCATAGCTATGTTCCAATAAAGCTTTATTTCTAAAAATACAGTACTTGTGTTCAAGAATTTAACTCATTCCATGATTCTAGAAAAGATGGCAACATTCATGTTTATCACTCAGGGCAGAGTTAAAAAAAAATGCCAAACTTCTGTCTGTGAACCAAATTGTTTGCAAACTAACATGTTCATGGACCGAGGTGCCACTGGACAGCAACTCCTGGACTCAAGGAAGAGGGAGCCAACTATAAACCTGCCTTCAATTTCTTCCAGGGTTAAAAAGCAAAGCATGCCGGGTGTGGTGGTGCACACCTGTAATCCCAGCAGTCAGGAGGCTGAGGCAGGAGGATCACTGAGAGTTTGAGATCAGCCTGGGCTACACAATGAGTTCCAGTTCAGTCTCGACTACATAGTGAGACCCTGTCTCAAAAAGACAGGAAAAAAAAAAAGCAAAGCAGGTCCCTATGTCCCAAACCAAGGCCCCCACTAGAAACAACTGCATGGTCCTCCTCAGGGCTGGAGTCCCTCTTCTAGGTGTCAATGGCACCGACCGTAAGACCCATCACAGCACCAAGTTCAGCACGAACAACCTGTAGTCATTTGTCTGTGATAAGGATGCCAGATCTTTGCCCTTCAAGTCCCAACCCCAGTGCCCGAAATATTCCAGTCATCACTCATTGAACCTCTGTCTTCTTGCATTTGGGTAATAATTCCCATGATTTTTGAGCTGCTCTTCTTCCACTTTATTGCACATGGTTCATTTGGAGATCCTGCGAAAGTACAGAGTGCAACTTGTTCTGCCCTGGTGGGTCCCGAGACTCCTTTTCTAACCAATTCCCAGGAGATGTGGGGCTGCAAGTCTGCAGCACACTTCAGACGGCTAGAGTTTAGAGAACACAGAATCAAAGACTCTCTCTGAAGCTATAATATGAATGGAGGACCTTGAATCACTTTCTCAAACATGACTGGTACAGAAGCCCAGGCCTCTGGCCCTGGCTTCCCCACTAATGTTGAAAGAAACCACACAATAACCAACAAGGATACTGCACTTTACAAACGTCATTACATTTCCTGTCACTTGAACCATCCTTATAATTAAACTCAAAGATTTACCACACACAGCTCACTTTGGCATACTGGGCACATTTTGATTTTCAGCTCATTCGACCTACTCTTGTGTCCTTGAAATTCATTTTTGTCAAACACAATTCAGGTCACAGACTGTAAATCATAAGCAACATTTATTAGGCAAAGCTCTGGACTTGTGTGTTGCAGGCTTTGTCATGAGACAGATCAGGGTTGGTATGTTCTAAATGCGTGGTATTTGAAGGTTTCTGGCTGCTGGCATTTGCAGCAGAGAAGACCTAAAAATAAACATGGAATCACAGTGCCTTGGAGCTGGCAAGGACCTCACATTTGTCTGCTCCAAATCCCTTCTTTGGCAGATGAAGCTGAACTCAGAGAGGTGATATGACTTTCCTAGAGCCACACAGCAAGTGGTGCCCGAAATCCTTTGTTTTTGTGATGGATCTCAAAGTATGGTGCTTGTCCGTTAACTGTTTGTAACTCTTCTAACATAATTACAGAAACTGAGAGCACAAGTTTGGGAACATCTACAGCAAGGTGGGGCTGCTGAGACACTTGTGTTCAGTATCCATGGCTGGACTTGCTAAACCAGGGATGGATGTTTGTACGGGGCTTCAAATGCCTGCCGAGTTGTGTTCTGACCCAGGCTGCACTGATCATTATACCCAGTGGGACTACACCCAGCATGGATAGGAGATAAAACCTAGTCCTTCACCATTGCTACCCGTTTGAGAAGCATTAATTTATACACTAAATATCTCCCAACATCTCACTACCATCTTGAGGTTCTATCTTGATTCACACTTGAATTCAAAGTGTGGAGTTCTGTGTGATTTATCAGCTGGAAATCTCTAAGGAATGACACTTTGATCAGGGCCCAGGGCAAACTTCAAGCTGGTAAGGAGAAAGTACAAGCATGCAGCTAAAGACCTGGGCACTCAGACCACATAGAAGGAAGAACACATCGCCCATACCAGCTCCAACAGCTGCCATCTGTTTGACTTTGGTTACCATCCTTCAAGTCTGTAAGCCTCATCTCACTCCCCTGTAAATCGTCTATTCACTTTTCCTTGGTCTCAAGGGTGTTTGGGGCTGGTCCACAAACATTAGGTTCTGGTTGTTCAGGGACATAAACGAAAACATTGCAATTTTGCCTTTTGCTTTGGCACCTGATCATGAGTCTTAAAATGGATTCTCCACAGCCACTGACCAGCCACCAGACACCCTCTCTCCCTCTGTCCCCACAACCTCAGACTCTGCACTCACCATTGCTCAGCTACCTCCCACATTTTGGGGTCTGGCTTGGCTCTGTGGCCAGTCTTGGCTTCTTCAGCTAGGCTTGTGTTTCCATTACCTCTCTCTACCAGTAATTAATGCTGCTCACAGTCTGTAAGGTTATAAGAATTTTTTTTAAAAAAAGAATGCAATAATCCATATGAGGTATATAGCACATTTCCTGAACATGAAAAGTCCTCCCAGAAATCCATTGTTGTGCATACAACTTACAGAAGGTAGAACCATAGGCCCCCGCAGTCCATCTGCTTGGATTGCGACCCCAGCTTCCTCACGTACTAGCTCTGGGGCATCAGGCAAACCACTACTCTTAAAATCTCATCTGTAAATAGGGTTTAAAATGCCACTGCCTCCAGGAGAATGTCAGAAGGATTCAATAGAATAATCTATGTAAAATACTGAGCACCATGCCTGACACTCGGCACATAAGTGACCAAAATCTAAGAAGGCTGTCTCTTATCATCCCAGCTATTTAGAAAATAATGTGCCTTCCAGGGCCTCCAAATTTCATGGTTTACATGTGTAAATCCTCATCTCTTCTTCAGTTTGTAGAAATACAAGTTATGATTAAAATTAAAAGGCAAATTACAAGCAGACCACAGGGGCCAGGGAGGTTGACCCTTACAATGGAAAGCAAGCTGCAATATCTCTTTCTATCTAAAAGCAGGTTTCAAACATTTTTTTTTTGCCATTTCTTGCTGCCTATTTCTTTTAAAGGGTTTGAAATGACTCAATCTATTTACAAATGCCATTACCTGTAGCTTGGATTTGCCAAGAATTAAGTAACTAAAGATACAACATGACATTAATTTCTCATCCGATGTGGTCAGGAGTGAACCACAGGGCAGCTTCACATCTGCCAAGAGCCATCTGGCAGCTGTGTCCTTGGGCAGTTTGGCCTTGTTGAGTTCTGGCCCTGGTGGTCAGGGCTGAGCAGATGGAGTCCCACTCTGCAGAGGGGCCTGGCTGCTCTCCATCACTGAGACGTTGAGCTCAGACCTGCAAGCAAGCCCTACTGTGTTACTAGTTACACAACCCAGACAAATAGTGGAATGTGTGCTAATCTGGGTACGTGTGCAATGGGAAACTCAGCGCTGCTCCCGGAGCTGGGACTGCCACCCAGTGCTGAGGGCCAGGAGAAAGCAGACAAACAAGCTCGCCACCTTCCAAACCATTACCCAGGCCAGTAGGCAAAGCAATAGAGATTGCTTTTCTGGGGCTTCCAGGTCATCGTGGAAAGAGGTCAGTCTAAAAATACCAGGGTAGCATCTTGGCACAACAGGGAAAGGAAAATAGTCAATTACTGGGGATGTGATTTAAATCTCCTCTCATGGAAAAAATGTCCTCAGCTCCCTGGAAGGATGACCTTCTCAGAACACTGTGGAGTGGGGCAAGGAGAAAAAGGAGGGGTGTTTCCCAATGTAACTCCTGGCAGATATTCCACCTCATCTTCCAGCAGCAGCAGAGACCAGATGGGAGCAGTAGTGAGCTCAAGGGCAAAACCAAAACCACACTCTGCACCTCCACTGTGATCACAATGGAGATGAGAGCTGAACTGTCCAACACCGTAGCTACAAGCCACAGGCCACTATTTAAATAAATTAGAAGTTCACTTCCTTGGTTACACTGACAAGACTGCAAAAGCTTGATAGTGTCATGTGACTAGTGGCTACCACAATGGTACAGCATTTGTATGACATGGTGGTAAGTTCTACTGGATATCAGTAGAATGGTCCAGAAAGACTCTTCTGGTCTAGAGAGAAAAGTGTTCACAAAAGCCAAAGAGTGAATAAAAGGAGCAAGTGATGCTGATGGAGTTGTGGTGAAGCGGACACTGTGGTGTCTGGCTGCTGAATGTAAAACTTCAGTGAGCCACTTTGAAAGTCAAATATAACTTCTGACCCACATTTGTGCAGGTCCGACTCTCGCTAAAGGAAATGGCCAAAATAGTGGCCCAGAATGTATGACTTCAGCTATTTTCTGAAGACTTGTCATAGAAAAAAAAACATTAGAAGTCAAGGAAAAACACAACAGGTAAATGAAAAATACATTCCAATATGGGATCGAAGGTAGCATTATTAGTAAAGATGGAGCTTCTAAAAATCAAAGATATGAGGGAAAGGGCCCTGACATGGTAAATAAAGACAAAGGATAGCCACATGTACATATATCATTCCTGTATTTTTAAAAGCTACATATAAAAGCTGGGCACAACAGCACAGGCCTGCAATCCTAGCTACTGGGAGGCTGAGGCAGGAAGATCACACTGCCAGCCCAGGCAATGTAGTGAGACAGTGTCTCAAAATAAAATTATAAAAAGGCTGGAGATTTTATCTCCATAGTAGAACATTTACCTAGCATACATGGGGCCCTAAAATGAATCCTCCAATTCCAAAAGCAAAGTTACATATGAAATGACAAGTTGAAGGAAATATATTAAATACATTAACATACTGAGATTTAACAGTGGATACATCCGAATCTGGATGATGCACTCCCTGCAAATGTCAATGTATCTTTAATTCACATTAAGTGCTCACTATGTGTTGGACACAGTTCAAAGAGGTTTGGTCCTCACAATACACTTAATTTTTTCCCACTTTATAGGCAGGAGAGAGAAACAAAGAGGAAACCCTCCATTATACAGTGACAGGGCTGACAAGCCAGGGTTTGAAGGCAGACACTCAGCTCCCGACCCTGCAGCCCTAAGTGATCATGAACCAAACTTATGCTGAGGACCCTGACAGAGGAATGGAAAAATACCTTAGTTGAGCAGCAACAGGTCTAGCTAAGACCTGAGAACACAGGCTCACGGTAAGTGTCACCAACTTCCAGAAATGCAGAGGTGGGACAGGGTCATCTGAGTTGGAAAAGAGATCTAGTTGTAGAAAACAAGCCCATTTACATTAGATTCTCATATTAGATTCACAAGAGAATTCCACATGGCACAAAAGGCTCACTTTTCATTGACTTCATGACACGTAGGCCTTGTACTGAACCCTTCACATGCAGCATCACACTGGGTCTTCGAAACAACCCTCAGGAAGAGTAGTCCTTCTTCTCATTTAGAAGCTAAGAGTCCTAAGTCACATGGCTGGCAACAGGAAAACCTAAGAATCAAACTTTCCCTGTGGACCACAGATCCTGTGTTCTCTGCTACCTAATAAAATGACCGCATAGAAGAGGTGATCAAGATATATGGTGTTGTGGCTTGAATCTAGATGTACCCCAAAGCCTCATGCATTCAGTAGTGAGCCTTTGCGGAGTGACTGGATTATGGGTGTGTGGTACTGGATCACTGGTGTGCGACACTGGATTACTCACTGATTGGTTCACCATAGATCTGGGTGTGGATGATGGATTTACTGAAGAGAAGACTCATCCTGGGTGTGGGTAGCACTAACCACAGGTGTGTAGCCCGAATGGAATAAAAAGGGAAAGGAGAAGTCTGCTTCTTCCATCCTGCTTGCCAGGAACTGTTTCTCCTCTACTATGCCGCCCTGCCCTGGAACCAGCTGATTATGGGCTGAAACCTCTACAAACCGTGAGCTAAAATAAACCTTTCCTTCTTTAACTTGTGGGTATCGGGTATCTTGTCCCCAGCAACAAGAAAGGAAATAAGACACATGGTGAATATTTAACTTTTTAAAATTTAATGCCGTAAAGAAAACATTGCCATTAATCAGCCTCAAAGTCCTTCTCCTCGGTTCAAACACACTTATCCCAACAGTCTTGCCACTTCCTGAAGCAGTTCTGGAGTCTTCTCTTGTGTCTTTATGAGATGTGATAAAAAGTATGGTACAGGTTAACAGAAAAGCAGCCTTGTAGAAATATTACCATGGGTCCTCATCTACCTCTTCATAGGACCTGGCAGCATGCAACTTCTGGCTCTTCCCCAAAGTCAAAAGGTCAAGGTTTTATATCAATTCAGGACATTGAGGCAACCATGACAGTTCAACTAAAGACACTCATGAAAGAAGACCTCCAGAACTGCCTCAGAAAGCGGCCAGAATGACAGGTTTCTTTTTCCACATACTCAATACTCTGTTCCAAGAAGACACATTTGGGGTTAAAAGGGTGAGCTGTTCATAATTGCTCCAGGAAAAACAACTATCTCAAGCAAACTTTCAGCACGAGGCTTTGCTGCCTCTCTGTTCTAGTTCTCTCTAGACTGACAGTCTGTGGATATTTTTGACCCTGGGAGAAGGCAGACTGAGCTAGAAGGACAACACTGTTGTGAGTCCCTGGGTATCTGGACACAGGAGCAATTATAGATGCTCGCTTCTTGGTTTTCTCAGAGTACCTATCAGAATCGAACTACCCAAACTACCACTGTGAGCTAATGTGTTTCCCCAGAGAGGGAATGACTAAGACAAACTCAGACCTTTGGATTGGGTGGGATAGAAGTGGGAGGACCTAACTTTAACAACTCAGGTTTGCTGTTATTCTTATCAATGAGAACAAGTCTAGGTTGATTTTGCCCACTTCCCAGACCCAGCAGTAAGTCATCATTGCTGGCTCCCTGCACAGGTCTTCACACAGTCCTTAGAGGATGTAGCCTGTCGGGGGTGGCAGTGGTCCAACAGCTGGAGTTGGGGTGTCCTGCTAATCAAAAGATCTGATTTGCCATACTGCCAGGCTGCTGTACCTCGGAGCACACTCACTGCAGAATGGCTAAGGACAGACAGAATGGGGTGACACAGAACTGGACTGGCTTCACCACCCATTACACAGACACCCTGTAAGCAAACTAATGAGGCATGGGACCATCATCCATTCACTGGAAAATGACATCTTTCTGGAGGCTGAAACTAGCTTCTCGATCATCTGAGAGCAGAAAGAGAGGGAGGAGTGGTCACCTGAGCCTGGAGGTACATGACACATCACACCAGAGCACAGAGCAATATTTACAGGGTGAGAGAGAAGGTGACAGACGACAAGAGGAGACAGTGAAGGCAGGAGGACTGGCTTTGTCACTGCCTTGCTGTATGTCCTAGGGAAGGTCTCTCAAGATCCATAAATCCAAGTTCGTGCATCTATAATATGGGGAGAACTGATACAACTCACTTACAGGGTTTTACAAGAGGTAAATGAGATGATATGTGAAATGTGCTTAACAAAGTCAGATAAATCATAGGAGGTTGTGCATCCCTAATCCTAAAATCTGAAATCAAAATTGCTCCAAAGTTTTTTCAGGTTTGGGGTTTTTAGATTAGAGATGGTCAACAGATTAAAGTCTATCCAAATATTTTAAAATAGAAAATACAGCGGTTTCAGAGGAAAGGGACATTAGCCTCGAATTGATCCACATTATTGCAAAAATGAAATCTAGACCTCAGTTTCTTTAGTTGCTAAGTGGCACATTAGTATGATTTTCATAAAATTAAATGAAAAAGTTCATATAAATCATTCCTAGTATGAGTTCCTAGTATGAACTAAAATGAACTTTATTGAAGTTAAAATTACCTCAATGGCCATTCTTTTTTTTTTTTTTTAGCTTTTAAGGTTTCTGTCTTTTGTAAAAATTATCTATATACCTCTAAAATGATGTTTAATAAAAACAAGTTGACCTCTATAGAATGTAACTGCTAACTCTGATGCTTGCTTAAATATGTTGTAGAAAACTATATTTTAAAAAATATTTTGCAACAAGATATGTTTGTTTTTTCTGTTATAAACTATTTTGTTACAGGATACTAACTTGTGAGTTTAATTTGCTATCCAGTTTTACTCAACTTATTTTAGTTAACTCTTATGCCAGTGTGTATAAACTATGCAAGTTTACTGAATAGATAAACTTATCAGTCTTTTAGTCTAGATGTTCTTTCCTCATAGTCAAAATATAAGATACTGTTCACAGCAGGATCATCTTAAAAAACAAAGCAAAACGGCATTTTTTTTTGTATGGTCCCATTTTTGAAAATTAGTAGATCCATAGAATTTCTGGAAGGATTTTACATCAAATTCCTAATCAGGATTAATGTCAAGGTGATAGAGTTAGATTATTTGCTTTTTTAAAAAGTTGGTTAAGTTTCAAAATTTGCACCCTGAATTTTTCCCATTTCTTTCAATAAAGTCGATGAAAGAAAAAAAAAAAAAAAAAAGTCTATCCAAATATTCTAAATTCCAAAATGATTCAAAGCCTGAAACACTTCTGGTCCCAACATTTTGGATAAGCAATGCTCAACCTGTTGTAGTGACAAAAATAGTAGAATTCTATTAGCAGTGCTAAAATAATTATGCCAGTATATCATTTCATATGTATTGACTATATTAGGAATAAAATAATGGCTACCATTATACTCTGTGTTGAATGACAACTACTTGCCGAATGTGTTGCTTAAGATGAAAAAAAACAGAATTTAGCAAAAATGTACCAAGAATGAGAAATTAAGTCAAAGATCATGATCAAATCATCACTTGTAGGAAACAACTCGAGATTTCAAGATCCTCTCAAAATGACCTTGTACTTCAACCATGTTTGGGAGGAGGGCATTGCTGACTAAACCCTGACATCAGCAGAAGTCAGCTTCAGGTCCCAATCTCTAGTTGAAAATCACACCACCACCTAAATTCCTACCTATTAGCAAAATTCGACCCATCTCTTCTCAGAGTCACTGGGTCTACTGTCTTTATAAAAACTTGACTTTTCCTCTCATCATGGCAGAGCCTGGGGCAAGTTTTTCAACAGAAAAAGAAGAGTGACTTGGCAAAATGCCGATAAAACATGGGAATAGCAACATTCCAACTACTTTCCTGAGTTCAGGGTGAGAGGTACAGTCAGAAGAGTTTCCTTCACAGCTCTCTGACACATCTAAATGTCACTTCAGTCCTTGCCTTACTTATTTCACCATGCATTGGTTACTATTTTCACCACTTCTCCGAAATTCCAAGCCATTGCCTGGAAAGATGAGATTTCATACAAAGTTGTCACAGAACCAGTGCAACTAAACCAGGTGTGGTGGTGCACGCCTATCATCCCAGCACTCAGGAAGCTGAGGCAGGAGGATCTCTGTGAGTTTGAGACCAGCCTGAGCTACATAGTGAGTTCCAGCTCAGTCTCAACTACATAGTGAGACCCTGTCTCAAAACGGGCTCCCCCC
>NW_022900940.1:6990162-7043018 GCF_012274545.1 Fukomys damarensis | reverse complement strand
AAAAAAAAAAAAAAAAAAAAATGAAAGAAAAAAAAAGAACCAGTGCAACTAACCAGAGAGGTGAAAATCTGAAGAGAGAGGAGGGAAGACCCATGAATCATGGTCCATCCCCACAAAAATCAATGGCAGGGAGATGGCGACATAGCAGGGAGGGCCGTTTCCTCTTCAGAGCAGTTGCCCTTTCAGCTGCTATTACATGCAAGTGGCAACTTAGTAAAATTAACAGACTTCATGATTTCCAGTCATCAATCAAGGGCTGGGACTATAATTCACCATATTACTGCCCAGAGTTCAATAATCAATTCACTCATCAGTCTGTGTCCTGACCCTGGAGCTAGCTCTCCTCGGCCCTGCATTTTGCAGTTTTCTCCTTCTGTTTCTCAATTGTTTTTCTTTACCACTTATGAGGAGATGGACTAGGAGTGACAACTGTTTCCAATTCAACCACAACAGACAAATCTCCCGTTCCCAAGCTTCTCTCCTTGCCTTCAAATTGTTCTAGTTATGAGCATTGCCTACTAGGATCATAAACTCAAATCCCAACCAGGGCTGGGTTGACACATTACGTGGCAGAAGGACGCCAGGTGAGGATTCTTACTTTGAGAAGGCCTGCTTGAAGTACTCCCTTATAATTCTCTTCCACTCTGCAAACCCTGAACCCTTAGGAGCACTGCTAGTACAATAGTCAGCAGCCTGTACTGTAGCTGGCTTTCTCACTTGTCTCCCATTGCATTAGCACAGACAACTCAATTAAGACTCTCTGCGGGTCCATCAAAGAGTTAGTGAGAAGTACTTACTGCCTTACCTCTAAACTTCAAAAACCAGTGACTTTGCCAGACCCTACAATGAAGGGGACGAAGGCTTGAATAGGAGCCGGTAAATTTTCCTGCATTATTGATTTTCACTAAGTGTGTGGCACGTTATATTTTCTCACACTGAGTGGTGATACTTGTTTCCTTAGCACTCAATCGATGTTTCTTCTACATCATTCAAAGGGCAACCAGGAATCTGCTGCAAGGGATGAGACACACTGAACAGAGACACCCAGAGTTTGCAACAGCCCGTACCAGCTCTTATAGCTCAATCTTTTGATTCCATTTGAAGGAATTCCAAAACAGATTGCTCCCACCTCTAAATCACCCCTCTTCCAATTCTTTTAAATATGCTCTCTGCCAAAGAGAATACACAGGCCTGTGGACTAATTCCTTGCCTTGAGGGGAAGAGCATCAGTGACAGATTTACGGTGTTTCCTTCTTTAGTCACTGCATTTTACCCCTCTCCAGAAATGGCAAGAATTCCTTAGAATTAGTAAGCCCAAGATAGACATCAAGCTCATGTGGAGAAGCCAATCAACCCCAGATGGAGTAGGTATGTTAAGAAGAGGCATATCCTGGGGTGACGCATAGCCTGCAAAATGGCTCAGAACTGAAAAATAGAAAACCTTCCAACTGCTGATGGGCTCCCCAACCCCAGCACATATATCCACCCAAACCTCCAGAATGGGATACGTTTCCTTGGAAACAGGACAACTTGGTTCACAGTTTTTGTTAACATTTTAGCTCGTTTCTATTTAGATTTAAATGGTTGTCAGTGGCTGGTGGCTACTGCATTGGACCAAGCAGACCCACAATAATGAAGGGCCTATGTATTTAGGAACCGTTCCTCTTCTCAAATTCAGTAAACTGTAAGCATGGCTAATGAGCTCGAAACTACTAGTAGTCATTGAGAGTAGAAGAGTCCCCTTTTAAACATCTGAAGTTACTGCCTTCCTAATTATGCGCTCTGGGGCACTGCCACAGGACGGGCAGTTGTTGGCATTTTGGTGTGCAAGTTTAGCAAGTAATGCTACAAACCATCCCCTCCACATAATTCATTTATAAAGAGATTCTACTTGTCTTTCTGCTGGGGCCAACAGATGCTATGCAGGATTTTGGAAATTCTTGCAACCAGAGGTAGTCAGGCTGGTTTTTTGAGGAAGCAAACATCATCTGACAGTGGCTGCTGTCTTCACTGATCAGAAAGTCAGAGGTGACTTGGGTCATCTAGCTGGATAAGTAGGCTCCTTACCTTCCTTCCGTTTTGAGAAATTTCCACTTCATTTGAAGAATAAACAGGTGGTCAATACAGCAGGTTAATATTGCTCGGCTCTCATTTTGATAAAGATTTTTAGCAAAACCAATTTTCCTCACATTTCCATCCATAAAACAATGGAGAAAAAGCAGAAACATTTTTTCTAAAATACTGGAGCCATTAGTACTTCTCAAGCTTCTATATAACTATTCATTTATCTTCTCATTTTATTTTGGTTGGTTCTTTAATAGTTTTAAAAATCCAGTCATACTTTTTGTAAGGTCAGATCAAGGCACAACTAAGACCACCAAGACAGGCAAAGTCTAAGCACCATGCAATGAGTTTACTGCCATCTGGGTGCAGATGGGCCAAGGGCAAGAAGGCCGTCAGCACCAAGAGGAGGGTGCCTGTGGTTTTTATAGGGTCTTTTAGGTAGGGAAGGGGGCACTGCTAAGAGGCCAGGGGTGATGGTCCTGGGGCTGGCTGATAAACAGGACGCTGGGGGCAGCATCGGGGCAGCTTCTGGCTTCCTGTTATCTCGGTGCTCCTGTGGATGTGGGTAGCAGATCTGGCTTGGGGGGCCTATAACTTTTTAAATCCAAATGTATTCAAACAAGAGACTTTATATCACTATACCAAAGAAAACACACAGTTTGATGTCCTAGTAAAATATTTTCTATTGCACTACTAAAATTTTTAAATATATGTTTAAAAATCCCACAGCCTCTCACTGACCTCAGTATAGGTGGTTACCTTTTGGACAATGTGACATCCTAAAGCTTCAGATCATTATTTGAGTTATTTTTCCACCTTACTGGGTTTAGCATCTAAAGGTACATTATTTGCTAAAATATTGTACCTACTAAAAGTGCAGGGAATGATATCATTTCTGACAAAATCTTTGTGCATACAGAAGACCTGGAAAGACAGACTTTCCATCTAACCCTCTGTGACTCTACCTCCCTGCTCCACAGCACAGAATTCTGTACCATCAGTCTTTTCTTCTGCTGCAAACCAAACCTTCCACTTGCCGTTAGGCTCACTGAAAGACTGCTTTGGCTGGAGGCCTTGCTCTGGATGCAAGATGCCCTTCACATCCAGACTGCTCTGACCTCCAAGATGCTAATCACCTCTCTGCACAGCCGCCCCTCAAAAGCCATCCTCTCACATGGCCTCCCTGACTAATTTTACTACTCTTTCAGAAACAATTAGTTGAGATTAGCCTATAAAGTCTCCATATAAAATGGGCAATTATCGATTACTGACACTTCCATGTTCCCACCCCTCTGTGAGGAAAGGATTCCGGGGCTCCTCAATCACCTGGCCTATCTCCCTGCCAAAGGCGCTGTGGGGGCTGGTCGGCCTGGGCCTTCCACCATTACCCAAAACTCTCATGAGCAGACAGGGAGAAGCCAACACAGCCCAAAGGGATACTGGCTTGCCTTCCAGTGTTGCCCAGTGCAGCTCCCTACTCTCTGGAATCTACTTTCAACTGTGTCTGGAGTTGCTAGCGCCTTGCAGTAATAGTTATAGAACAGAATGGGCACCTTTAGGGCCTCCCTTAGAGGACTCATTCATTTATTCAATTAAGAAAAACGTGTGCACCTACTACATAGCAGGCACATAGAATAGCAGTGAGCAAGGCAGACAAAGCCCTCAGGAAATCCATATCTAGTTTGAGAAACAGATGATATGCTAGTAATCATATAAATAGACAAGACATTAAAATTTGTTCAGGGCTGCAAAGAAGGTAGGTAAATAAGTGAGTATAACTGGGCGGGGGGGTAACAGAAGGCTCATTTTAGTAGCAGCACCACTATTAGAAAACATGGTGACTTTGTAAGAATCAGAAAAAGCCACTCCTTACTCCAGAACACTTTACCACCATCTGCCAGAAAATTGTCACAGCATATGTCGATGAATCTACAAAGTCCACATGTGAAGTGGGCCTCCCTGCACAGATCTGTGTAGTAGCTACATTTAACAGAGTGGTGAAGAAGGCCTTTCTAGGGAGGGGATGTGGGAGCTAAGACTCAAAGACAAGAGGAAGCAGCAGGGTTGAGAGGCAGGGAGGGGCGTTCCAGCCTGAGAGGACAGGGCCAAGGCCTGACCCAGGGCAGATCTCCCCTAGTGGAGGGACAGGAGACCTGTGTGCCCACATGTGAGATACAGGGACAGCAGAACCATGGGAGCTGGGGCGGGGGGGGGATAGGTTTGATAGAGTCTGGAGGTGTTACAGAGCTAAGATTTGATCCTAAAACATGTGAATGAAGTTGTCTGCGGCGGAAAAGGCCATGAGAGAGACTGCTTCATTTTTTAAAACAATCTTTGCTGCCTCAGGGAGGATGTGTTCTAGGGTGCAATTAGAAGCAGGGAAATGTAATTTAGGCCAAGACATGAGTTAGCACCAGGGGCTGCTCCTCAGAACCACCCTGGATCAAGATTTTTTTAAACAGAGTGATGCCTCAGGCCCACCCATAGACCCAAGTCAGGAGATCAGCATTTTTTATAAGCCCCACAGGGAACTGCAAAGTGCCCCTATAGATAAGAACACTGGCCTAGAGAGAGCTCCAAGAGGCTCTACACAGCAGTTCTCCAAGTGGATCACACTTAAATTCACCTGGGACCATGTCAGCAGTTTTTTTCAGAGAAAAAAACATAGGAAAAAATGTTCACCTCACTGTTCATTCAAGAGATGCAAATGGAAATAATGCCGAGATTCCACCTCACCCCAGAAAGAATGGCTGCTATCAAGAAATCAACCAATAACAAATGCTGGTGGGGTTGTGGGGAGAAAAGAACCCTTCTCCATTGATGGTGGGACTGCAGACTGTTGCAGCCGCTTTGAAAATCGTATGGAGATGCCTCAAACAACTGGGATTAGAAGTCCCATTTGACCCAGCTATTGCTTTACTGGATATCTTCCCAAAAGAAAAGAATCATACCACAGAGATATATGTGCAACCATGATCATAGTGGCACAGTTTGTAATAGCTAAAACTTGGAACAGTCCAACTGACCATCAACTGGAGAATGGATAAAGATGTGTTCTTTTTTAATAAAGTGAAGTACTATTCAGCCATAAAGAATGAGAAACTAGAGACATTTATAGCTAAGTGGATGCTCATTGAGGCCACACTCTTAAGTAAATAGGACACACATGTGAAAATACCAAATAGTTTCTGGTGTGACAAACTGAAAGTGTAAATAAGGATCAAAATGTATAACAGATAATATGAAATAGGAAGAAAAGGTACAAAAGGGAAGGGGAAGTGGGAGGGGTAGGGGAAGGAAAGAAGGAAAAGGAAAAAATATGAGAAAAGGAAACAGTCTTTGTAAATAGGAAGGGGTGGAGGGGTGGAAGGGAGGGCAGGGGAATGGGGAAAAATATAAGAACGAAGATATATCATGGAAAGGTACAAATTCCCAAAGGTGAATGTCATCATAGTGTATACCCTAAATGCACAAATGAACTTAATGAATTTTTTTTAAAAAAAGAAATTAAGCTTCTTGCTGGCTGTAGTAGCACACACACCTGTAATCCTGTACTCTGAGATGCTGAAGCAGGACAGGGGGATTGCAAGCTCTAGCCCAGCCTAAACAATTTAGCAAAACCCTGTCTCAAAATTTTAAAAAAGTATGGGGATATAGCTCAGTGCAAAGGCTCTGGGTTCAGTCCCCAATACAGGAAGAAAAGGGAAGAGAAGGGAAGGGAGGAAGGAAGGAGAAAAGAAAAGAATTTCTTACTCCTACAGACTCAATCAGAAACTTGGGATTGAGGCCAGAAATCTAGCTGAATAAGTTCCCCAGGTGATCCTAATGCTGCAAATGTTTGAGAACCTTTTACCTGAAAATTCTCCTCTAAAAAGAGGAAAAATCCTCAGGGCCAGAATTCCTAGAGCTGGAAAAAAAAAAAAACTGAATAATTCTGCCAATAGGAATCATATTCTTACAGAGGAAGACACCATGGTTTCGTTGATTTCAGCACTTAGAATGGCTCTCCCAACAGCAGTAATGAATTCATGCTAAATACAGTTCCCGTGGTCTAGGTAAAAGAACTTAGTAACTTATTTAAGGTTACACCATCAGAAGTTTGTGACTATTTTTAGCCTTTCACTCTATTTGCCTCAGCCATTCAACATGGAACCCCTAACTTCGGGTCAAATTTATACACATTGAACAAAAAATCTATGAAACTGCAACTTAGAAATGCTTACGGAGGAAGTGGAATCCAAAGTCTGGCTTCCAACCAAACAGGGGCCGTCGCTAGCAGGCATCTGACCGTGTGAGAGGAGAGACAGGCTGGCGACCCACGGCAGTAGAGGACAATGCTCCCGAGCTGCACCCTGCCGGAGGCCAGCCCCTGATCTGCATCTCAGGGCGGTGGGCCTCAGCCTGCCGCACATCAGAATCACCTGGGGAGCCATAAACCCCGCGGGCTCGGGCTCGTTTCAGTGGTTCAGGTGAGCTCTCGTCCTCAGTACCTACAGACACCGTGGCCTGACTCCACTGTGCCGGGCACACCTGTGGAGAGAGGGGCAGGCAGGCGGGGATGGTTTTCTGGAAGAAACTTATGAAGCACTGGGCACAGACAGGGCACTTGGGGCGGACCCTGGAAAGGCGTCCCTTCAGCCGTCTGCCAGTCTGTCTTGGGGATCTGCTGACCTAAGCAGGCAGCTGTGAGAAACAGGAGAGTGGTTTCAGCACACCGAAGAGAAAGTGGAGTGCACCTAGCTGCTCCTGGGACGTCGCAGTGGGCAGCTGGACGACAGCCATGGCACATAAACACAGAGGGGACAGGCTCTGAGGCTCAGGACAGCCCCCGGGCCCAAGAATGAACTGGGGGAGCCCGCATGAGAGGCGGGGCACCGGTGAGGCTGGCCGATGGGTTAGCAGGGTTGTTCTGTCCCGCAGACGGCCGAGAATACATGAAAAGCTGTTTCTTTTTGTCCTCATCCATTCCTGGCCTTGTTTCGTCCTCCATCATCTCTTGTGCCCAGCCCTAACTGCACAACAAGAAGGACATAAAATTCCCCCTAATTCCAAGGCAATCAGTCCCCCAGGGGCATGGCCTGTGAGGGTAGGTGGCAGGGAACCAGATATCCAAGTGAGAGCTGGCTCCACACAGAAATAGCAACAGAAGCCCCTGGAAAGTGAGAGCTCCCTCCCCTTCAGAAACCTGTTTTTCTTAATTGCGGGGGGAGTCCATCAGGAGAGGTGTTCCTGGCGCTAAATGCCTTGACTGAAGCTGGAAAGCAAAGCCATTCCCTGCTGCAGGATTAGCTGAACGCCCTGGACTCCAGATGCAATGGGAGGTGCTAATGAGAAACCTTTAGCTCATGCAGTTTGCCCTGGATCAGGTAATAGATGTTGCCTTTCTAGTAGCTGCTCCTGGGTGAGGAGGCCCAGAGCAGCATTTCTACATGTAATTATGTTCTCCTTACCTTGCTACCGAGGGAACGTGAACTTTGCTGCGGCGTTCACCACCAGTTTTCATTCTACTGCACGAGCAAATGTGTGTTCCACCGGGAAGATGAAAGATTTCAGGTTCTGACACTGTCAGACATTTCCACTTATGAATTTAGTGAGATCCTAAATCATGACGGAGGTACAGCTTTCCAATATCTTTCCCCTCATTTTCAGGGTTTCTAATATTCCCCCTGTTCTTTGGCTATCTTGTGCGATCACGCTAATAGGAACAAGTTAATGGAGTCTTAGGGAGGCAGAGGTTTGGAGGATTAAATTTCAACACTCAGCTCCTTATCGTAGAGAAACATCCTTTCCTCAGAGATTTGTCAGATTTCAGACTTGCTTTCCTAACAGAGCTCGCTGCACCTGATGAGGACTGAAGAATTAGAAATTTGGTCACTGTTCCTTTTTTAACCTGTTTCAAGCAAGCATGGGCCAAGGCTGAGATAAATGCTAATCACAGATTAGAAGTGATCATCAACATACAAAGGACGATGAATCATTTTCCTCAATGCTCTGAATGTCTAGTTTTAATCAAAGCAGCCCTCTTCTACCTGTCCTAAAGAGATTGCCATCACCAACTAACCCCAGCTAGAATCCTCCATTTTTTAAAATTCCTCCACCTTGCTCAAACCTCCCTCAACTGGCCTATAAGCAGATTCCCTTAAGCTCTATGCACTTTCTCTAATACAGTGTTCTCTCTACACTCAGTGCCTGTGTTACTCGGCTGTCTGTTACAGTAACAAATACCGGAGATAATCCAGTTATAAAGAGAAAAGGTTTATTTGGGCTCCCTGGAAGGGTTCAGTCCATGATTGGATGGCCCCCTGGTTTGGGGGCCTGTGGCCCCACATCAGTGTGGGAGCACAAGGCAAAGGAAGTCCATTCACCTCATGGCCAGAAGAGTAAGGTCCTAATATGCCCTTGAAGTGCATGTCCCTGAGCACTAGAAGACCTCACACTTGGCCCTCCCCTAAAGTTCCCACCACCTCCTAATAGTGCCACAGGGACTGGCCTTTGTTCTGACTCAGCCCTCATTATCTCCTGCCTGTATTCATTCATTCAACAAATAAGGAGCTACTTCCATGTGCCAGGACTAGGTGCTAGATCATAGGTATTCACATGTCATCACGGGAAAGAGATGTTAGACAAATATCGAAAGTTGTTTAATAACAAATGCCATAAGTGCTAACAACAACAACAACAAAATGCTATTTAAAATGGTGGGTGTAACTTGCCTCAAAGATTCAACAGTTGGAATACAAAATATTTTATGTAAGAGTCCAGCTTCTGGTAAGGGCCTGGCAGCTCCTAAAGTACCCAGGGGACCCACATACACAAGTTCTAGACTCCAGTGCAGCAGAGTAAGCAAAAGCAGAGGTCTGGAAGGCAAGTAAAACTTAGAAGCAAAGAAAGGCAAAGAATGAATTACCCACCTCTACAGCTGCAACGCTGAGGGTGGGCTGAAGTCAGCTTTAAATGGAGCAGTCAAAACTCTGGAAAAAAAAATCACAATCTCTCTCACCTGAAGAATTGGAAGCCAGAGTTTGGGACATCAGCCACAACCAGAAAATGAGGAAATTCTTGAGAGGAGAAGCCAAAGGGGAGAGCTCTACCTTTGCTCTTCAGAGGACTATAACTGCACCCAGTGTCTTCCCAATACAACACTACAATATCCAGGATACAAAGTCACTCAACATACGAAGAACCGGAAATTGTTACCCAATGTCCAAAGTAGAGACAATAAATAGAGATTGATCCTGAGATGGCTCAGATGTTGGAATTTACAAAGAATTTAGAACACTACTGTTAATGAAGCCAAGAAAAATTTTCTAGAATGAATAAGAGAAATCAAAACAGAATGAAGTAGAAATTCACAAACTGAAAATACCTGAAACTAAGAATGTCAGGAAAAGGGAATAGAAAGAGAATAGTGAAGACAGAAGAAAGGGTTGGTAAGATTGCTCTGAATATGAATAAAAAGAAATGATCAAACAGAGAAAAGTGCACAGAGCCTCAGAGAACTTAAGGATAATGTGATATGGTCTAGCTTTTGTATAATTCTAGTCAAAATGGAAAGGGGGGTGAAAATAATTGAATATATAAAAAACAAAATTTCCCTAATTTTGTTAAAATGCTTTATAGAGTTACAAAACTTAAAAAACCTTAAGGAGGATAAATACAAAGAAAACCATGTGCATATTGTATTCAAATTGCTGAGAGCCAAAAGTAAAAAGGAAATATTGAAAGCAGCCAGGACAAGAAACATGAAACATATGCAGGAAAAACAATTTAAATCATCACAGACTTCTCTTTAGAAACTATATAGAGAGCAGGAGACTGCAATGACACCTCTGAAGTCCTGAGAAAAAAACAATTGTCGAGAGAGAATTCTCTATACAATTAAAGTAATCTTCCAGAATGAGGGCAAAATTGTCAAATCAGAGAAAATTAAGAGAATGTGTCATCATCGGACCTAAAGTACCAAGAAATGCTAAAGAAAGATTTTCAGGCTGAAGGGAAATAATACTTCAAAATCATTTTATTCCTAAAAGTATCAATGCTTTGAATGTTATCTAAAAAATATGTTAAAAGAGAAGTGAAGTACTAATGTTTACCAAAGTGGATATTAATTATCAATGATTAACACCGACGTCAAGCCAGAGTGAAAGGGTTATGTAAGGTGTGGTAGTTATGTACCTGGACATTATTTAGAGAGTAAAATGTTATTTATGAACTATTTTTCGCAACTAATTTAGTCAGCTTTCCTATCACAATATTCGACACCCACACCTTAAAGGAGGAAAGGTTTAATTTGACTCATGGTTCAGGGGTTTAGTCCCTGGTTTCATGGCAGACCAAAGCCGCTTAGTTCATCACACCTGGGAAGCAGAGCAGGGAACAGGGCCAGGAGAGATGGGAAAGGAACCAAATAGTACCCAAGGCCACACCTCTGTGACCACCCAGACACCCATGAGTGTGCTTTACTAATCTACTAGGAAATTCTTAATTCAGTGAATTTGGCAAATCAGGATCAAGGGTCACAGCAATGGAGAAAAAATGCTGCCATAATCTAACTAAAAGTATATCTGTGAAGCCCTAAAGTATCTTGATAGTCTGTGTCCTAATGATGCCTCTTCCAAGAATCTACCTTTCAGGTACAAAAAAAAAAAATCACACCAAAAATGATGTGTAAAAATGTTCATCATTGTATTTTTTTTCCAGCAAAAAACCAAAAATTAAATGTAACCTGCTTTAATAACAAACTGTCTAATTATACTGTCTCTTTTCAATTCACTGTTATGCAAGCAATAAAACCCATAGTTTTCAAGACTATTTAACATCAAAGTCATTTTCATTGCAAATGGACAGCAATTTTATTTTTTTAAGGGTGTATATTTACATTTATACTTCCATGAAAAAAATACTGTACACCTGTAGAAAACATGAGTGATGATCTCTGGATGGTTTCTTGTTTGGAAATTTTTAATTTGTTTATATTTTTCTAAATTATTTTAATAAGGAAATTAATATTGGATCATTTGCATACACAGTATGGTCTTAAATATATTTTTATGTTCATAGGGAAAGATTACTAGAACAACATAGGAATATATTTGCAGCACTCTCTCCCCCATAGTCTGGTAGTTATATATCCACATTATGATCCATGATGCTTCTTCATTCTGAACAGAGAAAGAGCACAGAACGTGATGGCTATGGAGCCTGGACTCAGGGTGCTGGCTGGAATCCCAGCTGTGGTGCTTATTCTACTGATGATTCTTATGCCTCGCCTACCATATGGAATCAATACTCCATCCTGACTCCTAGCACCGTGGAGAGGATGAAATAAGTTAATTTTTTGAAGGCTCTTAGAGCATCATCAGGCCTACTAAATAAAAACTAAGTGGAAAATTATCCAAAAGAAATAACCAGAGGAAAATGTTCACTGCAACATTGTCATACTAGAAAAAGAAGAAGAAACTGCCAATAAGATTAATTAGAATTGCAGAGGGGCTGAGAGCACTGGTTCCAAAACCAGACTGGCTGGGTTCAAATTCTGGCCCTGAGATACAGTAGCTGGGTGACTTTGATCAAGTGATTTAATTTCTCTGTGTCTCAGCTTTCTCAAAGGTAAAATGGAGAAAATAACAGTACCTGCCACACAGTTGTTCAAGGACTTTAAAACTCTCGCAATAGTTCCCGGAACGCAGAAGCACTGACACTCCCTCACAACAGAGTCCTGTGGTAGTGGCAGCCCGCCTAGGTACCACGATCAGTATCCTCCGTGCGTTGCTTCGTGAAAAAAGTTAAGGCATAAAACGGTAGAGCTGCTGCCTATGGTAGAGCTGTTTGAACTTGCACAAACCCAGGAGAACAAATGGGAGCCATTTACACCAAGATGGGGGCGGCTTTAGATAACTTGCCCAACACACAAGTGCAGGTTAGAATGCCATTCATGTAAAACTGGATAGATGAAGGACTACATTAAAATGAATATCTGTGTTAATGTCAATTAATGTGAATGGTGGGCCTGAGTTATTATTATTCTCTTTTCTGAGAATGACAATCCTCCCATCTGCCTCGTCTACATGTAAACAATAAAGCTTGGTTGTGCAGTGTAGATCTCACCATTGGCTCGGAACACTGCTCATGCCAATATCCCATCTACATATCTGTGTGCGGAGCCTTTGGGAGAAGAAGCTGCAACACCTTCTTACAAAAGTGAACAGCTATCTCTGCGTCAAAAATGATAGCCGGGGATTTCGCTCAGTGGTGCGGCCACCTGCCTCACAAACACAAGGACCCGAGTTCAATCCCTGGTACGGCTACAAAAAAATGACGTAGTATTTCATTTTCCTGTATTTATGAGAACTTTTCTAAGCCTTATAGGTTTTGCCAAACATGAAGAGGGAATATATCGAGTAGCTATCTTTTGGTGGTAAAATTATCGGAAATTCTCCATTCTCTTATAGTATTCATTATGCCAAAATGCATCTAACCTAGTAGTGAGGAAATGCGTATCTACACTGTGTATGTTCCACCTATGTCATTGGTTGTAGTCTGGAATATCCAGGACAATGAGACATACAAGGCTCTGTAGGAGAAAAGGAAAGGTTTACGCCTCGTCTCTCTTCTCTTTCACTCAAGACAGTGCAAGCACATGAAATGTTTATTTCTAGCAGGCCATGCTATTTAATCAGTTAGCAAGGTACACACTGCTGGCACAGTCACTGAAATACTCTTCCACCATGGTATAACATTTACAAAATCTCACTTCTGAGTCCCAGCTCTGTCACAGTGCCAGCCGCCCCTCGGAGAGCTCGGAGAGGGGACCGTCTTATTTACAGATTACTTTTATTTCTCATATTCCTGGCTGGGCATTATTCAAACACATTCTCAGCTACACCGGAACGGTGAGCACATACATGCCCACTCATACATGTGCACACAGACCCACATGCAGAAACACAAACCAGGTATTAAATACAGATCAGACCCTCCAGACTGTCAGGATGAGGAACGATTCGGATGTATGCACTGTCCCACAATCTCCAATGTGTTAAAATAATTTAATTAGGTATTTCATGGCACATTTTGCATTATTATGGCTCCCTTTGGATGCAACAAATGATTTGCCTCAGTAATATAGAGTCCCGAGCAGCGGCATTATGTGATTAAGTAAGTGAGAACATCAACCATTAAATTCAGTTCAGTCATGCTTACATTCATCTTATTTCTTTTTCATAATTTAAATTTTCCTGCTGGTATAAACTCACCTGAGACCGTTTTTTAAGTAATCTGTTTATGAGTTTCTTTTCTGGCTTTTCATCCAATTACTACTGCATTTCGAGCTTCAGAACTGCAATTTAATTCTCCTTTGTTAAGGGCGTTGACCATTGGGTTATAAGGCACAAAACTGTCATCCTTGATTTCCATATTTACACCATCTCTCCAAAACATTTTAAAGGCTTGTTTTGTGGGCCTCATAGCAATTCTGGTTTATTAGACTTGAACACTTGATTAGCTCTTACATAGTCGTTAAGCAGTGCACTGTCTAATCAGCCTCTGTGCCTATTAAGTTCAATAGTGTAGAGGAGGGTAAGAGGAAATGTGGTGAAAAGTTTAAAAATAGCTAGAAAATTCAAGAACAATGGTTTTTAGCCTTGAAACCTACTAGCCCTCTCCCCAGCTCAATGAAAGTATACATACAAAATTTATATGGTTATGTTTTGGGGGGCGGTTCACATGTACATACATAAAACTCAGAATGCCTTGTCTAGAGCAGTGGTTCTCATTCAAGGGACATGGAGCAACATCTGAACATACTGTTGGCTGCAGCTGTGCTACAGAATCTAGTGGGTAGAGACCAATGATGCTATAATGCATGGCACATCCCCCTATAATGAAGATCTATTTGGTCCGAAACATCAGTGGTGCCCAGGCTGAGAAATTATGCTCTAGTAGCCAACATAGGTTTTTTTGGAATGCTGAGATGCTCCCTCAACCCATGGAAAATACACTCATAGAGAATAAATACAAGTTGTGGGAAATGCATATCATTTCACCAATTATTCAATTAAGTTTTGCTAAATACCCACTCCAAGAGAAACAGAATAGTCCCTGGGAATGCAGAATTGAACCAGACAGCATTCCTACCTCCTAGAGAAGTTACTCATTAAAAACAAAGTCAGTTAAATAGTTAATTAAGAAATTTTCCCAGTCAGGCATGCTGGCACACTCTTGTAGTTACAGCTACCCAGGAAGCTGAGATGGAGGGATCACTTGAGCTTACAAGTTCAAGACCAGCCTAAGCAACATAAAAAGATGTTGTCTCCAAAAAAAAATGTCATATTAGGAATGAATGAATTCAGCTTCATGTAATGCTTTAACCAAGGGGACTTTACTTAACCAGATACATTTTCATTTAGAAGGAAACCCAAGCATAGGCTCTCCCAGACACTCCAGAGCTCCCTGTTGTTGCTAAGGTCAGACAACTTCAATTTTTCTGTTCTGCCATTTGAATATTTTGTCCTCATTTCTCTTCTCAGCATGATGCCTGCCACTCCTTAAAATTCAAACCTGAATTCCAATGGACAGAGAAGGCAGAGTGAAGGACAAGGTCAAAGTGACACATAGACTAAATTTGCCTCCCTCTTAATTGGAAGCAATGGATTATTTTCTCTGAATCTCGAATAGGTATGCTATTGGTATTTTGATTGGGACTGCATTAAATCTGTATAACAATTTTGGAAGTCTGGTCATTTTCACTGTATTAGGTGCTTCCTAACTAAGAACAAAGGACATCTTTCCATTTTCTGATGGCAATCTCTTTTTTAGAGTACTGTAGTTTTCAGTGTAAAGGCCTTTTACTTCATTAGGTTGATTCCTAAGTATTCATTTATTTTGGATACTATTGTGAAAGGTGTAGTTTTCCTAATTTCTCTCTCAATGAGTTTGTTATTTGAGTACAGGAATGCTATTGATTTCTGAGTGCTGACTTTGCATCCAGCTACTCTACTGAATTTGATTATTAAATCTAAAAGTCTTTTGGTGGAGTTATTATGGTCTTCTATGTAGAGTATTGTGTCATCTGCAAATAATGATAATTTAACTTCTTCCTTTCCTATCCTTAATAATTTTATTTCTTGTGTCTAATTGCTCTGGCTAATGTTTCCAGAACTATAATGAATAAGAGTGGTAATAGTGGACATCTTTGTCTTCTTCCTGATTTTACAGTGAAAAGTTTCAGTTTTTAGCCATTTAATATGATGTTGGCTGTTGGTTTGCCATAGGTGGCTTTTATTAGTTTGAGATAAGGACCATCTATTCCAATTTTCTGTAGGGTTTTTATCATGAATGGTGTTGGACTTTGTCAAATGTTTTTCTGCATCATTGAGATGATCATGTGATTTTTATCCTTGGCTCTGTCAAGATGGTGTATTACACTTATTGATTTGCATATGTTGAGCCATCCCTGCATCCCTCCTTGGTCATGGTGTATGATCTTCTTGATGATTTGCTGCATTCTGTTTGTCAGCCTCTTATTGAGGATTTTTGAATCTATGTTCATGAGGGAGATTGGCCTGTAGTTAGTTGTCTTTTTTGGTTGGTCCTTCTCCGGTTTTGGTATCAGGGTAATTTTTGCTTCCAAGAGACCTAGAACAGCAAAATCAGTTCTGGGCCACAAAAGCAAGGCAGGGAGCATCACAGCCTTTGAAATTATACTACAAATCTACAGTGATAAAAACAACATGGTACTGGCAAAAATCAAGGTGGAGGAAGAATAGAACAGACTGGAAGTTTAGAAACAACTCTAAACATGCATATTATCTTTGACAAAGAGGCCAAACACCTTCACTGGACCAAACATAGCCTCTTTAAAAAATGGTCCTGGACAAATTGTCTTTTCATATGCCAAAGACTCAAACTAGACCCATGTCTCTCACCATGCAGTAAAGTCAAAATGGATCAAAGATCTAAATATTAAAACAGAAATGTTAATCTGCTGGAAGATAGAACAGGTAGAACTCTTGAAGACATAGGTATAGGCAAAGACTTTATGAACAAAACCTCAGTCACACAGGAAATGTCACAAAGAATCAACAATTAGGAAATCATTTGATTAAAAAGATTTTGCACAGCAAAAGAATCCACCAACAGAATGAGGTGACAACCCACAGAGTGGGTTATCAGCTGCCTTCAAAGGACTAATATCTAGAATGTATAAAGAACTCAAAATTTTATACTCCCAAATTTAGAAACCCAATCCAAAAATAGGCATCTGAAATGAATAGACACTTCTCAGATGAAGAAATAGAAATGGCAAATAGATATATGAAAAAACGTTCAACATCACTGGTCATTCAAGAGATACAAATTTAAACAATACTGAAATTTCATCCCATTCCACAAAGAGAAATCAACCAATAACAAATGCTGGCAGGGGGTGAGGAAACACGAACACTTCTCCACGGTTGGTGGAAATGTAGACTGATGCAGCTATGGAAATCCATGTGGAGATTCTTCAAAAAACTAAAACTAGAGGTTCCATTTGACCAGCTATTTATTCCCTTTCTTGGTATCTTCACAAAAGAATTAAAAGCATCATACCACAGTGATATATGCACACTCATGTTTATAGTAGCACAATCTGTAACAGCTAAATCTTGGAAACAGCCCAAATGCCTATCAATAGATGAGTGGATAAAGAAGATGTGATTTTTTTATACAGTGGAGTACTTCTCTGCCATTAAGAAGGATAAACTTGAGACATTTCTAGGTAAATGGATGCACCTTGAGTCCATACTATTAAGTGAAATAAGTTGGACACATATGTTCAAATATTGCACAGTTTCTCTGCTGTGAGAAACTAAAAGTATAAACAAGGACTAAAATGTATAATATTGTGAAACATGAAGAAACATTTAAATTGAAAAGGGAAATAGGGAGAGGTAAGAGGAAAGGAAAGAAGGGAAAAGGAAAATAATAGAAGGACAAAATGGAAGCAGAGCTTTTGCAAATGAGGAGAAGTGTTGAAGGGAGGAAAGGGAAAGGAGAAAAAAGAAGAATAAAGATATATTACGTACAGGTACAAATTCCATATAATGATTGTTATTATTACCCAAAAAAAATGGAAAAAATACTTTCTAAAAATTCCACTCAAGATACTGCCACTTATACTTCATTGGCTACAACAGAGTCATGTGACTGTGCATTGCTGCAAAGGAATCTGGGAAAGTATTTCTAACTAGAAACATTGTTACTCTGAGAGAAACAGGGTTCTGCTAAAAAGAAAGCAGGTAGAATGCATGTTGGGAAGGGAATTAGCAATGCCTGTCTTAAGTGCAGTTAAGTACAAGAAAATAGGATGTAGGAAATACTAAGGTACAGTATTAGGAGACAGATGGGGATGTGGGGTAAGGAAGGTATCCTGGATGTATAAACAGAAGACTTGAAAAATGAAGAAGAGTTACCCTGTATCTATGTGGGTGTGTGTATTTGTGTGTGTGCACAAGTGTGTATATTTAAAAGGGTGAGTTAGGTGTGCAGTTAGAACCAAGTGATCGAAGCAGAGGATCTCACACACAAAAGCTGGAACTAGAGATTATAGTGAGAGAAGAGGCCACTGTAGTTGTTGTTGAATTTGGATATTATCCTGAGGCAATGGGGAGCCTTTGATAGGTTTAACTCAGGGACATGCCGCTCTTAGAACATCCATGTAAAAAGACTGTTCTCGTTGCAACATAAAGTACCAACTGTACAGGGAACAAGACTTGGCACAAGGGAGTCAGGGCAGTATCACTGAAGATAGGGACACTGGGTGCTCATCTCTGCAAAACAGGAGCACATCATCCCACCCCATAGCCAGTCTGCAGGGGTGGGTGTTGGAAGACTTTGTTAGAAATACAGACACTACCTGAATCTGTGCCATATGGTATTATTTTTTTAAAACTCTACAGAAATGTGTTCCTGAATCACCCAACGACTTTCATGTTCTTTAGTCCTTGAAGATGTGGCCTCCTTGAGCGATAGTTTTTTTCTTCCCATCCCCAGAAGCCATCATATAATTGTTGGTCATTCATTCCATCTTGAAAGTTTTGCTCACCAGAAGGTGCCAAGACTTCCCATCTGTCTCCAAGTACATGCTTATTTTGACTGAATTTCCTTGGGCATCTCCCTACAGATGCATCAGCCATGTCTACTTATGCACAAATACCCACATCTGACTGGAGGCTCTTCCATTTTCTCTTTGGAGTGGTCCACTACTATGACTTGTGTGCCTTCGGTGTCACTACAAGTTGTGATGCTTCTCAAGAGCACACAATGGTAGGAGGAGAGACTTTAGCTGGACAAGCAACATGTGTTGTGGAACACACTTAAAACAACATGGGCAAACACTGCTGAAAGTGTTCAGTGTGCAGTACATACCATGCCATCAGTAAGAGTCGAACAGTTTGGCCGAACACCACTGGTAGGTAGCATGTGACACAGCATGCAGATTACAGGGAAACACATACTTCCATTCTAATGTACTGGGAAGGAAAGTTCTATGTTTTGAAAATGTATCTAAAAATAGCACTTCAAAAAACAGAAACTAGATTGCAGTTAGCAGGCATGTCCTTATAATGATATTTTTGGACTACAGATAACTCACATAGATGAGTAAGTGGGAATCCAGCGGTTTCACAGTATAGTTTTGGGTACATATAACCGAAGATTCAATGCAAATTACAAGATACATTACAAATATTTTTCTCAAATAGTTTCTGTCATATTTGACCATACATTAAAAGATCATTTGCTCAGAAAGCTACAAAGAAGCATTTACATGAGTTGTTCAGTGAACAAACTCCTTATTTTATGAATTAGTACACATTTTTTAAAATTAAGTTTATTGGTATATTTTAAGTATACATTATGATTACATTCATCACTAGCAGTTTGTACCTGTACATGATATATCTTAGTTCTTGTTTTTTCCCATTCCCTTTCCCTTCCTTCCATCCCTCCACCCCTCTCTATTTACAAAAGCTTTGTTTCCCTTTCTTCCTCATATTTTTTTCTTTCCCTGCTTTTCTTTCCCCTATCCCCCCACCTCCCCTTTGAACTTTTTCTTCCTATTTCACATTATTTATTTATTATAAGTTTTGGTCCTCATTTACACTTTCAGTTTCTCACACCAGAGAGACAATTTAGTTTTTTTTCATGTGTCCTATTTATGTTCAGTTAAGAGTACAGCCTCAATATGTATCCATTTAGCTATTAATGTCTCCAGTTTATTGTTCTTTATGGCTGAGTAGTACTCCATTTTGTTTTTTTAAAAAAACACATCTTCTTTGTCCAGTTACCAGTTAATGGGCATTTTTAACTTTTTAAGAAATTGTCAAACTATTTTCCTAAGAAGCCACACTATTTTATATTCCAACCAGCAACGTGGGACAGTTGAGTCTTTCCACAATTGTCAACATTTAATGTAGTCTGTTTTTCATTATAGCCATTCTAGAGATATGTAGTAGGTCCTCAGGGCATTTTTAATTTTAATTTCAGTAATGATTGACGATGTTGAATATCTTTTAATATGCTGATTAGCCATTTATATTTTTTCTTTGGTGAGATGTCTATTCCAATCTGTTGCCCACTTTTAAAATTGGTTTGCCTTGTTATTAAGTACTACAAGTACTTTATGTGTTCTTTACACATTTTGAATATAAATCCCTCATTGGATAAGTGGTTTTTGAATATTTTATTTTGGTCTGTGCAACTTCTAGCTCCTCCCCAATTAAAAAAGACCATGAAAATAAACATTTCGAATCATTTCAGGACAGTGAAGAAGCCACAACAAAGCAACTAAAGACAAAAGAGAGGACTTCTCAAACTGCCTCAGAAAGTGGCACAAATTTTGGGGTATGTGCATTTGGAGAAAGGTATCTTGACAACATTCTTTAACTGTAAGCATTCACTGTATTTTTAATCATCCCTCATGTAGATATTGGTATAAACATAGATACATAGACACAGGTATGGGTACAGGTACAAGTACAAACACAGATGCAGATATAGACAAGACACAAACATACATATGGATGGAGAGAGATCTCCACTCCCAGGTATGCTTTCCTGGAGAATACTGACAAACGCCATCCCCTTCAAAGTGGCTGCCCGAACCATCCCAGGTTGATTGGGAAGACCAACTTGAGACTAGTAGACCACAGACCGCAGGGTCACACTGTTCTTACCTGAATTTCAGCCATTGGTCAAGTATAAGTGCTGCTCAGATTGTTCTAGGCCACTAGTTAACTTCCTGGACACTGAAAATTTTGCTTTTGTCCATTTTCCCTGCCTTATATAGGTGTTTCTCGGGTAAAGAATTTGCTAACTTTCTTATGCAGCCACACCTGGAAGTCCTGCCAATAATTCAATTTTAAAATTACACCACCATAATTATGCACAGAAGGTGCAGTGGGATGATTTGTAAGGCCATGAATGTCTAGTGGGTGATGTCATGACAGATGAATCTATCAAGGGCGGCTGGATGGGAGAGGTCAGAATGGCTGATCACAGTTGCATTACCATCAGTCCCAGGCACAAATTAGTGTTGTTCTGAGTCATTTATACATCTTGGCAGGTGACCACTGCTTTAAAGCCCTGAAGTGCAGTTCCGCGTCTGCATGTATAAGAATGCATCCTTTATGTGTATGAGCGTAGAATATACGCAGTGCTACCTCAGTTAATGAACTATATTCTTCCTGTGATTCTGGTTGCCACTGAATCAATCACAACTGCAAGCACAGTTCAGTGGCAACCAGAAGCATGGAATGAATTCTGCAACCAGAGTCATGGAAAGAATTACATTTGTGAACCGAAGTACCACGGTCCATGTGCGTGTAAACATGCACACACAAACATGCACGCTAGCACTGCTTTCATTTCCATCATCATGACTGCTGTAATTCAGTTCTATAAATCCCAGATCTATTGTTAAGCCAATACTGGTCAAATTCCAAAAACTCAAAGTATATTTTTATGGAAGCAGAAAAGATATTCCAGATATACTATATTCCACTTTCCAGCTCCCCCTAAAAAGCAGGTAGAAGGATCAAGTGCTAATAAGAACCTACTTCTGTGAAAATTAAGCATAAACCCATATTATCAATTCTGAGTATAATCTCCAGAAATACATCAAAAGTATTTAATTATTCAAAACAATCTGATTGGCTGCTCTGGGATGAGGGAGACTGGCCCCTGAAGTTGACCACCCTAAAGTGATCTCATGTTTTAAACCAGCAAACGAAAATAAAAAGCTCAAATTCACTTCAGAGCTCAAAGTGGCTTCACCGCCAGCTTCCCCTGCGAGATCATGAACATCAGTTGGCTGGCACTCTGATGAGTGTCTCGAGGGAGATCTGTGAGGTCCATGTTAATCTTCAACCTCGCTACACAGGAGTTTTTCTTCAGAGTCATTTGCCACCTGTCACCATCCTGCCTGTAACAGGGTGAGTTTCGTCACTAGGGTTGCCACGAGTGAGGGAAAGAGATGGTAGTGACAGAGTGGCTGGCCTGAGAGATGACTGTGATGTTCTTTGACAAGGACTTCTCACAGCAGCAGGGGCAGGGCTGGTGCTATTTCACTTGCTAGTATCCTGAGAAGTTTGGGACACTCCTTCAACGTTGCTGGTGTGTCAGGTTGACACAAGCATAGAAGTGAATTCATAAATGAACACAAATGTGCACAGCCCCAGCGGCTACATATTTTGAACACACACTCAGTGCCTGGCATTGCTCTGTCTTCACTGCAGGAAATGAATTCGAACTTTTCATCTACAGTGTAAGCTGTGCTGCTGAGAGAGTCGACTGCTTCGATCATTTTACAGACAACTCTTTTATTGATGCTTCATTCAAATTCATAGCATTTAATCTTCACACCTACTGTATGAAGTAGGTTCTATTCATATTCCCATTTTACAGATAAGTAACTAAGAATTCAAGAGATAATAGGATACTTGACCAGTAGTAGTCAGGATTCACATAATTTTATTTTACTCTCAACATCTTGCCTCAGCCACTGAATTAATTGCTAAGAGTCTTTCTAGTGGAAAATAGCTCTTACTGTACTACTTTAAATTAGGCCAGCTATCATAAAAACAGGAAGAAAGATACCATTGTAAGGGCACTGCCTTAAGCAATCGAGATGATAGGAAACAAAAGCTCATATTTTATTGTTAATGTATCTCTAGCAGGACAATGTGTTGGATAAAAATAAGGACACATGGCAAATGACTGAAAGCAAAATAGACTTTTAATTATTTTGAATTTTAAAAAGCCCAGATGATGACACTAACATTATTTATTATTTCATTCATTCATTTATTTATTTAAATATTTATTCAACCACCAACCATGGAAGAGAATACATGCTGGCTTGCTCCCAACCTCAGCAGCACAGAAGGCAGATATAATTTGTTGTAATAAGCGCCCTGATAGAAAAATTGCAGATTTATATGACCACACTGGAGGAAAAGTGGTGCCAATCTCCTTTTGTATTTTCAGAGAGAAGTTAGGTATGGTGGGCCATGGGAAATTGGGGAAGTAGAAAGGTCATGAACAGATCTAAGAGGTGAATGGCAGTGGAGATCATTCAAGAAACAAAAGGAAGCTTGTCATAGTTCATGCTTAGCAAGGGATGAGATGAGACTAGACAGAGTTGACAGTATATTTAGAACAATGAAAGTATAAATGCAAACTTTTTTGTACAAAAAGAATTTCTATCTTATAACAATGAGCAGGCCAGAAGCAGAAAGCTAGGGCGACCCTTCCTATTGGTCATGCAAATAAATAGGAATATTTTATGACTCCCTATCCTAATACAGGCCTGGCTTCTGACACACTTTTCCCTCTGCATGGTACATTATCATGATCCTCTCAAAGTGAGCCAGAGTTATAAAGGGAGATACCACTAATACAGCATTTAATCTAGTCTTCCTGTCCTCCTCAATAAGACTCTTAAGAGAAAAATTAAAACAGTAATCACAGAACATAATTCTCATATCAAGGGTAATGAAGTTCCTTCAGAAGATGAGGGAATTGTAATAGGCCAATGGAGATGGAGAAATTGAGGACTTAGAACCAAGGTTCATTTCTAAAAACTCAAGTATCCATAAATCTCCTGTGGCTTCCAGGCAATTTGGAAAAGGAAAGGCTTTGGTTGTAATATAAAACAGGAAGAAAGATCACCACTGTAAAAGGACTGCCTTGAGAACTGGGGATGGATGAAACCCTTTTATGGATGCCATAAACCGAGCTTGCTTGTTGGATGAGTTTATCTGCTCTGTGCACCCGGGTCAGTGTGAAATTCCTGAATAGAAGTAAGAACAGGATCATTGTCTAGCGTATTATTTCCCCCTCTCCTCTGCCATGCTAACACCTAGACATTTTTTGTGTCTCAGTTTACACTATTCTTGTTATTTTTCTGGAAAATCTTTTTCATTCCCAGTAAATGTGAGGCCTACTTGTCAAATGCTCGGAGTGTTGACCCCTCTCTTCTGAACACTGTTCACAACTCTAACTCCAAGGATCTCTGTAAAATAAGTCAGTCTGTCTCACTGAACCGATGCTCTGTGAATGTGGGGACCAGACTATCTTGTTAGTCACTGACCATCTGGATTTTTTTTTTCATTTTAAAATAAGTACTTCTTAATTCCATAAAATGTTTCAATTCCATCATAGAGACAAACATTTGTCCCTATACCAACTACTTGCCACACATCATAGCAAGAGTTTTCTTGGGATTTTTCTCATTCAGATTTCCAGAAGTGGGTATTCTTAATCACATGGCAGGAGAGAAAGTCAAGGCTCAGACAGAAACATGAGCTGTCCAAAGCCATGTGGATGAATGGTGGCAAAACCTGGATAAAAAAATGTCTTCTGACTGACCCCACATCCTTCCCCTTCCTGCTGCATGCTCTGCTGACACACACCTTAGCAGAGCATCCAAGCTGTCCTCAGTCCAACTAGCGATATGATCTTGCTATATCCAGGCACCACCATCCTAATATATTATACATTTTATCATATATAATGTTAAAGTAAAGCTGCTTAGATCCTAAAAGAAACTTGAATCAATTTCCATAAGTAGAAGAAAACCTTAAAAATAAGACAGTAAAACAGAACAAAACAAAAACTATTCCATTAAGTATAGCTAGGTGTCAAAGCTTCTGAGCCCAGAGCTGCTTGTTGTGAGTTAAAGGAGGGAATGATCAAGTCATGTCAGCACTTAGCTGAGATGCTCTGCTTGACCCAATCAAGACAATCCATTTAAACTGGTGCTTAGAATAGCATCTGGAACATAACAAGTACTACACAGATGTTCCTTAACACAAAATATGTAACTGGTCAGTTTTTGTTTTTATCATCTAGTGAGTATAAAGAAAGGAGGGTGAGAAGAAATGAAACAGAAAATAAAGAAGGAAGGGAAGAAGGGAAGAAGGGAGTGATGGATGAAGGTAGGGAGGAAAAGAGCGGGGGAGGGAAATTATGAATGATAATAAAATAATGAATTTACAGACATGATCTATATCAGGAAGATATCTGCATCACTGTGTGATATATTGTTAGTTAATATTCTCCCAGGTCGCCAACTAAACACAACTATCACACCCTCAGCTTGGACATCCCACATGTAAAAAACAGAAACAAAAATGTAGAAGCAGTATTTCAGAAAGGAGAAAGGAGATAATCACAATTTAAAGTAAAATCATATCCCAGATATTTTCCCATAGGAGAGGAGTAGCAATCTTCGTATGGGGGGCAGCGGTGCTGAAGTCTCTCTAGGGAATTACTTTGATGGCCTCCTTGGGCAGGAAAGATTGAGGGTCCCAAACCAGGGACATCTCTAGAAGGAGGTAGTCAAAACAGAAAGAGGCTAAATCGATAAGAAAATAAGGAGAAGAGAAGGGTTTTCAGTTTCCCAGCTACAGTGGGAAAAGAGTGAAACATGCAGAAATGTGAAGAAACAGGAAATATCATTAATCTGGCTCACAGATTCTAGCTCTCCTCCTCACTGTCCTTACCACAATCTATCATAGGGCTGTAGTTTCAGCCCATCCTCCTCACTCAACCTCCGTGTGGGAGGCTGGAGGCTCCATGATGTCAGGGCTGGTCTCTCTGACATCCAGATGTAAGCATCTGATCCAGATGTGAGCATCTAGGCCAGCATCTGTCAATGTGGATCTATTGACTGAATATGAGAAAAGAAGTAGAGACAGTGACGTGTCAGGAGTCCAGAATCAGACAAAGAAGAACCTCAGAGAAGACTCTGCAATGAGGGAAGCCAAGTCACTGTGAAGAAAAATGATGTATAGCAAGCAGATGTAACACGTTACCTGTAATCTTTTGGGCCCCATTAGCCTCAAGTTCATTAACATATTGTTACATACTACATCTATGTGTTAGTTGGACTTTGGGAGTGGGTGGTGGGCAAAATGAATCTGTTCTCATTTAAATGGTGAGAACATTGCAGTTTCCAGGATTCCATCTGTTTTGAAAAACTGCTTGAAGTATAGAACGGCCACAAGGACACAAGCCTCCAGCAACTTCTTAGAAATCTTAGGAAGAAGCAGGATATGGGCTGAAGGCAGCTTGGAAGCTGGCAGGCTCACAGACACCCTTCTGCCTGGCCCTCCTCCGCCAGCTGACTCTTGGGATAAACTAGCAATGTAGTAAATCATGTGGCAGGGCAACTGACACGCCAAACCTCCAGCAACTGGCAGGGAGAAGTGAGTGGCACAGCATGGGTCAGCATCACATCCAGCAGAAGTTCAGACAATAGCAGTTTCTCCTGTCTTCTGTAGAATAAAGCATTGGCTATAAACACATCTTTCCCCATAGAGCCATTGAGGAAGTTACTGGACCTGCATTCCAATATCAGAAAAGCTATTGATTGGTCTTTATTAAGTGTCCACATGCTCCTATGCTGGACAGAAGACTCAGTTCCACTTGTAAAAGCACTCACTCAGTAAGATTATCAATATTAATATAAATACCAAGTGGCAGTCCCAAGATGACCCTTCAAGACCACATCAGAGAAGACCTTGATGATTGAGAAAATAAATCATTGGGGGCACCACCCTCTCCAAGGCAACAGACAAAAGGCTCAATATCTACTTTATAAAGGACATTGGAAATGAAGATGCTCTGGTATCTATTGAAAAAAACTTTTAATTATTTAAAATAGAATCGCAAGCAGTAGTTTGCTTCTGCCCTGCACAGGAAAAGTCACATCTCTGT
Source organism: Fukomys damarensis (assembly GCF_012274545.1). Lineage (NCBI taxonomy): Eukaryota > Metazoa > Chordata > Mammalia > Rodentia > Bathyergidae > Fukomys > Fukomys damarensis. The sequence goes on along the minus strand of NW_022900940.1, from coordinate 7,016,693 downwards.
GGTTCTCTCCAAAGTGACAAGTAGATTTACAAATTTCAGATGATACTCCTGGAAGGGACTTAGAGAAGGGAGGAGAGTTCTTCCCCAGGGCAAGGATAACTTAGTCTTTCTAAAGCTATAAATGTTGGCAATAGGAAGTGGGCACAGCAGTGAAGACAAGGCTGGGGTAAATGAAAAGCCTTTGCCATCTAAGCATCGCAGCCTTGACAGTTATGGTTACAGCTGAAGGAGGGGGAAAAAAACCAATGCTTCAATGCAAAAATTGGTTCCTGAACTGTAAGTCATTTCCAGGAATAACTTCCCATTAATCCCAAGCAACATTTATATCTATGAAGTCTGAACAGCTCTTCCATCAATTTATTGGGGATTTATAATAAGGGAGCTGTCACTTTCCAACAAGGAGATGATATGCCCGCTGATTCCATTTCTCTCTCTGGCACGTGAGGAAATGGTGAGTAATGCTTCTTGCCCTGTGGGGAATTAATCAAGGGTGGCAGAAACACACCCCGCCCTGAGCCTTACAATGAAGAACTCTGGTGTTCTGCTTGTCACCTTTTCTCAGGCAGCTGATCAACAGTGATATGTAAATGCACATCCATGACAACCCACCCCTGTCTGTCAGCCCTGTGGGAGCCCCTCCCTCCAGGGTCCCTTTGTGCTCTGTGACAGGGAAGTTTGATGAACGGTCTGCCTGATGCTCTCCAGCTCATTAGAGGACAATCCTTTGCTCCATCCTTAATGGACTCAACAAATTGCTCACCCTCCTTCTGCTGCAAGAGTAGGATAATTTTATTATTCATTCCAGGAATGTGCTGCCAAACATGACAACATGATCGGGACCACTGACAGATATGAGGAACATCTCCCATGACATCTTAGGAAGGAGACCATCTGAAATGATGTTCGATCTTTAATTAGGAAGAAATGATTGGCTACTTTTCAAGCTGGAGAAGCTACAGCTCAGGCACCCTCCACTCTGAGAAGCCCACAGCCCCCCAGGGCTAGAGGCAAACACTCAGCAAGCTGCTGCTTGTTGAACAAAGGCCTTGCTATGCCAGCCGCAATATGCAAGTCAAATGGGCATCATTGTCAACTGCAGTTCTACATGGTGACTCAGAAGACAGAGATTCAGATCTTGGATCTGATCCTTACCTGCGTGGGTACATTGTCTAGTTATGTTCTGTTTCCACATAAAACTAGAGGCCTAAAGCGATGGTCAGTACATCTTGCCAGTTCACCCTACTATAGCTGGCATGGTTGGTCACCAACACAGCAACACTTCACCCCTCCTGTCTACTCCATAGACAGCACACACCTCCCACAAGGGGACAGAGAGTGCCAGATATTCACTTCCCCAGCTTTTGTTGCAACTTGGAATGGTCATGGGCAGCTTCATGGACATTGAGGTGTGGAGGTAGCTGAAATTACAAGAGACAAAGAGTGATAAGGAAATGAATAAGCTAGTAGCACACAGTCATTCTTTCCCACTTTGGACACTGTGGACTTAAGATATGGACTTAGAGCTGTGGCAGCCATGTTTGAACCAGGAATGCAAGGGGAAAATAATTTCAGACAATAACCCAGAGCCATGGCATTACAGACCTGCTGAACCAAAACTCAGTTCCCTGCCTTTTAGCTTGTTAGGGGGACAAAAGTAAATGCAAACTGATTCAGGTGCTATTTCTTTTCCTGAATGACTTATGGTCCCAGGTCATATTCCACCCCCAGCAACCCTTTTACATATTATAGGGCCACCAACTTTTAGAGAAGCTAACTGGCTTCAGCAAGAGGCCAACAGGACCCCAGGAAGGAATGGAGGAAAATGCCCAATCCTTCATGTACACACACCAACCTGAAATGGAATCAAGAAATTACTTTTCCACTGTCATTCCTCTTAATTACTTGGACCTCATGTAAGAGATCTTACAGTCTCTAATGACCCAGACCCTCCAACCACCAAGATGCTTTTGAAGTCTTTGTCTCTGGATTAGTTTCAGTTTAAAAGCTCTTTAAGAAAATATATTTAGAGTTGATGCTCAACCTTAACATATACAAACATTTTACAAAAGAACATTAACAAATATTAACAAAGAAAGAAGTAGAGGTCTAGTTGAAGAAATACTTAGAAACTATTTGTTAAAGCATCTTACATCTTTCAAGAGTCTATTCTAGACTTATGATACACAGAGACTTAACAATAAATTAAGTTTCTACTTCTGGGTCCCTCAGTCATGACTTCTACTAATGAAGGCCCTCTAAAGGGCTGCCAAACCTGAATAGCAAAACTGAACACCACCGTTCAGAGTCAATCAGAAAATGCATCCCTGTTAGCCTAATTTCCCCTCATTTGGATGGCAGGAGCACCTCTCTGGCAGATCTCATATCTGATCAGTCTCAGAGAGCAAAGGGGACAGTTGGAGGAGGATTTACAATGACTGGATATCTCTGAGCTCTGCTCCACACCAGTGTCAGGGGGGCTGGCAGCAAACGTCACTATGACAACCATCTATGTAGCTAAAATGAAAAAGCAAGACTTGACTCTAAAATACATGGAGAGTTTTATGTTTTGTTTTGTTTTATGTTTTTCTAATACTAAATCCAGCACTGGCCCCTTCCCATCCCCTGCCTATAGAGAGAGATGTATAAAAGAGACCATAATGAAACCATGATAATAAGTGAAGGATTTCAGAAGAATACCACAGGGCCTCCAAATACACTAATTCACAGCCCTACCCAACATACATGTGTGTCCAAACTAGCCATCCTTTGTAGGTAATTCATCTGTTCTTCCCCACTGTTTGTTATTTTCTTTCCCTCATTTGAAAAATGTTCTGCCAAAACCCCCACAGCAAAATATTCAAAGTGTCTCAGTGCTGCCTGTTTAAAACAACAGGTCAGGCAAGTAATGAGTTATTTCAGTGTGTGCTTGGGTGCGTCTGCCAATGACAAAACCCAAACTGCCTTTGGGAAGTTGACTGTCTCCAAAGCCCCTCACCAGTCACCTTTGTTCTCCTGGAAACCCTGAAAATGTGTCATTGAGCCAGACAGTTCTACATGAAAGGGAAGCCCAGGGGATGAATAACTGGGGCTTTCTTTGTCACTCACTTGGCCTAAGTTTCCAATGTCTAAATCTTCAGGAAGAGGGGAGCCCTCCACAGGTGAAAAATATGCGATAACTATGCTATTTAAACACACAATGTGTGCTTGCACACACAGTTGTTAGGAAGATTTGAATGTAACCTGAGCAGTCCCAAACCTTGCCAGCTTGAATTTATGTCTGAATTATGCTGGTTCCATAGCCCCCACTTCAAAAACTCCCATTATTTAGAGGAGACCTTTTGATGTGTCTTTCTTCCCTGATGTCTTGCTTGGCACCCCTGGGTGAGGAAGCCCACTTTTGCCCTTCTCACACTTTGCCATGGCAGCTCAAGCTCTGCAGGAGAAAGTTGTTTCTCTACCTTGGCTATGATCTCCCCAAGTGCCCCCAAAGAGGAGAACCCCTCAAGCTGCCACATGGCACATGGCACTCAGTCCTTCCTACACTAAAGCCCTCTTGAGTTCTGCAGAAAACGAGTCTGTCCCTCCCACAACTCTCAGTCTTGCTCTGCCACCAAAGCACAGGACAGCCAAGGTTGTGTCCCAAATTTCAAAAGTTCCCCCTGAGAAAAACTCCTGTATACATCTACTAGACAACCTCTCTGTGTGAAGATCGGACATTATTCTAGAGTCAGAGGTGGAAAAGAATTCCTCTTGTGCTCTCTGTACCTTCAAGGTGACTAAATACGGGCTTTCTCCTCCACAAAGAAAGACAACTGCGCCTATCTATGAGAAGTAGCCACACACTCTCGGCAGCCATGTTTCCACTGGGTGGCATTTCCTGTCTGGCCATAGTTCATGGGAATGCGGAAGGCTTCTGAGCCAAGCTGAATTTATTTATATTCTCTCTCTCCCAAACCAGGAAGACAGGATGGCATTAACGGTGATTATCACCACCATCATCAGACGCCGTGCTGCAGTAAGAAGGCCTTTTAAGGTCTCCAGGGAAACTCTGGATGACTTGAGCTAAGAGATAAAGGGCTTGAGTTTGTCATTTCCTTTCTATAGAAGTTCAGTGTATTCAGGAGAGGACACCCCTTACTCTATTCCTCACAGTGACCATTGCAGCTACCTGGTTCCCCAGAGCCACATCCCTGACTCATCTGGAGCCCATTGCATGCCTTGGATAAACACTAGCAAGAGCTTTGTATGATGTTCAATGTTGGGGACCCATGAGACAAATCCCCAAACCTGCCTTGAACTATCTGTTTTCTGGGATCCCTCCTGGTACCAACTTCCACTTCATTCCGAGTCTGGTCAGGAGACAGAAACACCGCTTGGTTTATGGTTTCTTTTTAACAGATTTCTATACAAACAAGTGATATCTAGGGATAATATTGTTAATTTTAAATAGGACAAGAGAACATTAGGTATCTTGTAAGCAGCAACAGCAGAAAGCAGCCCTACTACTCTTAGGGCTCAGGGAACCAAGGGAAGAAGTTGAGATTATTAAAACTTGGAAGCTTAGAGAAGATTCACTCCAGACCTAAAACTCAACTTCTGAGGAGAAGATATGGCCTGGATGGTGCTGTTAACTCTGAGCTCAGAGAAGGGATTCCCATGGGGGCTAGTACCCCAACCTCTAGGAAGAGGGCCATGGCCAGCAGGCTCTCTGAACAGGCAGAAAATAACTATAGTGCAGCTGGGTGTAGGGCACTGCTGGGTTATCTTCCCAGGAATAAACTATGCTCCAGGAGTCTCCACCCCCCACGTTGGCAGAGCCTCTCAGGAAGTAGCTGGCAAAAGCAGTAACATGGGTTATAGAGTCCCAGCCTCAGCCTCACAAAGCAGGGTATTATGGAAGGGAAGAATTGAAGTTGAGGCAATAGTTTAAGAACTAGCCCAGAAAACATGAGATAATTGTTTATTCAAACAGAGCAAAAGCTTTAAAAGGCAGAGGTGAGAAAAGAAGAGGCGCTATGGCTGAGATAATAGAATAAGCAAAAATAGCCACTGGGGAGAATGGTTTGTTGTGTGTGCCATGAGGGGGTTTGTGGAAATAGAGGACAGAGTGGAGAGGTGGTGAGAAAGAAATAGATCAAAGAGCATTTTGAGTGACAATCTGGGACATGGGACATTTTCTCATAGTCATTTGGAACCACCCGATGTTTTAATTAGGAAGGGGAAATGACCAAAGATAGCTTTTACATAGATGGCAATATGAAGAAAGGAGTGGTCACTATTTTCATTTTTAAACACTGTCACTGAAGCAACTGAAGGAAAGCTTTGTTTTAGCCATATCAACCATTCTGCTTAGGTCTTCTAGGACAAGACACATTTTCCCAAAGTAATGCTTTTTAAACAGGGATATGGAAAGTAGGAATTTTCTCCTGAACAAGATACCGAGTCGGGCTGGGGATTTAGCTCAGTGTTTCCGGCGGCTGCTTCGCAAGCACAAGGACCTGCGTTCGAGCCCCAGTACCAATAAAAAAAAAAAAAAAAAAAAAACCAGTCCCCTCACTAGCTTGGTTATCAACTACAATGATAAATATAGTTAATTTATAGAGACAAAATTTAACAACCACCCCTTGTCATAAAGAGGAACTTCATGAGCCCCTTAATCTGATGTACTAGGGACACAGGCAATGTGGAATTCTTTTTTTTTTTTCTTTTTTCTTTTTTTTTGGGGGGGAGTGTTTTGAGACAGTGTCTCACGGTGTAGTTGAGACTGACCTGGAACTCACTATGTAGCCCAGACTGGTCTTGAACTCACAGCAATCCTCCTGCCTCAGCCTCCCGAGTGTTGGGATTACAGGCATGCGCCACCATGCCCAGTTCCAATGAGGAATTCTTGCCAAAAATGTATAACTTCAGTCCAATCATGAGAAAATGCTGTGGAAACACAAGTGAAGGACTATTCTGCTCATAACTGACCAGTCCTTCTCAAAAGTGAGAAGGCCACAGAAGACAAGAGTGATGAACTGTTCCAGACTGGAGGAGACTGAAATATCAATTAGATGGAATCCTGAGACAAGGAAAAGACTGCACATGTGCGGCAACTGCACCATGGTTGCATAAGGAAATATTAAGGGATGTAGGGTGAAATGTATGAAAGAATTCTCTGTGCTATTTTTCTAGCTTTTCAATAAATCTAGAGTTCAAATTTTAAAGTTCTTTAAAAACCACATATTTCTTTACATGGGTTGGAGCCCCATGGGACCGCCCCTCATTGTCTTCATCACCACCATCGTCATATGTCTGGGGTAAACAGACAACTCCAAGGTGTTTTTTCTGGGAAAGCAAAGTCTAGACAGCCTGGGGTCATTACATACCGAACAGATAGAGTGTTTCTGAAGACACAGACCCAGGGAAGTCAGGCGAGACAATGGGGCCCAGAGAAAGACAGGTGAGAGGTTATCAAAGACCAACATTTCGACTTCCTGTGAGAGCCAGGGAACAGCCCAGTTTACAAGCCAGAATAATAAGCCTCCCTCAATCAACCCACACCTCAAGCAATGCCTGCTCCCAGCACCCACACCTAAGTCATCTATGCCTCCTCCTTCACATCCACATAAATCAGTCATCAACATCTGCTGACTCCATCTCAGGATTGTCCAGCCCACCTTTGTCTTTTCCTACCAGTTTCTCTGACAATGACCTATTGCTCTCTTATCCTAAGATGACCGAAGACAACTGACCATTAGCAAGTGTCAAGCTCTTTCCATGAACGTGGGGAATCTCCAATGTTTAAGGGCCATCAAGAGCTGCGGGGCTTCTCAGCATGCTCCTCGCACTCAGGTGAGATGCCAACTTAAAGCAACTCTCAGGCTGCGTTCTACCCCACTACAGACCTTTATGGGCATGCTCCTCCCTCGAGAACCACACCACCTGATGCTGAGCTGAGGAAAGCCTCTGGCTCCAAACTTTTAAGGTACTTTACAGAATACTCTGTGTGAAAGGCTCACCCCAGATAGGTGCCGTTGTGTTCCAAGAAAAATTATCCTCCCACTTAGTAAAATCGAGCAGCCAAATTTACTCTTGAGGGGGGACTTGGACCCTTCAGAGTTCTGGATCTATATTATCTTTATTTTTAAACCCCATTTTGCAAAGACAGAGCATAACCAATTAGACATTTTGAACATTAACCAAAAACACTTCTAGGAATGTTTATGCTAATTTTTTTAATTTTTTATTTATTTTCTCCAGTACCAGGAGGACCTTGTGCTTGCAGGGGATGCACAGCACCACTGAGCTAAATCACAGCCCCTTTATGTTAATTAACAGATCAGATAGTGCAGATTCAGACAGAGCTATGTGATGAAAAGCCTGAAAAGTGTAGGTCTCTGATTAATCCAAATGTTAACTCCTAAATTATAATTAAAAGTTAACTTATATCTGCATGGACGTATCAAATTTTCTTTCCATATTGATGTACTCTTTAATAAAGTAAGAAAAATATAAGAATTTCTGATAGGTGTTGGGGTAACTGCTGAGCTAAAGCAGCCAAAGGCCCTGTCCACCGATGCCTGGAGTCCAACAGGTAGGCGGAAACCACTCACACAGGCCAACCAGCAAATCAACAACTAGCCAGAGAGTTACACTCTGAAGACTCTGCACCCATTCTAGGGGACCTGGTAACAAAGAGTGTGTCCTTATGGAGGGAAGAAAGAAATATGGCAACTGAGCAGGGATCTAAAGGAAAAATACTTGTTCAAGGGAACAGAAATGCAACAAGAATTAGAGGCAGGAGTATCTCTGCTAGAGGCAGGACAGAGGAAGAGCAGTGCAGCTTGTGTAGAGAGAATCCTGTCTCAGTAATTTCCTAAGAGTTTTCACCTTGTCTAATACCCCCACACACACCGCCTGTACTCTGTTGCTTACACCAGAACTCTAGCAATTTGGCATTTCAAGGTCCTAACAGTGTCATATTGCACTGTGTTTCTGGAATTTTTTCTTTCACTAGGCTCACTTTTTGTTTGAGTTTTGGTTTTTTGTTTGTTTTGGTACTGGGGATCCAACTTGGGTCCTTGTGCTTCTGAGGCAGTCGGCGGAACCACTGAGCTAAATCCCCAGCCTGCTCACTTTTTGGATTTACACAAAAATGTTAAACTTTGTACACTCTCCCTCAGAGTAAATCCAGTATTATTTGCCATAAAGCAAGGTAATTCTTCAGTGCCATAACAATGAAAATGACATTATTAATTTCAGGCGAGATGGGGTCCCAAAAGAAGGCTGTGAGCATCAGACTTGTGCGCTTAGCTAATAAAGCAAAGGAGCAAGTGTAAGAAAGGTGTTAGCAAAAAAAACTCTGAATTGAGATTTTTATCCTGGAGTCCTTAAAAAGATTCAAAGAGAAACAAATGAAAGTACCTGATTCTGTACCACAGTGTTACATAATGCCTTGTCTGCAAAATGCCTAAAACCGTCTAAACTTATTGATGATGGCATAACTCACACAATGAGAAATAGTCCTCAGAGTTATCCTTAGACCAAAAGGGAGAGGCTGAAGAGGGGCAGTGTTCTCTCATATTGCAGATAAGGAAGCTGAAGTTCAGAGGGCATAAGTACTGGCACAGTTTCACACAACAGGATGTGAGAGGACCAGAATTGGGAGCCGAAGAGTGCAAATCTAGAATTTTGCTCTCCGTAACTGTGAACTCTGTAATCCAGTACCACTGAAGAGGAGGAAGAAAGGACTATGAACAGCAGGGGAAAGAGACAGACAAGAAGAAGAAGGAACAGAGGGGAAGAAGGAAGGAAAGGAAGAAGGAGAAGGGAGGAGGGAAGGGAAGGAGAGAGAAACAGAGAGGGAAGTAAATACAGAGGGAGAAAGAGGCATGAAGGAAAGCAGAGAAAGAAAATCAGCCTCAATTAAAATCCATCAGCATAGCCAGGGTGTCACTCAGTGGTAGAGCATGTACTTGGCATGTTCAAGACCTTGGGTTCAATCCCCAGCACTAAAAAAATAACCATCAGCTCTACTTTCTTGCTGGTCTCCTGACCTCAATCACACCAGAAGAGTCAAAGTACTGTGGTTCCCATAACCTGGTCCCAATGCTGCTCTACAGATGCAGAAAAGGATAATTAACTGGCTGTGGCATACTGGCCACCCAGCCCAATTGTACATAACTCAAGAGTCCTTCTCAGCACTGAGCTCCAGGAGTCTCTGAGAAGGATAAGAGTGGGCACTTCAAGCCTGTTGTTAACTCTCCCTTCTAGTTTATCCTTGTAAGCCCCAAGTATTGTCCTAAGATCATTAGAAACACTGCCTACTGGCTTTTACTTTCTGCATCTCTGGTCTGATATGGTTAAGGACTCATAAAGAGCTTCCTGGACATTTCAGACTAAAGACCTCATTATACTGGTACATGTACTTGTGGGTTTTCAGCAAGTGAATCAATGGATTCTTGGACACCCTAGTATTCTGTGCTGAAAATCATCAGTGTTCTCCTCCTAGATCTCTTGTGCTAACTTGGCTTTGCCTTCAGAGCATTTTGCACCACCAGAAATTGTATTATCTATTTATTGGTTTGCTTGTTTGGCATCTGCTTCTTCCCAGAGACTTTCAACGGACATACATCCTGTTTGTTATGCACATGCTTAGTAATTCCCACAGCCTGGAACACAGTGTGATATATAGAGTATTTACACCCAGGAAAGTGGGAGGGGCACTAAAGGACAGACAGGGGATTCTGAAAACATGGTAATTATGAATGTGGACTCTCAGCTTGGCTGGCTGCCAAGGCTTGACTCTCAGCACCATCACTGGCCTGCTGCCCAGCCTTCTGACGCCTCAGAAATGGGACAAAACTATAGGCAGAGGTCTTCTGAAAAGGAAATAATATGATCCACATCAAAAGACTTTTGGAAAGAACAAAATGAACTCTGCTGTGGAAAAACCCAATTTCAATAAAATGAACTATTAAACAAGGCCTTACCAAGCTTTCCCTTACCCCACTCCAACCAGGGGAGAATCATGACAAATCTCAGCACACAATGAATTTGTTCTTCCACCTACAGACTTCTAGAATAACAGCGTCTAACTAAGCTGTTGCCACTGGCATTGGTTTACAAGCTGGGAAGCCTTCTGTGAGCCTATATCTTCTCAAAAGAATTCCTGGGGGTGTGAGGTAGTGTGGAGATGAAGTCCATTTGGATGCCTGGGAATTTTTGTCTTCTGATCCTTGCACCGATGGTGCTTGTTTTCCCAGCTAGGGAGATTTGCTCTTGACCATCTCCAACGTGCATCAAGTCCCATTAAGTCTTCTCATCATTTGGATATGTATAAATCACACCTCAATTTGCTGATTAGGAATCTATTTGATTTTATCATCTTTCCTATAATTACATATTCCACTCACCTCTATGTAGGTTTCATTTAACATGTAGCAGCAAGTTCAAGGGTATGCATTATGCTTAAAACTCCCTGCAACAAAATTTGGATAGCAAAGGCAATGAACATCTCAGAAGTTCGTTTCTAATTGTTCAGATTATAGCAACTGTTATAAATTATGAGATCAGAAGCATTAAGTGCCCAAGATAAAAAACAAAAAAACTTGTATACTGCCTATAATACTTAGATTTGCAAAGAAGAAAGCAAAAAAGGATTTTGATATACCAAATAATAGGTAATAAGGCCTTTTTAAAAGAAAAATAAGATCTGGTGTAAAAGTTGATTCCAATAACCTTCTTGGCAAAGAGATTTCCTGTTACTATTTAAATGTAAATGAGTCACGAAGGTTGTGTCAGAAATATTTAACTCAAAAGCAGAACCAATCCAGCGAGAGAGGCAAAGAACAAAGCCCAGCAAAATGAGTGGAAATAAAAATGTTTGAGTTTCCAGATTTTGATAACTTTATACATCTAGAAACAGAGAGAAGTGATAAATGGGCACAATTAAGATACTCTACATGCCATTTATTAAATATTGTGTGACACGCAACTGTATGGATTTCTAGCTTAACCAATCACAAATTTAATCAGAACAGTTAACACTTTGTCTTGATGGTGCTTTGGAGAATTCAACTATCGATTAAAACATATTTATGTGTCCTTTTACAACAATCCATTTAAAGAGTCTTTGATTTTTTTTTCAAAGAAGAGAAAAAGACATTTAATTTTGGCCTCAATGTCCTAACTAGAAACATAAGCTTGAAATCATATCTCTGTTCCAATCCAATGAAGCAGACATGCAATTTAAAGGAATTTAAAAGAATTAATCACAGCTGCAAGAATGTGGTCTGCAGAGATTTTTATTTAACTAAATATTAATGCAACTCACTCAGCTAATTCTACTTGGAGGGAAAATATTCATGTAGTTTGGCAGTAGAAATGAACACTAAAATTCGTTCAAGAATAAAAACTATAACAATAACAATAGCAACTAACACTCTTCAAGTACTGATTAGGTGCCAAACATCCCACTAAGAGCTCCGTGTGTCAATTTTATTTATTGAAGACAATTTTGAGATGTGTAGGTACGTGGTCAGTTGTATTATTGTCACTTTCTCCCTTCCCAGTGTGATTTTTCCAATGATTCCCAAGAGAGTGAATGGAGTATATTTCTGCTTATTTGCTGCAAGTGTGGCCAGGTGACTTGCCTTGGCCAATGGAATGACAGTAGACATATGCCATGAGAAGCTTCCAATGGCCTTGCATCATTTTCTTTGCCCTGTTGTTCATCCATCTTCTTCTCTGTGGAGAATGTGCTCAGCTGCCAGTCCCAGAATGTGATCTTCTCTCACCCAGCAACCCAGAGAGCGCACAGAGTCTGGAAAAACCACAGCCAACCCACAGCCCCATGAGTAAGAAAATGCATATTTTATGCTGTATGTCACTGATATTTTTGGATTGCTTGATACATAGCATCATTATGTACTAAACTGGTTAATTCATTATATTGTTTACCAGGGCTGCTGTGAGAAAGTACACAAAGCAGATAACTTCAGCAACAGAAATATATCACCTCACTATTCACCAGAACAGAAGTCTAAAGTCAAGGTGTCAACCAGCTGGTAACTTCTTAGGGCTATAAGGAACGGATCCATCTCAGCTTGTAAACAGCTACCTTTTCCCTGTCTTGCCAGTAATCTTCCCTTTATGTGTCCAAATGCCCCTCTCTATCGACACTAGTCATATTGGAGCAGGGTCTACTCTAATGACCTCTCTTAAACTTGATTACTTCTGTAGGCATTCAGTATGTAGATTTTTGAAAGGACATAATCAACCCTAGTTTTCAGGCACTATTTTTGTTTGTTTGTTTATTTGTTTGATTTTTGGTACCAGGGATCAAACTCAGGCCCTTGAGCTTGCAAGGCAGATGGCAGAACCACTGAGCTAAATCCCCGGCCTCAAGTACTATTTTTAATCTCTAGTGTATAAATGTAGAACTTGAATTTCAGAAAAAGTAACTTTTTTCTGAGATTATAGAGTAGACAGTTGGCAAGGTGAGCTTGAACTCAAACACTTACAAATTCCTTACACCTAAACTTTGTACTGTACCACTAATCCCAGGTGAGCTTTTGAAAGCTGATGGGTTTATCAATTACTGCATTCTCAGGTAAAGTTGATGGATTTACCATTTATTCTCATGTGAACCCATATACACATTCCTTATATATATGATTTACCATTTAATTTTTTAATCAAAAATACAGGGACTCTCATAAAAACTGTAAAATATAGGAAATGCTAGAGTGTAAGACTCATTTATTGAATATTTCACCCCGCTATGAGCTAGATCTTCCAGAAGATAATAACCAGCAAAACATTCTTACTTCTGCCAGTATGGCATTTACAGTCAAATGAGCATGACAGGAGGCCAAACCACCTCTCCATGTCCCAGAAGTCACAGCTATCATGAGTTGTATTACAAAGGAAAGCTATAAGGTTCTATGCAAATGTCAAAGATTCAACAGCTGTGACCTAGTTAGAGATTCCAAGGGTGCTGAGAAATCAAGAAATGAGCAGAGATACCCACTGTGCAGAAGAACCAGATAAGCAAAAGCATGGGAGAACATTCTGGAAAGGGAAGCTGCACATGCCGTAACTTGGTAGCACACAGAAGGCCGACATATGCGAAGAAGGGTAAGGAAGTCCAAAGTACCTAGAACTTCACACTCCAAAGGGTCGTAATGGGAGACCCATCTAGCAAGGCAGGGATTTTCTCATGTGATCTGCTCAGCAAACCTGAACGGTGGGTACCATGGCAGCCAAGCACCAACCACCACATTGTACTATTGCCTCTCAACACAAAAGAAAATGAAGGCCATTACTGTATTTAGTAGGATGGCTACAATAATTACCACTAATGCCCCTTCTTGACCTATCCACATGTTGTGACTACTGGTACATTTGATTATATTTTCACTACTTTATTTGTAATGCCTTTTGCAAAATATATTATAGCTAACCTTATAAAATTGTCATTTTATATGTTGGAAGATGGCCCACTGTTGGCAATTTTATGTTTTAACCTCATTTATTGAATAAAGTAAATAAAACACATGAACTGCTAAATGAATCATCATACAACACATGGGTGTGGCAGCACCATCCCAATGAAGAAACAGAAGGTTAACTGTGGCCTAGAAGCCCTCCAAGTCTCCTGCCCAATACTAAGAGTCCAGGACTGTGCCCAGAGCCAGAGAAGACACCTTCAGAGCAGACAAAAAGAAAAAGGGTATGTCCTTGATAAACAATCCACTTTCAGTGCCAAATACACCAGGCCCGCCAGTTTATGTGTCTGCTCGGATACAGCGATTCCCAGGAGGAGGGTAAGAAGAAAGGCAGAGAATACTTCCTCAACACCTCCGGCAGTGCTTCGATCCAGGCCATTTGCAGCAACTCCTCATACCCCTTCCACAAGACAGTTCTGAGTCTTACATTCTGAACAGAAAGGAAACAGCATAGGCAGAGACTCAGTGACACAAAGAGGGCCAATATACTCAAGGAAGGAAAGGGAAATCCAGTGCTCCTTTGTTGAAAGAAAAAACCCACTGGCTGAGTGAATCACCTCATTGTCCATTGTCCTGGAGCCCAATGCGGCTGAACAGCGAGGCCCTGGGCTGGCCTTCTCCAATGCTGTTGCCAGGCTCTGGGCTGCTGTGCCTCCTGAGTGCCAGGTAAATTCTCTACCATGGTGCCAGCCTGACAGCCGGGCACCTGCATATTTAGCTTGGCTCCCGTGAAGGCACACTGGAGGCTGCTTTCCAGCATAGCTTAAACACAATTAACTTTTCATTTGATGTGGCTTGCCTCTCTCCGTTCCTAATGTTCCCCTAGGACCCAGGATCCAATAAAGTCCAGCATGTGACTAAGACAGCCAGGCGGAGAAACTGACCAAATATTGTTCAATGTTATATTACAAACCTATGGGAAAGGAGTTTAATTAAAGACCACAACAATTCTTTGGGGAAATGTTTCTTTTATTAACCATTCCTGCCGAACAAAGCAGCTTAAACAAACCCTGACTGCCTGAAAATTGTGGATGCCTGAGATTTCTTTTTTTCTTCTTAATCTGGTCTGTGTTTTGATTATTTGGTCATTAGGAAAATCAGAAGTATCTTGGACCCGAGAAATCCAATTAAAGTAAGCTCATTCCACACTTAAAAATATGAGCATATGACATTTAAAATAGACAGACCAAGAGGGACAGTTCTAAGTGTGAAATTGTTGTTCAGTATGAAGTATTACCATAAATATATAGAGGAGCTATTAGTGGATCAATTTATGAGTTCAGGGCATTTTGGTGAAATGTATGCACAGCCCAAGTGTGGGTTAGACATTTAAAATGTAGAGAAAATGTAATTCTTTGCTGCTATAGCATAATAAAACCACTAGTTAGTGTCACTGATCTGATAGCACCAATTGCAAGAGAGTGAAAAACCAGGAATGCAAATGGAAGGACCACTTCTGGTGAAGCAAATAAATTGGATTTTTAAGCATTATTGCAAAAAAAAAAATACCACTGAGGGAAGGTCTGGGTGCATGAATTTTTTTAAACTCAAGCAAAGTCAGAGGATATATAATTTTAAAACTGACCCATGGGTACATACAAACATTTCAAGGCTGCACAGTTAGCTGCAGGCCCCACGTTATGTGGAGACTCACTCACTGGGGATGTGCAGGGGACAAAGGGAACAAATGTCAAAATGTACATGGGATACACGTTCACTTTTCTCAAAGATGCCAAGAAAATGTGCAAAGGAATAAACCTTCTGTGAGCGTGGGCATGCTGTCATAGTCCACCATCCACATTTCCATCACCACAAAGTGCATTTGTTGCTATATGTACATGTAACATGGCCCTCCTTTCTAGAAAGTACCTTCCCTTGCCAGTGACCCCTGCTTTGCCTTAATTCGGGGGAGTTACATGTGGTTCATCATATTTTTCAAACTTGGCTTCAGCAACATCCCTGTCCCATGTGCTTGTTTTGAAATAAGACCCCGTAACACCTTATCAAATAATAAAACTCCAGCTATTTGGAGTCTGAGGCCAGCCTGGGCAATTTAGCAACATTGTCCCAAACTGAAAAATAAAAAGGGCTGTGGATATAGCAATTGGGCAATGGGGACTGTGTCTACACCCCTCAGAAATCTAGGGAACCCCGCGGCTACTCTGATCCATTTAACATGGCCGAAGTGACAGTGTGCCAGTTATACACGTAACCTTTAACTGGCCTGCCAGCTTCTATTTCCAGCAGTGCAAAGTTGCCCTTTATGCAGAAAGGACAAAGGGTCTGAGACCTTTGTGCTCTAAGAAGCTGAGCTGCATTGAGAGCTTTGGAAGAGAGATATGAGGGGGAAAGTGGGGAGCACTGAGTACCATGATCCCAAGTATTCCTGAAAGGGTCATCTTGGAGGTAAATTGGCCAGCTTCAGCTGATGGCCCTTCAGTCAGACTCAACCTGTCCCACAAAGTCCTCACCAAATTCCTCGCGCACACACACTTATACACGCACACACATACACAGTTATTTTAAGCTATACACTTCGTGCGTGCCATGCAGCAATAGAGAGCTGGACACTGACTTTCATATTTAGACTTCACCTGAAAAACATGTGTGTTTTGTCAAAATTGAATCGAAACTTTGAGTCATGTGTCTTTTTAATACTTCTTCAAAAATCTCAATGCTATACCCATGTTCAGTTTCTCTTGGTTAAAAATTAGGAGGAAATATCAGTGTTTCTCATTCTGTATTCTGAGGACCACCTTCACTGTAAACTCTGGGTTATTTGTTAAATAAACAGATACCTGAGCCTCACCTAAAACCCACTAAATACTGTCTGAGTGTAGGATCTAGAAATCTATAAAGATGTTTCTCAACTCATGATAGAATTATACCCAAAAAAACCCATCAAAAGCTGAAAATAACCTAAGTTGAAATGCACTTAATATACCTAACCTACTAAATACCATAGCTTAGCAATACAGGACCCTGCAGAGTATCAGTGGCTTCCCCTTGTGACCATGCTAATAATTGGTGGCTGTGGCTTACTTCTGCGGCTCAATACCACAAGACATCAGGTTACATATTGGTAGTCCAGGAAAAGATCCAACTTCAAAGGTTGAAATTCTACTGAATATGTATAAAGTCAAAAATTCATAATTCAAATCATCATGAGTTAGGGACCATCTGTATTTTTAAAGTCTTCTCATATCTATAACATATATAGTCTGACTTCATGACCCTCCTAAATTTCTTTTCAATTTCCAAAATAACCCTAGCAGCTTTTTTTTTTTTTTTTTCCTGGTACTGGGAATCTAATCCGAGGCCGTCATGCTGAGCTACATCCTCAACTCATTCTAACCCTTTATTTTGAGACAGAGACATTCGAAGTTGCCCAGACTGGGTTTTAACTTGCAATCCTACTACCTCAGCCCCCCATAAATCTAGGTTTAAAGTGTGTACCCCAAACCCAGGTAGGAGCATCCAGGCAGCTATAGTAATCAAACATTTGGAATGTTGATGCCATGACATTCACTGACTTTGATATTTGATAGGCTGCTTGGTATGAGCAAACGGGGCATAAGATGAATCCTTTATACAAATTCTCTTCAGTTAAGCAACCAATTTATCTGGGAAATACACTTGCTATGGGAATACCAGCAGTTCATCACAAGCCTACCAGGCTCTTTCTGTTTAAAAAAAAAAAAATAGTGAAACTCAATTCAAACAAGCTTCAGTGGGTCGTCACAATGTGCAAACTATCTTGCTAGGTGGTTGTAAGGGAACCATAAAGGAGAGAGGAGCCCTGACACAGGTAACTCAGTCAAGCAAGGAAAGCAGTAAGTTACATCAACAGTGCTTGCCATGATGCAGATGGGGCCAGGGAGTTACAAAAGCAGCATTCTGCTCTACTTGGCACTGGGACCTACAGACTTAAGCAAGAGAAGGGGCTGTGTTTGCAAGGCAGACCTTAGCAGAGCTCTTTATTGTCAGTCAGGAGAACATTCTCCCAGGTGGAGCTGTCATAGAGCACAGTCATACCATTGCACAACAGGCTAGGGAGGAACAATGGTTAATTGAGATGCCCAGGGCTACACATGTGAGCAAAGCCACGAGGGTGATAACAAACTACAGTATTAATGACACGAATTATTTAGTGACTCCCATCAACACGATGTCTTGTCAACTCCCCAGACTTCTTGTATAAATCAAATCCCAATGAGGAAAGAGATAATCCCAGGTCACAAAAAGCAAATAAGCAAATAAATTCCTACATTGTGAGATCATAATTTGGTTCAAGATTTTTAGGACTAGAAGAGGTGGGGAGTGTAATTGCTTAGAGTCAGAAGCAAGTAAATGCAGATCACAGGAATGATGAATGCTTAGACTTTATCAGTATAGGGCTTCTAACTCATGAAACACTCCCAGTATTTTTACCTAACATAACCAGTAAGGTTGACTGAACCAGTGCTTTAGAATTTGATTATTTGAAGTCAATGGAGAACAAGTGATTTGGTCAAAGGGATGTAACTATGGCATCAGGAGAAGCACAATCCCCAGGTGCTCTGATTCTAAGCAGTCCCCTGCCCAAGAGGTATAAGAAGCCATAGTTGTGACAAGAGTCAACATAGAGTGCCTTTCCTATTTGATGAGTACACTGGCCCCGGCTAATGGACAGGCACTGGTACATGCTGGGCTTGAATTGACAGAATCATAGCCTCAACAGCCTCTAGCAGTATGCTTTTGCCCTAATCCCTACATGTCCCCAGGCCTCAGCTTCCTCATGTGTGGCATCAGCAAGCTTTGCCAGAATCAGTGGAGTAAGTGGAGAAAGCAGAAGCAGGCTGATGCTACTACTTCACAAAAGCCTATGTCCCTCAAAGCCATAATGTTACAAAAACCAAGGAAGGAGAGAAAAGAGGGAGATAGCTTTGGGAAGAGATGGGAAAAGAGGAAGAATTTCACCAGACTGAGAAGGGTGCCAGGCACTTTGGGGATAGTTCAAACCCAGACCTTGCTCCCTGTGTATGATTTGGGAGTTGGCCACACCTTAGAAGGGATAGCTATAAAGACAAAGGGAAGATGGGAGTCTCCAGTCCTCAAGTTCCATTGCTTAGCCAAAGGGTTCCACCTCCTCAAATGATGAAGAAAGCAAGGGATCCACCAGAACCTTAGGTTCTGTGCAGTAGACACCAGAAATAGGGAACAATGAGGGTAGAGCAATGCCCCATCACCCAGACCTCTCCTGGTCAGCACAGGTAGGGAGGGTGGGAACAAAACCTAGGAATGCCTGAGGCCCATATTACAACTAAAGAGTCTTACTCATTCATTTCTCTGCAACCAGTTTTTCCTCCAGCCTGAAAAACATCCCTCTCTCTTCCATTGAGCCCCAGAAGAAAGAGCTCCCTTGCCTTAAGGGATCGTGTTTTATGAGGAAAAAAAAAAGCAGCATATTAGACTCACTGAGGGGAAAGGGGATCGCATTTCTCTCATCTCCTGATCACTTCAGGGCATTTTCTCTTTTACTGAAATGACAAAGCCAGCCTCTCAAAGGCGAAGACCACCATTAAAACAATTTACTGTGTCACCTCCAATTCGAAAGATAACTGAGTTGAGTCGCCTGGGTCTGGTTGCCTTTTGTCTTCTTGAACTACAATCAGTGTTAGCCACTGAAATTGTAATGTAGTTTTCCTGCTTACCTAACAGGGAAGGGGAATGGGGTATATAAGGCTGTTTCATTAGGACCACCAAAGAATTTTTATTAGCAACTCCATCACATTTAACTAGCTCCTTTAGTAACATAAAGAAAATCTGTGTCAGAGGTTTGTCAGCCTTTGATGGATGTTCTCATTCTTGGAGTGTTATTATTGCTCTCCTTATGTGGCCAAGCTGTAGTGGGGACCTCGAGCTTATTAGACTCCATACCCCATCTGCCACCATGCCCTGGAGCCAGGATATCGGGGCAACACCAGTCTTCACAGTTACACAGTTCAACTGGGCAGAGAGGACTGGTGCTTGTTTCCAGGAGGCTTTCTCTATTTTGACTTACAAAATTCTCAGGTGTTCACTTTATGCTGGTCTAAAGTGTAAAGAATAATCGAGGAGAAATCAATTCATTTGTAATTTAGCCAGTCACATTACCAACACCACATTCTTTGTTAAATGGGCTTGATTCATTCCTTACCAGTGATCAAAGTAGCTATGACATTACAGCAAAGAACCATACTACGTATTGGTCTTGAGCAAGTGAGAGAAATATATATGTTTATATTTACATATGTATTATGCTATATATTAGACATATGTTTGTGTGTATTTTGTGAGAGCTATATATTTTTAAAGACTACAAATGTCCCTCCATGTATATGGTTACACAAACACACACACACATCCCTCAGTCCTGAGGTTCCTCTTACAATGTGATATTCATACTTCACATTGAGAGTCCAGGCTCCCTTTCCTTGCAACAACTGCATGGGCCTTTGTGACTGCACTGACCAATTGGAGTTCAGCAGAAATGATGTCATGATGTTGTATAATTTGAGAGGTTAGGTTATAAAATGTGATGTGACTTCAGTTTCTTTCTTCATCTTCTGCTGCTGCTTCTTGTTCCTCTTCCTCTTTCTCCCTTTTCTCCCACTTCCTCCTACTTCTCCCCCTCTTCTTTCTGTTCTTCCTTTCTCTTTCTGTCTCTCCCTCCCACCCTCTGTCTCTGAAAACATGCAACTAGGGAGCTATAAAGGGACATATAAGAAGCCTCCATGCTAGAGAGGTACATGGAGAGACTAAATAGAGATGGAGAGAGAAATGCAGAAGCCTCAGCTGTTCCAGGCTCCGGCTCTTTGCATCTCCCCTGCTCAGACACACATGTGAGCCTTCAAAGGAGTACAGCCTCTTCTCTACCCCAAATGATGCTACATAGAAGAGATAAGTTGTCCCCACCGAACTCTGCCCAGATTACACATTCAAGAATCAAAATAAATGATGATTGGGCCGGGGACGTAGCTCAGTGGTGCTGCACCTGCTTGGCAAGCTCAAGGCCCTGAGTTCAATCTCTGGTACCTCCAAAAAAAAATGGTGACAGTTCCAAGCCACTAAGTTTTGGGGGTGGTTTGCTAGACAGCATTAAATGACTAGAACAACCTCACCAGCTGTACATAGATCACCGTCACTACATTGGCATATATTGCTGTCATTTCCAAGCAAATAAAAGCTTGTTCAGCCCAGCAGTTTTTGTTCCAGAAGAATTTTTTTTACATATTATTTATTTGGAATGCAAAAAATAAATGTTCACCAAAAAAGCAAGTTAGCTGGGTGGACGAGGCCACAGAAGCCTGTTCAACTACTAATCCACCTGTGAAATGGATGGTTCTCAGTAAGAGTTTGACAGCCTATTTTCAAACATGGGAAATAATGTTTCTTCCTTTGCATTAGCTTTTCAAAGATGTGTTTAGCCTCAAGAATTTTTTCAAGCATATATCTCATACCACCATAATAGTTTGATCAATTTCTTACACAAAATGTTAAAGACTTCAGTTAAGAACAAATCACTGTGTTGGAGCTGGGGATTTAGCTCAGTGGCACTCTACCTGCCTTGCTAAGCTCAAGGTCTTAAGTTCAATCCCAGGTACCAAAAACAAACAAACAACAACAGCAAAAACAGATCACTGTGGGTTGTTCTTATGGGGGGACGTGTCATGGAAAATGTAGGACTTGTATCCATTGACCAGAACATGTAAAAACTGGGTCAACAGAAAGGAGTCTGTGGATTTCCCACTGCCCAGCACTGTTATTGTAACTATACTAAAATGTTCCTTGAGATGTTTTTACTTCAAGCATTTCCCATAGACCAGGAGTAGCAGCAATACACAGGATCTCAGGCCCTTCCCTGCTAAACCAGAAGCGGAGCTTTCAAAAAGGAATCCAAGTAACTTCTCTTTATATTACAGTTCAAGAACTACTGCCTTAAAAGATGGCCACCAAGCATTTCCCATAGACCAGGAGTAGCAGCAATACACAGAATCTCAGGCCTTTGCCTGCTAAACCAGAAGCGGAGCTTTCAAAAGGAATCCAAGTAACTTCTCTTTATATTACAGTTCAAGAACTACTGCCTTAAAAGATGGCCCTTTCTCTCTCCAGGGTCCCTGTTTTCCCAGAGAGCTGACCTTCACCAATATATCACAGGGTTGGCTCAAGAATGGGCTTGTGACTCAGGCCTGACCAAAGGAGGTCAGATGAAGAATTCCGCTAGCATAGCACAGACAAATCCCCTTTCTTTGGGGGTTACCAAGCTGGGAAGGAGAAAATCATGAATTATGGTCATGAGTGTGCTTTGGAGGTTGATATACAAATACCATCTTTTTCTCATTCCTGTGTATAAATCCAAAACAAAAATAGAGGAGTCAGAATGATAGAAATTAACAATATCAGCTTTCCTATTGGAGAATGAGGTTTGATTCAAAGTCACAACTATATGCACTAAGTTCACCCCCAAAATTGTAGGTATCTGCCATGGAGGGACAGTTCCTGACCTAGAAATCTCACCACAGGAATGCTAACAATATGAGATCCTAAAAACAGGTCTCTCCAAAAAGAGAAGCAGCTGAGCTGCACATGCCTTGTTCCTTCTTCTGAAAATCATCAGATATTACTCCCTTGTGAAAAATAAGGGGTAGGAATAACAGGTTTTTGCCTCTATAGAAGGGGAGGAAAAATGAGGAAAAAAAACATTTCCCCCATCCACAGCCAGTGTGAGAAGGATACAGAGAGCCAACAGATGGCTATGGAGACCAACAGCAACACCATTGCAGCAACTGCATCCAGCCAGCTTGGAAGTGATGTGAACACATAAATTCCCTTTTGCAAAAGTTTGTCTTGAGTCTGTCACTTACTGTCAAGGGCCTTAATGTGGATAAGGTAGAAGAGAGGCTCCCGTGGCACCGAAGTAGACGTGGTTTAAGGGATGTCTGAGGATCACAGAAGAGAGCTGTTTTAATGATTTGTCTTGTTTTGTTTACAGGAGTGATAGGTTTGGCCCTATAATAGAATGGCACCGAAGTAGACGCTGTTTAAGGGATGTCTGAGGATCACAGAGGAGAGCTGTTTTAATGATTTGTCTTGTTTTGTTTACAGGAGTGATAGGTTTGGCCCTATAATAGTCTACTTTCTGTTATCATTTTTAAAAAGTATATGAACACTTACAATGAAGCAGGTTTTATTTAGCTCACATTTTTGGAGGCTAAAAGACCAAGATCAGGTGGCTGCATCTGTTTGGCCTCCGGTGAAGGCTTCCTTGGCTGTATCAGAACACAGCAGAAAAGGAAGAAAGGAAATGACCACATGCTGCAGAGGCCAGGTGTTTCAGGCGTGCTTCTCAAGGCTGAGGCACAATAGCCGACGCCTGAAATATGCACGAGAAAGGAGGAGTTTTTGGCTCGTGGTTTGCAGAGGCTTCGCTCCCCAGTTGGCTGGCTCCAAAGCAGGACAGCATGGCCCGAAGTATGACAGAGGAGAGCCACTCATGTCGTGGCATTGAGGAAGCACAATCAAAGGAGGTGCCAGGGAGGGAGATAAACCTTTCCAGACCACACGCCCCAGTGACCCACTTCTTCCAATCAGACCCCACCTCCCAATAGCAAGCCAGCTACAGGCCTCCGTAATCCATGGGGAGACATCTAGGTATAAACCACAGAACCAAGAACAAAAATCACATGATCATTTCAATAGCTGCACAAAGAGCATTTAACAAAGTGTAACACCCATTCATGACTTTAAAAAAAACACACAGAAAATTGGGATCAAAGGTCTTTATCTCAATTTGATAAAAGCCATCTGTAGCAAACCAACAGCCAATATTATACTAAATGGTTAAAAACTGAAACCTCTGAAATCAGGAATGAGACAAAGATACCCACTACTACCACTCTTGTTTAATACAGTTCTGGAACCATTAGCCAGAGCAATTAGACAAGAGAAAGAAATTTTTAAAATATGGATAGAAAAGGAATAAATTAAATTATCATTATTTGCAAATAACATGATACTCTGTGTAAAAGTCTCCCAAAACTCCATCAAAATACTCCTAGAACAACTGAATTCAGCAGCATAGCAGCTAGACATAAAATCAACACTAAAAAATCAATAGCATTCCTTTACGCAAATGACTAACTGAAGGAGCAATTAGGAAAACCACACTTTTCACAATAACATCAACCAATGAAATACTTAGGAATCAATCTAATTAAGGAAGTAAACAGTGTTTACATGGAAAACTATAGTACTCTGAAAAAGGAGATTGAAGAGGACATCAGAAAATGGAAAGATATCCTTTGTTCTTGGGTAGGAAAAATCAATGCAGTAAAAATGCTCAGACTTCCAAAACTGTTATCTAGATTTAATGCAATCCTTATCAAAATACCAATAGCATACCTCATGGAATTAGAGAGAACAATCCTAAAATTCATATAGAACTGAAGAGACCTAGAAGAGGAAAAACAATTCTGGGCGACAAGGGCAAGGCAGGGGACATCACAATCCCCAATTTGAAGTTATTCTATGAAGCTACTGATTAAAAAAAAAAAAAACATGATACTGTCAGAGAAACATACCTGAAGATCAATGGAACAGATTAGAAGAGGCAGAAACAACTCCAAACACACTCAGACACCATATCTTTGACAGAGGGGCCAAACACCCTCTCTAGTAGACAAATAGATTCTTCAAAAAATGGTGCTGGGAAAACTGGCTTTCTGCATGCCAAAGATTGAAACCAGACCCATGTCTCTCACCACACACTAAACTAAAATTGAAATGGATCAAAGATCTAAATAATTAAAACAGATACACTAAATCTGCTGGAAGAGAGAATAGGTAAAACTCTGGAAGATATAGATGTAGGCAAAGACTTTATGAACCAAACCCCAAATGCACGGGAAACATAAGATAAGAATCAACAACTGAGACCAAATCAAATTAAAAAAACTTTTACACAGCAAAGGAAACCACCAAGAGTGAAGAGATAATCACAGAGTAGGAAAAATTTTTAGCAGTCACTCCTCAAAAGACTAACATCTAAAATATTTAAAAAAATCATATTCACCCCAAATTTAAAGAGTCAATCTAAGAATAGACATCTAACAACTCCTCAAAAACCTAAGACTAGAGGTTCCATTTGACCCAGCTATTTCTCTATGTATCTTCTCAAAAGAGTTAAAACCATCATAACAGTGATATATGTATGGTCACATTTATAGCAGCACAATTCATACATGGCTACATCTTGGGAACAACCCTTATGCCTGCTCATGAACAGATGAATGATAAAGAAAATGTGGAATCAACAAATGGGATCTCATCTCTTTACAAAGCTTCTGCACTGCAAGAGAAACCACAACAGAGCTAAGAGACAACCTACAGTGTGGGGAAAAAAAATTTTACCAGCTGTTCCATAGACAAAGGTCTACTATCTAGAATATATAAAGAACTCAAAAATATCAACCCCCCCAATATAAAGACCCAATTCAAAAATGGACATCTGAAATGAATAGATATTGCTCAAAGTAAAAGCAGCAAATATACATATGAAAAAATGTTTCACATCACTGGTTGTTCAAGAGACGCAGATGAAAACATCACTGAGATTCTACCTCACCCCAAAAGAATGGCTCCTATCAAGAAATCAACCAATAACAAATGCTGGTGGAGATGTGGGGAGAAAGGAACCCTTCTCCATTTTTGGTGGGAGTGCAGACTGGTGCAACCACTATGGAAATCAATATGGAGACACCTCAAAGAGCTGGGACTAGAGGTTCCATTTGACCCAGCCATCCCTCTGCTGGGTATCTTCCCAAAAGAATTAAGGCTCGTACCACAGTGATATATGTGCACCCATGTTTATAGCAGCACAGTTTATAATAGCCAAAACTTGGAAACTGCCCAATTGCCATCAACTGGAGAGTAGATGAAGAAGATGTGTTTCTTTTTATAAAATGGAGTACTACTCAGCCATAAAGAACAAGATACTGGAGACATTTATATAGTTAAGTGTCTGCACATTAAGGCCATACTCTTAAGTGAAACTAAAAAGACGCATGTGTAAATACTGAATAGCTTCATTGGTACGAAAATAAAGATCAAAATGTATAATTGATATTATATAATAGAAAGAAAAGGTCTAAAGGAGTAGGGGAAGTGTGAGGGGTAGGGGAAAGGTAAGAAGGGAAAAGAAAAATATGAGAAAAGGAAAAAGTGGAAACAAAGTCTTTGTAAATACGGAAAGGTGGAGGGGGTGAAGGGAAGGCAGGGGAATGGAGAAAAATAAGAACTGAAATACATCATGTAAAGGTACAAGATCCCAGTGATGAGTGTAACTGTATTGTATACCTAAACTGTACCAATAAATTTAATGGGGGAAAAAAAGAAAATGTGAGATATATATACATCTATATATAGCTATATCTATTATAGATATATAGATATATACACATACATACAATGGAGTACTACTCTGCCATAAAGAAAGATAGACTTGAGTCATTTGTAGGAAAATGGATATACCTCAAGACCACAATGTTAGGTGAAAGAATAAGACACATAAGTTTATAAATCCTAACACCAAGTATGTGAGGTGGCCTCACCTTATACTGACCCACTCTCAAGAGAAGTAATCAACTCCAAGAGAGCAGCATTAATCCTTTCCAAGGGCAATGAATGTCCCGATGGCCTAATTTCCTCCCACTAGGCCATATCTCTTAAAGGTTCTACCACTGAAATACCACCACACTGAGGACCAAGGCTCTGGAACACAAGCCTTTGGGAAAAAACCTACATGTAACTCATAGCAGGCTCTGACATTAGAAAAATACCATAAAAGCTCAAAAGTGAATCACTTTTGAATCACTAAAGGAAAAGCCGTCATGGTCCAACATTTTCAAAGATCTCCTCCAGTGTGGCTGGAGATAGAATTTTGTAGATATAATTATGGTTGCTAAACTAGAGACAGTGCTTAGACCAAAAAAAAAAAAAAAAAAAAAAAAAAACACTAAA